>NC_050576.1:324615749-324931582 GCF_011100635.1 Trichosurus vulpecula | reverse complement strand
GTCCCTCAAATTTTAGTATGCACTGATTCAGTCTCCTATTCTGCCTATAAAATCATTTTACAGATGAAACTGGACTAAGTGATTTGTCCAGTGTCACACAGCTAGTAAGTGCCTGAGATCAGATTTGAATTCAGGACCTCCCAGCTCCAGGACCAGCACTCATCTACTCTACGACATAGCTGCCCTTCTGCTAAGTAAATTCCTACAAAATTCTCTTATTGGGTGTTCTAAGGTACTATACAGTTAGAAATACTGTTGACTTACTTGGTTTGATTTCATTTTAGTTTTCTCATATATAAATGCCTTAAGTAGCTAAACCAACAGGGAGGCCAAGGCATAACTGTCAGTTCAACTCAATCAAGTGAAAAAGAGCTTCAGTACCTATTGTATGCTTAGGATTATATGGTTAAATTATTCACTTAGAGTGAAGAGAAAAGGGTAGCTAGATGTTGCAGTGGATAGAGCAATGGGCCTGGAGTCAGGAAGATTTGAATTCAACTCCTGTTTTCTCATCTGTAAAATAAGCTGGAGAAGGAAATGGCATACCACTCCAGTATCTTTACCAAGATCCTGGCAAGATACTATTTGGGGTTTCTAAGTAAAGTCACAAAGTGTCTGAAGTGACTGAAATGACTGAGCAACAAAAACAAAAGAGAAAGTTACTAATAATTGTGGGAAGGAGGTGTGATAATTTCATGTAAAAAAGATGTAATATTGCCCAAGGTATGAAATAAATGCTGAACAAAACTTTCCAAATAAAAATCAATGTAGGAGTTTTTATGGAATATGACATATTCTAATAAAAAATAATTCTACCAAAGGACTGTTCAAACAGATTTTATTTGATTGCTTAAAATATCCCTTTTTCTTGGACTAGATTGGCTTATGAATCCTAAGCTGTTTCAGTTAAGAGGATAAAATACTGAAACAGAAAAAAAAAAAACAACCTCTATCAGAGATGCTAAATCCAGTAGAATATATAGGCTTTTATGTTATTTAGATAAAAAAAAAAAGAAGAAAATTTCAATCCATTCTATACAAAAGTAACTCACAAAGGTTTATCTGAAGAACCTTTTGGTTAAAAAGAGAACACATTGTATAACATTTTAAAAGTGTCAGGATCACATATAAAATCAGGTTTAAATTATATTCCTGTTTAAACTTTTGTAGGATCACTTTTGCATCTAATTTTTCCATTATAAGAGTAACCCTACCAAAGTATTGATTTATTGCTTTTGTGGACATAACTATTGGGAGTGGGGGTACAGAATGAATGTGGGATATTAAGTTAAGATTAAATGATTGTTCATTTTATAATAAAGGTTACTAGGATATTCCTGCAGCCCACATTTAAGCCTCTCCATTATATAAAAGAGCTAGCTGTGGAATGGCCCTTAGAGACCATCATGCATAAGGCAACTTTTCTGCCTTCACCCTGCCTCCCGGCACATTCCCTAGGGGAAAAGCAAGGGGAGAACAATATAGAAACTACCTGGTTACGATGTCATAGACCTTTATTTGGGAAATAGTAGAATGTTCTCTGTCCTTTAAATAAACTAGTGTTTGAAACCACTGCTTCTCAAGGGAATGGGTAAAGGATAAAAGCATTCCTCATTACCATCAATATGTAGATATGCATTTATGTGTGTAGCAGTAAGAACAATCAGTGGCAGTAACAACTTCTATTTCCATAGTGATTTAAGGCTTCCAAAGCTCTGCATCTACTTTACCTCATTCAATCCTGAAAACAATCACATGAATTAGGTAGTGTAATCATTTTAAGCCCTAATTTTTGGATGTGGAAACTGAGGCTCATTGTTGTTATTACTGTGTGTTAAAGTGGGAAGGACTGGAATCCTGGCTCATCACTTTGCTGCTATCTGGATGAAGGTGAATAATTCCTCTAACCAGTCTAGGCCTTACTTTTCTTCTCTAAAATGAGGAGGTGGGATCTCTAAGGTTATTTCTAGTTCCAACTCCTTTGATTTTGGCGACTTGCCAGCATGCATGCACAACCTAGTAAATTTTTTTTGACTAGTTTTCTGACCCTAGTGCTGTTTGCATGATGCCCTGTGCCTCTAAAGCCACAAGTAGTTAAGCGCTTATAAATGCTAGGCTACATTCAGGATATGAAGACTATAAAGGGTCTTTTGCCCTAAAAGGGAGTTCATTTTGGTTGAAGAAATAAATACACATATGAACAGTTTAAGGGACCAATTTTGAGACAATAAACGCGTTATGAATTGGGGGGACAGAGGAGAGAACTCTTTAAGATGGGTTGGACCAGGAAGGAATCACAGAAGTACCATTTGACCTGACCTTGCAAGTTGAGTTCCTACTCACTCAGATGGACAGGGAGTAGGGAAGAGGAAAATGTTTTAGGTGGAGGTTTAGTTGTATACAGAGGCACAGAGGTAGGAACTTCCAAGGATCATTCAGGGAACAATGAGTAAAATGATTTGACTCTAGCAGTGGGTTTGGATAGGGGAGTAGTGGAAGAAAAGGCTGGGCAATAAATTGGGGCAAGATAATTAAGACACTTGAATCAACGAGATGTTGGGAATTTATCCTTATAAGATGGTAAAGGTTTAGGAGCAGAAAACAGCATGATCTGCATCATATTTTAAGAAGACTACTTGATGGGATGTGATAATAATAAAAATAATAACAATGATAGAAATAATAATAGTGATTCAGACTTATAAAGCACTTTAAGGTTTGCAAAGTGACTTACAAATGCTGTTTTATCCTCACAACAAGCCAATAAGGTAGATGCTATTATTATTCCTGATTTCTAGAACAGGACAATGAGTTGGAAAAGGATGAAGAATTCACCCAGGGGCATACAATTAGTAAACAGCACAGAATTTCATCTAGAACATAGGCTCCCGAAGTAGGTTATACTGCCCCTTGGTGGGGGAGCACTGGAAAGATCCAGAGGGGTGGTAGTACCCTCTGGTGCAATTGGGAGGTGTTGAAAAAATAAGAGGGAGATGGAAGTGAAGAGGTTTAAGGTTGAGGGGTGGTGGACACCCCAAAATATTGACGCACCGGGTCCTGCCAAAAGAATTCGACTCAAGCCTTCTCAGCCAAGGGAAAAGACAAAGTTTATTAGGGATTCACCACAATGGGCTGTCTTAAGAAATCCCCCCCACCTTGTGACGCCTGTTTCCACAAGCAGGCCAGATTCAACCTACTGAATTAGATTGAATCTGAGCACCTTCATGGAGGCAAGATGGAGATTATATACACAAAGATTGTAGGAAGGATTGAGGGGTGGTCTGGGGTGACTAGAGGAGGGGTTTAGGGAGGGTCTTGAGGGGAGGTCCAAGGAGGGCAAGGTGAGGTAATGGGATTAAGGGCGGGAAGTAGCTGCACAACAAAGGGCAACAAAGGGCGAGGCTAGGTAGAGATTTGGGCCTAATGATAATGTGAGGCTTGTGGCCTTAGGGGAAGGCCAGATCTAATTGGAAGATTCAAGGACAGTTCAAGGGGGCTCCCAGAGACTGTATTCCAGATTCAAGGGGGTTCCCAGAGACTGGGCCCTCATCAGAAGCATAAGGAAAGAAGAGAAGGTAAGAAAGTCTTGGAGGATTCTGGGAAGATGGCAGAGTAGGTCAGAAGATTCCAAGCTCTCAAGATTTTCCCCCACAAAAGAGTTAAAATAGCACCTTACGGCAAACAAAGTGAGGGTGGGGGCACAACTGGGGTTTTCCTGGGACAATTGATCTGAAGAAAAATCCCAGGAAGAGGTTTGGTCTCTGTGAAGAGTAAATACCTACAGGCTGCGTTCTGTTTTAATCCCAAGTAGCAAGCTCCTTAAACAAGTGGCAAGTCTTGGGGTTAGTTGGTTTGAGAGGCTGCCTCAGCCCCAGCCACAGGAACTTTTCACCCCAGGATAGTGAAGGGAGTCCTGTGTTTGAGCCCAGGAAGACTGAGGGAACCTCTGCTGTTGAGGAATGCCAGACTCAGCTGTACTGTGAAGAGTGGTGGGGGCGAGAAGGAACCAGCACACACCAGGTGAGTGCAGAAGCAATGGGGCGGAAAGACCCTGGCCGTGGGCACTTACAGGAGGTTGGAGGTTTGGCTTTGGTTCCAGGCTAGAGGGGAGAACTGAAGATCTGGGGCAAGAGGCACCATTTCCCATACTGCAGGGCTAGAGGTGATTACAAAAGTCAAGCTATTACCACAAAAAATAAACAGGCAAAGGAGAAAGAATCCAACCATAAAAAGCTATTATGGGAATGGAGATGAGCAGGGTTCATCTTCAGAGGAGGATATTAAAGTAAAGAAACCCTCAAAGAGTAACATCAAATGGTCATCTGCCCCAAAAGAATTTATAGAAGATCTTAAAAAAGACTTTAAAAATCAGATGACAGAGGTGGAGAAAAAACTTAAAAAAAAACAAAAAACAAAAAAACAAAAAACAAACAAACAAGAATAATCCAAGAAAAACAAAAAGGTTATGAAAGGAATGTCAACCAGTTAGAAAAGGAGATCCAGAATCTTAAGGAAGAAAATGATATCTTGAAAATTAGAATTGGGCAAAGTGAAGCCAGTGAAATTATAAGAGATCAAGAAATAATTAAACAAAATATGAATAATGAAAAAAATAGAAGAGAAAGTGAACTATTTTATAAGAAAAACAACAGATTTGGAGAATAGATCAAGAAGAGAAAATATAAAAATCAGGCTAACTGAAGGTTCTGATCAAAAAAAAAGAATCTTGTTACAATAATACAAGAAATAATTAAAATTATCCTAAAACATTAGAGGGGGGAACAGAAATAGGAAAAAAAAATCCATCGATCACTACTTAAAAGAGATCCTATGAGGAAAACTCGTAGGAATATCATAGTCAAATTCCAAAACTCCCAGCACAAGGATAAATTATTAAAAGCATCAAGATTAAAACAATTTAAATATGATGGTGCCACAACTAGAATTACATAAGCCCTAGCAGCAGAGACATTAAAGGACTGCAGGTCTTGGAACACAATATATCAAAGAGCAAAAGAACTGGGGCTTTGGCCGAAAATATCATACCCTGCAAAGTTAAGTATTATCCTGAATGAAAAAAAATGGACATTTGATAAACTCTCAGACTTTCAAGACTTTGTTAAAAAAATCCTGAGCTTAATAGATTTGACATACAAGAACCAAGAGAAATATAAGGTACATACCTAAGACTGATTATAAGGAATTCATAAGGACAGTCTGGTTACCTTATATATACGTAAAATGTAAGTCTAAGATTCTTATTAATAATTGGGTAGCTCATAAGAAAGATTGGGGTAAACCTGAATATGATATGAATTTAAAAAATAAAACCATTTAGGAACAACTAAAAAGTAATTATTTTATACAAATGAGGTACAAGAGGAAGAATGATGCAGAGGAATTAGATAGGGGAGGTGGGCTGGTAGTTCTGGTAACCTACTTTTCACTGGGAATGGGTTTAAGAGGGACTAACACATATATATTTAGAAGAGTATAAAAGTCTTCCAAATTCAGAAGAAATAACATGACAGGGGCATAGGGAGGAGGGAGAGAACAAAGGAAGGATTTTTAGAGGGGTGAATGAGAGAACAGGTAAAAGGAGAGTATCGAAGGGTGTTTAGATTTATAGGAATGAGAGGATAGGAGAGGAATCCTTGGAGGGGGTAGGCAAATAACAGGAGGGCAAGGTAGTGGGTAGAAGTAAAGTAGAGGAGTCAGGAAGGACAAGAAACAAGAAATACTCACAAACATAAAAGCAAAGATCAGGAGTAGAGTATGTTTGGGAAAGTATATGTCAATATACGTATGTATAGCTATAGAGAAACAAATCTAAACTTTATTGTAGCCTTCTGGAGAGGTGGGAGGGGGAACAAAAGAATGAAGTAAAAAAGGGCACAGCAGAGAAGAAAAGAAAACTCACAAGGAAGCAAAGATGGACAATTCTCAACACAATATGTACTATTTATCATACAACGAAAGCAGAGAATTGAGATAATTCAGGTAACAATGAAAATTTGTTGTTATATATTTTGAATCCTCTCGTGTTCTGCTATGCACATAACATGCTTTTTCCCCCTTATTTTGTATTTAAGTTTCAATGTTTAAGTTTATGATATGTTTTTTTTTTTCTTTCCTCTATTCTGTGTTTGTGTTCTGGCCCTTGAGTCTAAAATAAAATTAAAAAAAAAAAGAAAATCTTGAAAAATCATTCATACATGTTTCATCTGTTGTGTAACAGAGGTAGAGTCATAGTGATTACATATTTTCTAAATAAATACAGAAAATGCAAGTTATAACACATCAGTGGTCAAGTCCACCAACAGGTCTTAACATATAAATATTGTCAGGTAAGCTTGTAGCCCAGTGTCTGGAAGTATAGCATGCATTGGCAGGAATACGTGCATGTAGTGACTTATTTACAATACAATGCTATATAGTTTCATCATGCAATATTGCATCATCAAAATTTCAATGCAGGAAAAATTCACAAATTTACAATAAATTATTAAATTTAAGATGCATAATTTAAAGAAATACGTAGTTTTTGAAATGATGCAAATTTCAGAAAAAGAAAAGTTCAAGTGGATTTCCAGGGGGTGTTGAGGGTTTTTTTTGTTGTTTTTTTTTTGAAAAGGGATAGGTAGGCCAAATAAGTTTGGGAACCTCTGATCTAGATTCTTTTTGACTTCAGATGAAGTATTCTATCCTTCGCTCCACCTACCTAAGAAGTAGAATTGTATCCCATATAAAATCCTGAGCTTGTAGTAAGGAAGAGTGGAGTTGAAATCTTGATTCCAATGCTTATTAGATCTGTTACCATGAACAAGGCAGGCCACCTCTCTGAGCCTCATTTCCTTATCTGTAAAATAGGATTAATCATACCTATAGAGTATACTTCACAGGCTTGTTAAAGGGGCTCAATGGAGATAATTTGGATCATAGATTTGGAAATAGAAAGGATATGAGATGTCAACTAGCCTAGAAATCTTGTTTTAGAAAAGTGAAGCCCAAGGTTAAATTAATTGCCTAAATTCAACAGGTAGTAAATTATGGAGGTAGGATTTGAACCCAGGTTCATTGACACCAAATCTATTGTTCTTTAAAGCTGTATATAAATAGCAGTTATTACAATTATTATTCCTATAACTAAACTGACACTGAAACATTGAAGTATAAAATGCTATCATCATGTGAATAACCCAAACCACCAAACTGTTTTCTCTAAATATACTGATAATTGAGGAGAAAGTCATTGTTACCTGAATTATCTCAATTCTCTCCTTTGGTTGTGTGTATCTATATGCATAATAAGAGAACAGTTATAGAAGCCAGTAAGTTCAGGCATAAATTGTCTTTAGTTCATCAGTTCAATCCATAAGCTATTGCCAGAGAAGCACAAATATCAGTTATGCTAATCATAATAGCATATGTAGATTGACTGGGTTAATACTTTTAATGAAAGTTCCATTTGTGATGGTTTGGGGAATTATTCAGCTGCATTGCCTGTAACAGAATTAGTGTATGAAGACTCAAGAAATAGAATTCATTGTCTGGAGTGATCTGTGTAAGCTGCCTCAATTTCCCATTTTATTTGACAAATATGGATATAGCTTATGGTTCTATGAATAAATATGAAAACATTTTGAAGTTGACAAAACTGTGATTTGAAGAAGCACTGTATGTGGCATTGACATAAAACTGGAAAAAAATGTTGTAAGCAATATATACTTTGCAAGAAACTAGACTGTTTAAAAAAAAACATTCCTTGCATTTTTTGCTTGGGCTCATGGTAGTTCTCACAATGGCTGAACAAGATTTTGCAAACAGCATTTTCCAACAGGCAGCATCATATGAAAATATTCTGCTAGTAGCTGAGGCAGAATCAGTATTTAAGTGAGAGAGATAGAAGATAACTTATTTGTTGGAGACAATGATTTCTTGAGCAATATCACCTAGATTTCTTAAGAGGTCAGATACTGCGCTGCAAGCCATTCTCAGAAAAAAAGGTGAATATTATAGCACCAAAGGGAACTGGCTTCATCCTTCCTATTTCATGTTTTTCTTAAAGATACCACTAATCTCTGAGATAATTTGCTAATTTCCTAAGCATAAGGAAGAGAAGATAATGTCTTTAGACATATGAGAGAATTCTAGAAAACTGGGAGAATATGTTAAATACAATGGAGAGCAAGAACAAAGAACAGATTTGAACATCGGAGTATTAGTTGTCATGCTGATAGCTATGTCAGTGACATCATGGGAGACAGCTATCTATGCAGAAAATATAATTTGAAAGAGAAAATCCTATAATGGGGCTGTTTGTGGTGCTGATAAGAACCTACTTAAGTTCAAAATTGAAAAGTGTAGGTGGTTTTGGTATTTTAAAGACTAACATTCTTAGATTTTATTTCTTTAGCCTCAATTCTTATTTCTTCCTCCATATCTTCTACTCTGTGTACCCCCACATCAACTTCTGGCTGACTCAAGAACTATGTGATATGTTTAAAATTCCTATTATCTACTGCTTTCTTTGGGGATCAGAAATACCACAAATGGTGGGGTAGAGGGCAGGGGGAGAAGGATGAAGGATAATTTCAAAAATGGAGACAGTAGATGGTGCAATAAGTAGAAAACTGATCCTGGAATAAGGAAGACCTGAATTAAAATGCTGCCTCAGACACTTACTGGATGTGTGATTCTGGGCAAGTCATTTAATCTCTATTTCCTCATTTTCCAAATCTGCAAAATGGGGATAATAAAAGCACCTATATCCCAGGGTTATTATGAGGATCAAATGAGATAATATTTGTAAAGTGCTTAGTGCAGTGCCTGGCCAATAGTAGGTACTATACAAGTGCTAGCTATTATTAAGAGCAAGATTCCTATCTTGACAAGGGAGTAGTATAGTGGATAGTGTTAGACATGGAGTAGAAGAGTCACCTGATTTGAAGTCTAATGACTTTTCAGTATCAAACAACAAATTTGATACAGAAGGTTCATTAGTCACACTGGAGATATTCTTTGTTTTCTCCTGACATTGCAAGGATAAGATTGTGATACTTTGGTTTGCCATGTGTTTTTCCTCATCTCTGCTACGTGACCAGCTCTCAATCTCTTCTTATTACATAATTCCTTGTTGATGGTCTTTACTCCAGCTCTTGGAGTTCCTCTTTTGTTATTTACTATAGCCTGCTAAACCCATCATGTACCTCACTGTTTTCCTTAGTGTGATACTCCTATTCAATTCTTTGTGTGACTTGTCCACATCATTCTACAAATAGGTGCACAAAGGTGATGGTATTCTACATTGCTTTGCCGTGTACTAATGACAATAGATTGTCTATTGATGGTACTATGTGAAACAGTTTGCTTTGCCTATAAAATAGAATATAAATTCCTCTAACTTTTAAAGCCCTATACCACCTAGCTCCAATGCATCTTTGAAGCCCCATTGGACGTTAGTGCGATGCACTATACTAAGTGATGGTGATAAATTTTAACCAAAAAGAAAATGAAACGTTCTTCTTTCAAGGAGATTACAGTCTTCTAGATAAGATGATCTCTAAAGTTCCTTCCAGTCTGAAAATTCTCACATATGAGACTTTGCCTGGTTCCATACAGGCACAGCCAAAGTATGGTTTAAGATAGTCTCATGCAGAAACACTTTTGTATTTAAGTGTTACTTTGTTCTGCCACTTGTTATTTTCTAAAGTATGTGTGCCAGTGGAGTCAAAACACATTACATGTCATGGGCGCCCACTGTAGACCCAACTACAGATTTGATTAATGGCTATTGTTGCTTAGAGCTTTGGCTAGAGAGCTTGATGCTGTTTGACCTTTATGTCTGTAGAGCACCATGAAGATCTTGACTGTATTAAAGAAATGTTCCTGAAAATAAGAGATGTTGAAAATATCTTCTGCATCCTTCAACATTGTTAAAATTGGTCTGGAGAGCAACACTCCTTTTTCTCCTTACCAATTTGTCTTTATCACCACAGTTTAAAATCCTCAGGAGAAGAAGGAAGGTCAAGCCATAATTTCTCTTTAGAACTCAGTCTCTTTTCCAATATCTTGTTCTAAACTGATCCAGAAAATCAGAGACCCAATGTGAAGGGCACCACATGAGTTTAAGGTGTGAAAACCATGAACCAGATTTTGTCCATACTTCAAAGCAATCACTTTATCTTATTACTTAGAGGATAATTGGTATATAGCTAAAACTTAAATAAAAAGTGAAAGTAAATCTAGCTCAAGTCATAATTTCAGTCGTCTTCATTAGGCAATACTTTGCCATTTGGAGTGAAGAAAGCTTTTTCTTTTTACAACAGCTATCAAGGTGGAACAGAGATCAAATGGAAATAGCTCTTTTCCCACCGATAGACTCTACTCTCTTCCTCTTCCTACCCACCTCCACTGATTATATGCATATTTGTTTATTTTCTACACAATTATATACTTATGCATACATACACATTACATCAGGATTGTGTAAGCAAAATCAAAGTCCTCAACCAGTTTTCTATTATTTTTATCTTCTACCAGTTCAGAAAATATGTATTTGTATATTTATTACTAAGGGTTGAATTTAACATTATTTTCTTGGTTCTCCATACTATAGAATCATAGAAATTAGTACTTTAAGGATCAATAATATTGCATAATACAATCTTATCATTTTATAGGAAAGAAAACCTATGTCTGAATGAGAAACTTGAAACCCCATTTGCTTATTTGGTCATTGATGGTCCAATTCCTTGATTTTATAGGTCAATCAGTTATCAAGAATTAAGTGCCTACTATATATGTGAAAAGGAAACTGAGGCCCAGACAGGTTAAATGACTTGTCCAATGAAACACAGGTAGCAAGAATCAAAGTGAGGATTTGTACTCAGCTCCTCTGACTCCAGTAACAAGGCTTTTTCTTTGTTCATTTTGGGTTTTTGTTTGTTTTTGTTTTTTCACTGAACCATAGATAAGAGGTTTTCTGAAGTTTATACGAAGAATTTGTGGCTGACTCAGAACTATATCTAGTGCCTGGTGATTTAATATTTCCAGTGTTTTTTCAGTCCCTCACAGTGCTGCAGCCTTGTATTGACACACAACAGAGACAAATGTACAACTTTTATAAAAGGAAGAGTCTAGTATTTTTTGTGCTGATTCTTTCTAAATTTCAAAAAGTAATTTCTTTCGAAAGAACTGCTCTGAGTTTTAGTTTCTAAAAATAATATTTTTAATTGCATGATCTGTCTAGGTGCTGGTTGCAAGAGCAGAGCCTAAAGGCCTATTGTTGCAACAGCTAATTGCAAGGCTTAATTGGGTCCTATGGTGATTTGTCATCTGTTTATAAATTTGAAAAAAAAGAAACTATCTAAAGTTATGATTCATATATTCTTTTGAGTTTATAATGTACCAAGAAAAATACAAGTTTTTTAGTTCTACCCCCTGACTTGATGGGCAAAAGTATACTTTAAGGACAAATAACATCTTTAACCCTGAATATCACTAGTAGAGTTAAGCAGTGGCCATGTATATCCTATGTATACCCCATGTAGGCAGCTAAATGGTGTAATGGAAAGGGTGCTGAGTCTGAAGTCAAGAAGACTTGAGTTCACATCCAGCCTCAGACATTTGCTAGCTGTGTGACTCTGAGAAAGTTACTTAATTTTTATCTGCCTCAGTTTCCTCAAATGTAAAATGGGAATAATCACAGCACTTACTTCACAGGGTTGTTGTGAGGATCAAATAAAAGAATATTTGTAAAACACTTTGCAAAGTTGTATTGGTAATTAAGGTGGGACTTTTTTTTTTTTTACTGTTTTCCCTTTTGGAGCACTGAAGTAATTAAGTGCCTTTGTTGAGTCTGGCCTTTGTTTCTCTGATTGAATCTGGGAGTCTTTGATGACCTGCTTAAGAAACAAGAAAGTCTAGTTCACATGGTTGTGATACCTTTTGACCTTGAACAGGGTATATAAACTCAGAGGTTAGTATTTTGTTTGGGGCTCTCACTCACTGGAAGAGTGTTGTGTGATTTGACCAGACGAGACTCTGGGTAGCCATTGTTAAGGAGCACCCCACCCCCACCCCCACCCGGCTTGAAAACCCAGACGTTGGTGCTTCCCTGGTAACTATGCACTAAGACGTTGGACAGAAAATTAGAAGCCTGTCTACCGGTTTGTATTATTTGATCTGCTGATATTTTCTGTTTGTAATTTCTGTTTATATTTGTTCTGAAGTTCAGAGTGCTGGCTTTTCCCCCTGAACTAAGTGGATGATATATGTATGTTTGATTAAAGTGAGATTGTTAACCCCTTAAAGTTGCTTTCCTTAGAAAAGCAGATCAAAGAACCTGTGCTAGCAGCATTCCTGTGTGTTGGTGTTGCTGGTCTTACATGGCCACAGCAGCAGCTAGCAACACTGTTGTTACAAAAGTGTAAAATAAATGATAGCTGCTGCTGCAGCACCTATTTCTATTGCCACTACTACTATTATTATTAATGCCTAGAGGCTACTTATAGGAAAGAAAAAAAGGGAAAGAAAGAAGAAGTAGCGTGTGTTGATTACATAAAGCATATTATTAATGTCAAGAAAGGCATAAAATGAAAACTTGTATTTACTAAATTTGTTTGTCATTTGTCATGGTGGATGTCTTTCACAGAGTACAAAAGAAAGACGGTTTACTGTTTCCTAGAAATAATCCTATAATCAAAGAATCTCAGAGCTAGAAGGAACCACAGAGGTTTGACCCAACACTCTCTTGATCAAGAATCCTTTCTACAACAACCTAGATAGTCCTTCTGCCTTTGCTTGAAGACCTCCAACGAGGTCTAATGTAGGCCAGTTCCCTTTTGCAAAACTTTTTTTTTTGGTAAAAAATTCTCTCCTTACTTCAAGTCTACACCTGCTTTTCTGTAATTTCTATGCATCTCTGATGGTTCTGCCCTCTTGTGTTAGTAGGAAAAAATGTCTAAGCCTTCAACCACATGACAGATTTTCAAATACCTGAAGACAACTTTGTCATGTTACACCTCCACTCCCCAACCCCCACTCCCACTACAGCCCCCAAGTCTTTACTTTTTCAAATTAAGCATACCTGGTTCCTTTAACAGACTTTCATATGGCATGATTTTCACTATCTGATTTCCTTCCCTTGGTCATGACTAAAACAATACTTCATGTAGGGTCTCACCAATGAGAGGGGTTTATGGAGCATTGATGGAGGAGGACTAGCACATATAGTCTGAGGGTTTGCTGAGCCCTTTTCTTGGCTGCTCATCTACCTTTAGAGTCCACTCCTTACCAAACTCTTACCTGTGGCTCCAAGAAACTATAGCACGTGAAGTGGTCACAATCCAGTAAAACGGTCTTGGCAGACAGGCTAAACCAGAGTGAGAGTAATCAACAGGCTTCAAACCTGTCAATAAGTTAGTGGGGTATCTACCCCACGCATGTGAAAATTTCCCCCACCAGAATGGGTGGATGAGAACAATTTGTTCTAAAGGCCATGAAAAACATTCCACGCAGGTACCGTGGAATGCTTAGAGCTTGATCAGACATTGACTATCTGCATCCCAGGCAATCAACAGTAGCCTTGACTTTTGTCTTGCCACTGGACTCTGATGACTTTGGAAGAGGAAAGTGAGGCTGATGACTTTGTGCAATTCTGCCTCACTTAAATACAATTTAGTCGCAAGTCAAGACATCACCTGTGATGTCATTGGTCTTCTTCAAAAATGAAAGCAAGCAACACCAATGAGAGTGTTACCTCCCTATTCTTGGATACTCTGCCCTTTTTAATGAGGCCTAAGTTTTAAGTCATCTTGATTGAACTTGCAATCCATCCAAAACTCCAAATCTTTTTTTTTTCTAATTAATCTTCCTTCATTTTGCACTTGTGAACTATGTTGAAGACAACTTTGTCATATTACACCTCCACCCCCCAACCCCCACCCCCAACTACAGCCCCCAAGTCTTTACTTCTTCAAATTAAACATACCTGGTTCCTTTAACAGAGGGGGAAAGAGATGGAAATGTATCTGTGATTTCATTAGTAGAGGGAATTTCCTCCTCAGTAAAATTTTTTCTGTCAAATGAATATTGGCAATTGGTCTTTGACATGCAGTCTTATAGTATTTTGCAAATTAATTGGGACAAACAATAATTTAAATATGTTTTCATTTTATGACAAGCAATGATAATGTTGGTTTGCATCTCCTAATACTAAGTTGACTAAAAACATCAGATCTTGATGAAATGAAACTGGATTGAGCTGATTTCCCCATCTTTAGTTAGTTCTTTTTCAGTTGAGTGAAGGATTTGTTTTGTGTCATTCATGTATTTCATTGTTTTTTTCTAGTAAGATCACTGAGCTGAAGACATTTCAGCTTTATGATGAAAAATTTCTGCTTTTCAAGATAGTTCCCAGGACTCCCAATATTCATACTTTAGGGAATGCCAACTGTGATAGATATGATATGCATGCGTACGGAAAGGAATAGTTGTTTAAAAATAATTGAGACTGGATGTCACATGGAACAGTATGAAATTTAATAGGGATGGTGCCACCATTGTGCCCTAAGGAAGTGAAAATATACAAGCCACTTAATTAGGGAAAGAGTAAAAGCATGAAAAGATTTTTGATAGTCTGCATATGAATCATGCACACAGTGCTATGCCTAAACAATATAAATACAATGATCAGCAACAATTTAAAAGGATCTCTGATTTTCACTTTTTGGTAGGGCCCCTTAATACATGATGGCTGCTATTCATTTCCTAGTGTCCGGCTTGTGTTTCCATGATCCTTTTTGTTATGTGTAAAATGATTTGTTTGTTTCTTAGAATTTTCTAATATCAAGTGCTTCTTCCTCTGTGGAATGAAAACAAAATAATATTGCTTCCTAGAAAATATCTGTATAGATACACACAGTATATATAGCTACATTAATTATTGAGACCTTTCTTTCCTTGTCAGGATCTTTGTGTATTAGAAGTTCATTCCTTTTCTGCTATAAAAGAAGCAGAGTTAACATTCATGGAATATACAGAATTCCAAAGGGGAAAGCCACAATATCTCTATAATGCATTTGATATTTACTTGAGAGATGAACCCAAAGTCATGCTCCTGGAAATAGGTAATCTAAGAGACAAAACTCTCTGGGAGGACCTATTTTCTATATTAATTGTCTACTACCCTATATATTTATGTAGTCTTAATTGTTACTTCTTTCATTTTTATTCTGTGAAACCATCTGAGGTTTCAACTGTGTCCCCAATTATAACTTCACAGATATGCCCATATGGAATTTAATAGCTCCATAGTGCATGGGATTTTAGATAAGTTCCTCCATAACTCCCTTTTTGGACAACATGGAGTAAATAGGAATATTCTCATTTGGGAAACTCATGTGGGAGAATCAGTTCCATACTCTCATTCCCATGAACCAATTAGTGCATAAATCACAGATCTAGATGCAGAGGGAGTAGATGACATCTCGCACCCAAGCAATCACCTGGAATGCCTGAAAAGGACAGAACATCTTTAAATCATGTCAGAGATTGGATTTTTCCCACACAAAACTGGAAAACTAGGAAGCCATTTTTGGGAGGAGTTATCACATGATTACCCCAATTCAATCAGGACTGAAGCCCTCCACAACCCCATTTTCAATTCACAAAGAATATAATATGGGACCCAAATCTGTGTGGTAGCTTTCTCCTTTTCCTCTCCCTAGTGCTGGGTTACCAAATAATCACTCATTTGAAGGGACATTTACCATCAAATATAGTAGCTGAAATGGGTGGGAGAAACCAATCAAATCAATATTTCCTTTTAAAACTCCTCAAACTGACACAGACACCCACATTACAATTCCTTCTAATTAGTGGTCCAAATTTACATGTTTACATCACCTATACAAGTACCAATCCTTATGATCATTCAAATACTCCATATTTTTCTTACTCCAATGCTCCCTAGTATAAGAGTGATGGTAAGAGATTAGAACTGGTCGGGGGAAAAGAAATTAAAAGGAAACTTTGAAAAATTAAAAGGGTTTTCTTAGCCCTTACAGCCATTGAATTCTTTCTTCTTTTCCATTTCCTCTGCTACCAGTAGACTTCAGGCATTTACTACCTGACATTTAGATCATTGCTATGAACTCTTATTGGTATTTCATCCTTTTTAATCCTTCCTGCAAATCCCATGAACAGATTTAAATTCCTAAAATATTTGTTTGGTCATATATTTGGGACATCTAATCAGAACTGCAAAAGAAAATTGAAAGTGTGGTTTTTTGTTTTCATTATTAAGAAGTTGTCATACATTTCCATAATTGATGAAATAGATATTATCTTTGTTCAATGTTTCGGTTATTTTTTCTTTTCTTTTTCTTCCTCCTTTCTTTTTCCCTTTCACTTTTCTGTCTTTCTCTTTCTCTTCCTTCCTTTCTTTTTCTTTCTTTTCTCTTCCTCAGAAACTTTCAAAGGCTGCCTAGTAACTATAGTAGAAAGCTCAAATTCCTTATTCCAGTATTAAAAGTCTTCACAATCCTTTTATAACCAACTTTTTTCTAGGCTTATCTTCTATTACCCTCCCACAACTATGCTTTTGCTCATTCCAGATGAATTGGTTCACATTTGTCAGAGCCTGATATGTCCTTACCCCATCTCCACTCTTTTGCTGAAATCATTCCACTGTCAGAAATTCCCCCCTCTTATTCTCCTCTCTGCCTATCTAAACTTATTTTGTGTAAAATTCATTTCGCAAATTAACTACTTTTATTGCTGCATTGAATAGTCATTTACTAATTGTTCTATTTAGATTAAGAGTGTCTTGATGCCAGACTCATAATTCTTTTTTCTTTAAACTTAAACTTAACATGATACTTTACCCAGGATAGGTGATCAATAAATTTTATTTGATTTGATATGTCATGTAAATCTTAAATAAGAAAAGTGAGTTTGAAAAAATGAATGATAAGGAAAAAATAATTGTCTTAAAGTACACAAAAAATTAGTAGTGCAACAACTGCTCTTTTATGTGCAGGACAAATGAAAATAGGTTTAAATATACTCTAATAACCAATGGAGAGATTATGGGTGAATGGATTGAAAACTCTCACATTCTTATTGCATTCTCCTGAAAAGATTCATTGTATATCATAAACACATTTTTCTTAGATGACTTAGAAACTTAGAAAATGATGTTTTCATGATTGTATATTTTCCTGCATCTCTGGGTAGATGGCCAAACACATTGAAGGAATGAAGTGAAAAATGAAGCCCAATACAAACCAGAGAAAGTATAACTATAAAGAGAATGGAATAGTGATTATCTTTATTATCCCTTCTCAACCTTCCAGGTGGGTAAGAAAGCAGATATTGTATATCAGAGCCATCGGATGGACCTGAAAATTTCAAGAAGAATGAATAAGACTAAGGCCTCTCAACAAGTTATATTAGATGAATATTTTTAGGTTTAAAAGGGAAAATTTGTTTACCTCTAAATGCTTGCATCACTGGAGAAAACATAGTTAAAACACTGAATCCCTTAAATAACAAGCTCAAAATGATCCTAAAATAACTATCAATTAACTGATGACATAAATTTGTTAAAATGAAAGTTATTTGGGAGAATGTTAGACAATTTCCATCTCTATCATATTATATCAGAGTTGGAAGAGCCTTTAGAGGTTATCTAATGAAGTTCTCTAATAGTTACAGATGTAGAGAGCTGATATTTTTCTGAGGGTTTTTTTTAGTTAAATAAAGGCCATTGTGGGAGGAGGAGAGACAGAAATCATGGTATCCTATATATCTAATCCAGTGCAATCAAATCAAAATAGAAATAGATGCTTGCTAGCTGCATATTGACTTGGAAAACCATAAATTAATATTAGCAATGTTTTATTGTATCTTTATTTATTTGTTTAATAGTATATTTATTTTGTTAAATATTTCCCAATTACATTTTAATCTGGTCGGGGCTCACTCAGGAGATTTGCTGGTGGTAAGTTTGACAATCAATCCAATGTTGTTTAATTACAGATGAAGAAACTGAAGCATATATAGTTTAAGTGACTTAGCAAATTAGCGGAGAGATTGACAGTTGGTAAATAACTTAATGATAAAAATCACTATACATGGAGAACATGTACTTTTTGAATGGCTAAACCATGTAGGGAATATAAATATGCTAATCTGTCTCTTTATAAATAGATTTGGTATGTGCAGCAATGCAGATGTATTTAAAAATGGGCAACCCCCAGAATATAGTGAGATGAAAAAATTTTCATGTCATGAGGATCATACTATTTTTTTTGCCAGGTACATGGAGCAAGTATTGAAGACATAACTTCCTAGTCAGTGTTTCATAAACTATTAACTGCGGTATCAAAGTGATTTTTTGTTCAAAAGGTAGGTGCAGCATAACAAGCAATATGTAAATCTAACAAATCACGAGGAAATAAATTATGTACTTAGGCAATAGACAAAAGCGTATTTCTAGCCTGCAGATAAATTGAAATAGAAACTTAATAACTTGAAGAAAAAAATAGAACAGTTCATCAGAATACAAGTAAAACTGATATATAATTGAGTTGTGTCCCATAGGGAGCTATTCACTTCAAAATTAGCACTTGAACAGATGAAATACTTACTATGTAATTATTATGGTGCTATTTACAACACTATATTTAAGGTTGTGACAGCACTAGTTTGACACATCCATATATATACATATGTATGTGTGTGTGTGTATATATATATTTAATATCTGGAAAAGTTAATGAAATGTATCTTTGGAAGATGTCTACACAAGGAAAGTTTTTTCCAATCATACTGTGTTATTGGGGAAAAACAACCACTTGTCTGACTCCATTATTTATATCATGGATCAACATTAGAATAAAATATAAAGATAAAGTGTGATTTCTCCCATACCACTCTACTTTTGACTGAGTCCTTCCTCTAAGTAGAAGGATGGAGCTTAAAGACTCCTGTTTTTAAAATGCTCGTTGTTATCCAAGCTCTTCCTGCATGTTTTCAGGCCACTTTTAGAGCTCCATTATAAGCTACTACACCTCAAGGACACAACTAAGGGTAGAAATTTTGACCCCCAAGGCAACATTGCTTTTAAAAGACTCTTTAATCTTTGTTAATTACAAAAACAGACTAGCAAAAAAATCATCTTTGCTCCCACTCAGAAGCTATTGCATGGGAGTGAGCTGGACACTGGACTTAGAAACAGGAAGACTTGAATTCAAATAGTGCTTTAGATACACAGTTGTGTGGAAAAAATGAAATTGTTGTAAAGCACTTTGCAAACTTTAAATGACTATAAAAATGCTAGTGATAATGATGATGATGATGATGAAAAAAAAGAACAGAGTTTCTTGTACTTCCACCATGCAGACTAAAGCCAAATCAGGACTTTTTTCTCAACAAGCTAAATACATGATCTGCAACAGGTTGCTATCTCCTGAATCCTATAGGATTCTGCTGAAATGGGTACTATATGTTAATCAAGGATTTATGGAGACCTAGAGATCTCAGTCAACACACTTTAAATATTCTGTTATTTTTTTAAACTTAGCAAAACTATTCTTTAACTTTCATATTATGAGTTTTGAGTTTGTTTCTTTGGATATCATCAACCTCTGAGTCCCCAAATTGCTGGGATGTCTCACCTTCTCTAAGACAAGACATCTTCTACCTTTTCACCTCCTTAAAGGTCCTTCTTCACATCATCTATCATGCAGATTGCCATCCTGGGACAGAACCCCTGTTAACTGACCTCTATTAACTTGCCCCAGGGCATCAGGATATCACCTGTGCTGAGCAACACTGCCTATCTGCCTTCTTACTTCTGTGGCTTCTTGATCTGCAACAAGATCCCTTCTATCTCCCACCCATCAGGGCCCTTGCCAGCGCATGAAAAACATTTCTGTCTTTTTACCAGAATCTTATACATCTTCCTGCTGAGAAGCTGGTCTTCTGAGGATCTACAAAATAAACCTCAACACCTTGCATTTTGGTGGACCTTGAGGGAAAATTTTGAGCAGTATAATCATGTTCATCCTTCAATGAATCTCTCTCCAACCATTGGTATTCTGCATGGACTCATTCCTCAATGGCACCACTCCATTATGATCTCCGTATCCTCATAATTTTGAACCATGGGCTACCAACGTACAAACATTGTTTACCAATAGCCCTTTCCACTACCCATCTAAATCCTACTCCCATCTCCAATACAGTACTCTAGACTTTCATAGCCTTTTTACTGTGCCCTATAGAGTGCTTAATCTGTAATTGACAAACTTGCTTTCAACTTAAACCTCTTGTTTTCACCCTTTACCCTTCTTCTAGCACTGACCGAAGACTGAGACCTGGCTCCTTGTTAATGACCTGCTTCCTTTGCCACTCTTTCCAGTATTAGTTACACTTTCTTTCATGCTTCACTCCTCCCTGCCCCAGCTGTGGTGGAATCAGAATATTCCTTGCTCTCTCATGCTACTTCTAGACTCTCTACCACCATCACTCAGCAACCTTCCCTTTTTGAGGAGCACACTATCCAAATTTGTTTGGTTTTCTACCAAATTCAATGAATACTACATTATTTGAAAGCTTGCTGCTCTTTAAGAATGAGTCTTCACACTTGATAGCCAATAGAAATACATAAATGCATCTAAATTAAATAAAATGATCCATCGAAAATAGTGATGGTGATAATGACTTGGGCAGAATTTAGAGATGATGATAAACCCGGGAGGATGTATTTTTGTCCTCCTGAGCCATTTGTGGCACTATCTAATTAGGTAGGGACAGTGAGAATTTCTCATTATAAGCTCACGGTGAACCTTAAACTAGATATTTTTACACTATCGCTGGTATTCTATGTGAGTATAAAGATGATTATGGCAATATCAACTGAAAATGAATAATAGAGTATGTCCCCAAAGGCTTAATGAACTTTTAAGTTTTAATTACTTCAAAAGTACAAATGTTATAGACTTTTTAAAAATTTGAAAGTTTAATTATTTAAGTTTCTTTTACTTTTTTTAGCTTAATGATTTTGACTAAAAATGTTAATTTTAAAAAGATTAGGCACTCTGTCATCATTTATTGTATATGTGACTAGATTACTCTGGATTACTTTCTCAGATCACTGGGGAATATTTATCACCATCAGACTTTTCATCAGGAGATCATATTAAAATTACCACATATACATCAATACCTCATACATTGGATAATCTGAAGGATAGGATTGCAATTGCAATCCTTTTGATTACTGAGAAACAGGTAATAAACGTTTATAAAAAGTTCAAAAACAGACTTGTGACATATAACAAAAGTTTTATCATGAATTTTAATCAGAAACATCACTGTATTTACATATTATATATTTGTACATTGCATACATTTTATATTTACATATAGAATATAAATAATTAACCTTTTAATTTTTTTAGTAAATTTGTAATTTGTATGCTGTTGAAATGACTAAAGCTTAAAACCACACTAAGACTTTTGGGACACCCTATACAGCTGAAAATTTGAACCTACAGTCAAGGTTGGTTGTGTAAAAAAATATCAAGCAAGCATTTATTATCTTCATTCAGTGTACAGAAAAAAAAAATGCTAGCTTGAAGAAAAAATAATAGACTGAAGGAATAAAGTAATTTGTCACTCTACAGATTTGGGCTCTCAATTACACATACCAAAAATACTTATAGAACATTTCCTATATGGCCAACATTGTACTAGGCACTGTGGGGGGATGCAAAGGAAGCACAGGACTAGGTATTTTCTACCAAGTTAATTATAATCTCATTGTGAAGATAGAGTCAGAGACAAAACTGAACAATAGTATAGCATTTATATTAAGGTTAAGGTTTCTGAATCACTTTATATATGTTATCTCATTTGATTCTCAGAAAAACCCTTTGAGGTAAATACTCTTAGAATCCCCATTTTACAGTGAAGAAACTGAACCTAAGAGATTAACTGACTTGCCAAAGGTCTAAATCTCTGGGACAGAATTTGAACTCAGGTCTTCGTGATTTCAAGATCATTCACTCTATCCATTCTGTACCATATAGCTATCTCTTGATATTTTAAACCAGTATTAAAAACAGTGCCACAAATAGGTAGTACAGATTGAAGTGCTATAGAAGGACAAAAAGAGGAAAGATCAATGGGGCCTATAGTGGCTGGGGAAGGCTACAGATGGTCTTTAGATGATCCAGAGAAAGTAAACATGCACAGAGGATGGAAAACTCTATTCAAGGTTTAGAAATAGTATAAATCAAAACATTTGACCAGACTAAGCATAGTATACGTGGGAAAAATGAAATCATGAGCAACTGATAGGGGTAACAATGAAAAATTGGTAACAAAGACTCCTGAGTGATGAAACTCCATTTCCTAATATGATTCAGTACCTTCTCTGCAACTTATCTTAGTTACTTAGAATATTGAGGGTTAAATGATTTGCCCAGGGTCATGTAGTCCATCTGTCAAAGGCAAGATTTGAATCCAGGTTTTCTTGGTCTCTTTATCCTCTTCTATGCTGTCTATCTATATCATGTTCTACTATTTTAAAAACAGTCTTTAAATCCCACCAAGAGTTAAAAAAATACTTTTAAAAAAAACTCTGCTTGCTTTAAGGAAATGGACTGCATGAGCTTTTTTTTTTTTACTCAAATAAAGTCAATATGCATTTATTTTTTAAATAATATTTTATTTTCCCCCAATTATATCTTAAAACAATTTTAACATTTGTTTCTTTTTAAGGTTTTGAGTTCCAGATTCTATCCCTCTCTCTCTCCTATCCCTCCCCCTTCCTGAGATGGTAAGCAATCCAATATATGTTATATGTGTGCAATCATGTAAAACATTTCCATATTAGCCATTTTGTAGAAGACTTGAGAAAAAAAGAATGAAAGAGGGAAAGAAAGGAAGGAAGGAAGGAAGGAAGGAAGGAAGGAAGGAAGGAAGGAAGGAAGGAAGGAAGAAAAACAATATGCTTCAGTTTATATTCAGACAATATCAGTTCTTTCTCTAGGTGCTTTAGGATTGTCTTGGATCATTGTATTGCTGACAATAACTAAGTCACTCACAATTCTTCATCATACAATATTGCTATTACTGTGTACAATGTTCTCCTGGTTCTGCTCACTTCACTTTGCATCAATTCTTATAAGTCTTTTCAGGTTTTTTTTTTTAAATCACCCTGCTTGTCATTTCTTATAATACAGTGTATTCCATTACATTCATATTGCTACAATTTGTTCAGCCATTGCCCAACTAATAGGCATCCCCTTGATTTCCAATTCTTAGCCACCATAAAAAGAGCTGCTATAAATATTTTCATACAAATAAGTGCCCCCCCTTTTATCAATCTCTGGGATACAGACCTAGCAGTGGTTCAATTAGCATTTATTAATAAGAACCAAAGATGGCAGAGTAAAAGCAGGGACTTGCTTGAGCTCACCCCCAAACTACTCCAAATATCTGTAAAAAATGACTAAATAAATTCTGGGGCTGCAGAACCCACAAAATGACAGAGTGAAACAAATTTCCAGCCCAAGACAACCTGGAAGGTTGACAGGAAAGGTCTATTGCACTGGGCTTGGAGAGGAGCACACTCCAGAGCAAAACACACCAGTACAGACCAGGACCCAGCAAACCCAGAACAGGCCTCAGGGGACTGAATCACTGGCAGCTGTGGTGATTTCCAGACTTCTCAACCTGCAAATGCAAAAGACAACTTAGAAGGTCAGCAGAAAGGTCTGAACCTGGGTGAGAGAGGAGTGTGTTCTGGTCCTAGCCCTGGGGCAGCTGCAGTGGCAGCAGTGGCTCTGGCTCCTTCCAGAGCTCTCAGCCCACAGACAGGAAGGGGATTGAGCAACTGGTCAGAAGGAGATTGCAAGGATCTCTTTGCTGGTGCTGAGGCAGGATTCTCTTGCTTTGCCCATGTCTGGATCTGGGTTGGAGTCCTGGGTGATGGTGTTGGGACAAGGAAGAGCACTGGCATGGCAGGGCTTGTGGCAGTGATGGAATGGGAATGCTCCTCACAGTTCCAAGGCAGAAAAGAGTGCTTGTGGTCACTCACAGACCAGACCATAGACCAAGAGAGGAGTAAACACCTCTCCTTTGATCATGCCACCTTTGAAGAACTGAAAATTTACAGGTCCCCAGAAATATCTCTTAAAATAGCTGCACAAAACCTCTGAAGCTTGAGACAGTGCATTCTCCACTCTGGAAGCAGGTTCCTACCTTAGCAAAGAGTTAAAAAGTCAGGTAATTGGCTGGGAAAATGAGCAAACAGTGGAAAAAAAAAGTTAGACTATAGAATCTTACTTTGGTGACAAAGAACACTAAAACATACAACCAGAAGAAGACAACAAAGTCAAAGCTCCTATCCAAAGCCTCCGAGAAAAGTGTGAATTGGTCTCAGGCTATGAAAGAGCTCCAAAAGGATTTTGAAAATCAAGTAAGAGAAGTAGAGAAAAATTGGGAAGAGAAATGAGAGTGATGCAAGGACATCAAGAAAAATGAGTTAACAGATTGCTAAAGGAGACCCCCTAAAAAGTGAAGAAAATAATACCTTAAAAAATAGACTAACCCAAACGGCAAAAGAAGTCCAAAAACCCATCAGGAGAAGAATGCCTTAAAAAGCAGAATTGGCCAAATGGAAAAGGAGGTCCAAAAGCTCACTAATAAAAATAATTTCTTAAAAATTAGAATGGCACAAATGGAAGCTAATGACTTTATGAAAAATCAAGAAATTATAAATAGGTACCTAAAATGTGCTAAGGCACTGTGCTAAGTGTAGGACATACAAAAAATAGTCCCTACTCTAGAGGATTTCATAGTCTAATGGACGAGACGACATGTAAATACCTATATAAAAACAAGATATAGGCAGAATAAAGTGGAGATAATCTCAAAGAATTAGAGTGATAGAGAAAGCGAGACTTGAAGGAAGGAAGGGATATGAGAATATGAGAAGGGAGAGAATTCTAGGTATGGGGACCAGCCTTTGAAAATAGCTAGAATAGGGAGATGGAGTGTTTGGTGTGAGGAACAGCAAGAAGATCAGTGCCACTGGATGGCACAGTATGTGAAGGTCAAGGGCTGTAAGGTGTAAGAAATATTAACCAAAAAAAAAATCACAAGTCCATAAGATGTGCACTAAAACTGGATTATAGAAGACCGGAAAAGTAGTAGACAATCCAGGTTTTGAAGGGCTTTGAAAGAGAGAGAGAATTTTATGTTGGATCCTGGATATGATAGCAAATGACTGGAGTTTATTAAGTAGGGAGTGACCTATGCTCTAGGAAGATCACGTTGGCAGCTGAGTGGAGGATGGACCGGAGTGGGGAAAGATTTATGGCAGGGAGACCAAGTACAAGGCTATTGCAGTAATCAAGGAATGAGGTGGTGAGGACTTGCACTAGAGGAATGATAGGTGGAAAGAAGTGTACGTGGAAAGATAGACATGTTAAAAGGTAAAATCAATAGGCCTTCACCGAAGAACTTCATGCTCTGTGAAGGTGGCAACTAAAGGCTGAGGTGGACTACTTCTCTGAATTTTGTTTAAGACTTCATTATCTCTGTTGCCAGCTTCTTATGTTCTATAATTCCATCTTCTGGGCTGGAAAGGGAAGGTGAGGAGAGCAGCGTAAATTAATCAGAGATTTCCCCACTACGTATCAGTGAAAATATTTACACACATATATGAATATGAATGTTTGTATATACATTGTACATACATGTACCCACAGATACACACACATATTTGAATGGTATGAGTGTATATTCATACTTATCATTTTATGAACACAAAGCTTCATAAATTGAATTAGGCAAAGACAATTTTCAGTTTATTAGTTTTTCTCCAAGTCTGCTGGTATAACGTATGCACTTAGTTAAGTTTACTGAATGGAATCAAATTGCTGAGATTATTAAAGGACTATGACTGCTTGGTAGCAGTCACTTCGGCCAGAAAATACTTACTCTATTTGCCAAATTGAGAGTTATGGCAGCCAAGGGCAATACAAGTTTGAAATAAAAAAAGAAGAAGAAGAAGTAATCCTACTGAGGAGGAGGAGGAGGAAGATTACGAATAGTCTCATCTCATAAAATTCAAGAAGCAATAAGGGGGAAATTTAGCTTATAGAAACCTTGGAGTGAAACCCAGCTAAACTATATTATCCAAAGAACATTTAAGGATGAAATTGAAAGAATGAAAAACAGGGGAAATGGCAAGATTTCTACAATAAACTCTTTTTTCTATCAGTGACCACTGAACCTCTTAACTTGGATATAGTTTCTGGTGTGCTACATGAAAAAGTTCGAGTGGCATTCCAAAGTAGGAAGAACAACTAGGTTAGTCTTGAAATGCACAGAGGAAAGCTGTGCTGAAGGTAAAACAAATTTGGGGCAATTGAAGGATTATTTCTCAAGATATTAAAAAGGGAGTAACATACTAAATAATTAGAAAAATCATAGCTAGGGGCAGCTAGAGCACCAGCCCTGGAGTCAGGAAGACCTAAATTCAAATCTGGCCTCAGACACTTGACGCACTTACTAGCTGTGAGACCTTGGGCAAGTCACTTAACCCCAATGCCCTTCCTCTCCCCCTCCAAAAAAATCATAACTATCATTACCACTATAAAACATAATCAGGATTATGAGGAAGGGAACAAGTATTTATTAAGCATCTACTATGTGTCAGTCACTATGCTAAATACTTAATAAATACATTAATAACTACCTATTCCCATATATGTATTATATATGTATATATACATATACATATATATATATATATACTTTTTGTTTTTTAAACTGAGACTGATTTACATGTGTACCCTCAATGAAAATATCAGAAAAAACATGAGTTTTCACAATGGATATTTTATAGTGGGCTATATTTTTATAATTCTTGGATAATATAAGATCTCACTGCATTTTTTTATTCATTAAATAGAAAAAGGTATTTGATTTTGAAACATAAAATGCAGCTTTAAAGGTTTTCTTCCAATATTTCTTTCATGGATACTGCACAGTAACAACAGTAACAAAAGATTTCTTAATAGATGAAAGAACAGAAATATATTTGTCATTTTTCCTTGATAATAAATATCAAGTGAGTCATACAATGGAGATGAGTGTTGGCCATAGGTATTGACACTGGCATGGAATATACCTAGCAGAAATAAGAAATATATATGCATATGTGTGTATGTGTATGCATGTAATACATATATACACACACACATATATATGTATATATGTATGTATGTATATATATACATATATATATGTATGTATGTATATAGGTGAAAAAAGCCAAAGGAGTTTATTGAATGGGTGTGTGTGGTCATAACCTCCAGTTCGAGAAGATCAATTTGACAATCAAAGGAATGGTGGACTTCGGTTAGGGAGACCAAAGAGGAAGCTATAACAATATTCCAGATATGAAATGATGAAGGCCTATACCATAGTGGCAGGGTCAGGAAAGAGAAGGGAACATGTACTAGATATGTTGTGAAGGAACAGTGAACAGGGCATGGTAATTGATTCAATACAGAAAGTGAGTGTAAGGAGACAAGGAAGAATGGCACCCATATTATAAGCTTGGGTGACTGGAAGAATGGTGACACACTTGACAGTCATATAGAAGTTAGGAAAAGTCTGTTCTTAAGAAGGGAAAGGACATTGGAGGTGTGAGTCTTCATATACTATTGAGCTCTCCAAATTTGGATGGATGCATTCAAGCAGAGGTTGAAAGTAGATATGATTCCTACATTTGAATGCATGTTGGATTAGATGACATAGAAGGTTTATTACAACTCTAAGACTATTCTCTAAAAGATCTCAGACTTTATCTATAATCATAGTGCATTCCAATTATGTATACATTTTGTGGGAAATATTTTTTATTTCCATATTGTGCTGCTTTCCTGTTTGAATGTATTATTAAACACATAATAAAGGAAGCCTCTACAAGGATCCTCCATTATATGTTTTTGGAAAAAGGCTACACCTATTTTCATCTTTAGGAAGAAGTAGTATTGTGAAAGACTAAATTAAAAAGTTGAGACTAGAGCTATATTTCTATTGAATTTACCTGGTTAGAAGGTAAATGAAAATGTGTGAATATACAAAGGTCCAAAGGTGTGGACTGATGCTGTTTTGGCAAAATGTCCCTATATGTTCAGTTATTTCTGGCTATTATTGATTTATTACAACAATAAATACCTAAAACAATTATTCTGATCCTGCTGAGAATATTAAGAATTCTGTCAAATGTAAGTGCTGAGCCACTAGTGAGATCTCTGTTGGAGAAATAAAGTGAATTTCCTTAAATGAGGCAAGACACTGCTGTGAATTTCTTTTCTGTCAACATGGTAAAATGTGTTAAGTAAAATTTAGTGAATAAGGCATAAGAAATAGCAGGTGGTTGAAAAATTCAGAAATTCGAAAAATGAATTGTGCTTAATACCAGTAACAAGTTAAGATAATTAAAGTACATTTTGTTAATATTTGTAACCTTTCAAACTTATGGTTCTTGGCACATATGGCTTGCCTTTTCTATTCCTGTGAAGTTACCATGAAATTGAAGGAAAAAAAAACCTAAAAACCAGAGTAAATTAAAACAGATTTACTATAATGATTGTAGCTTATGTGTATCTACTACTAATAACTAATCTTTCTGTAGTTTTTTGATGCTTAAAAAAGTGCTTTTCTTATGACAGTATTTCAAGCTGGGAAGTGCAAGTGTTGATTTTCCCATTTTATATATGAGGAAACTGAGGCACAGAGAAATAATTGTTGTTAGTGGCACTCAAAGGTAGGTCTTCTGACTCCAAGTCCAATGTCCATTCCACTATAAGGAATGAATGTATATGATGTGTGTGTGTGTGTGTACACACTAATGGCCTCTGTCTGTGTGTATATATGTGTATACACATGTGTGTATCTGTATGTATATATGTGTATACATATTCACAATAAACACATGTACATATGCATATATAGTATATATGTGTGTATTATACATACATTCACTCATATATACACATACACACACAGAGTTCAACCTGAAACTGGCTCTTTTTGAATCTTCTCCTCTCTTCTCTTCTCTTCTCTTCTCTTCTCTTCTCTTCTCTTCTCTTCTCTTCTCTTCTCTTCTCTTCTCTTCTCTTCTCTTCTCTTCTCTTCTCTTCTCTTCTCTTCTCTTCTCTTCTCTTCTCTCTCTCTCTCTCTCTCTCTCTCTCTCTCTCTCTCTCTCTCTCTCTCTCCCTCTCCCTCTCCCTCTCCCTCTCCCTCTCCCTCTCCCTCTCCCTCTCCCTCTCCCTCTCTGTGTCTGTCTCTCTCTGAGAGATTTGAGGAAATAAATAAGTGGATTTTCTTTTCTTTCCATGATATTCATGATATTTTCTGCTTCATTAGTTTCTACTCATTTTGGAATAAGAGGTTAAAAAATAGCCAGTAACTAAATTGAAAAAAAAATGACTTAGTCTTAACTCAGAGAATAACTTGACTAAAATAAAAGCACCTTGCTGTGGGAAGTTAGAATTTCCTGGCTCCTAAATATCCCATAAACAACAGCTGTACTGTTGACCAATAGTGCCAAGATATTAAAATATCCTGCAGTACTTTCTCTTTTTGCCCAAAGTCCAGGAAATGTGTTTCCAAAACTGATATCCACATTATAAGTTAATCAGCTCAATTTACACCTTCCCTAGGGCCATAGGCAGGAATGGAGCCCAAGAAATAGTTGTGAGGCATATAAATATGTAAATAATTTGTGGGTACTTCCAGCTGGATATCAAGTATCTCCAAATCAGGCACCATGCTCAAATGCCCTGTAGTGATTATTTATTAGAGTCCTGTTTTCCCTGGAGTGGAGTTTGAGGAGAAACAAGTAGAGTTAACCCAAAGCTGCCTCGAGATACTAATATTCACAAGCTTTGTCATTCCATTTTAAAAGCTTTCTCAATACCTTCTTTTAAAAAATATCAAAGTAATTTCTATATCTATTATCCCCCTTCTATGACCCTTAGTGAGTATTCCTTTGTGACTATCATCTCATTTTACTACTTGCATTGTAGCCAACTATTATATAGACCTTTATAATAGATCATTTTGTAGTACTGCCACCCCCTCTTCATAAAGGTAAATATAGTGACTGCATGTTATTGAGCACATGTTATCGAGCACAATGCAGAAAGTATATGCTTTTTAATAATGTGTAATGGATGAGATGGAACTCATTATGTTCTGGCCAACCAGAACTAGACCTTTTAATGGGAAAATGTACTGTTCCTGGCACAACACTTCATCTGCATGCCTTTGAATTGGTCATTCCCATGCTAGAATTGCAATCTTCACCTCACCTTCTTAGAATTCCTTACTTCCAAGACAGCTCGAAGTTTTTGCAAGTCCCTACAGCTACCAGTTCCTTTTCTCTGTCTCCACCAAAGTCACATTAGATCCTTGAGTGCAGGGACTGTTTCACTTTAGTTTTTGTACCCCCAGCATCTAGGACTATAGCAGCCCTATCATCTAGATCCAGGGAGGACACTTAATAAATACTTGATTATTTATTTCTAGAGAGGGCTCACTTTCCCTTTAGATATTCCTTTTCCTTTAATGAATAGTCATGTGGAATCACATAATCACCAAATTTCAAGGTTTATAAAGGATCTCTGAAGCCATTTAGTTCATCTTGCAACCATCTCTCTATAAATGCGTTTGAGAATGTTGCTAGAAATCAAAGACAAGATCACTGTTTTGTAATGTAGTTTGCAAACTTTATTTTTTTTTCCTTTTTAAAAATTCAAGGACATATTTGCCCTTCTCCAATCCTTCACTATCTCTTCTGTTCTTTATGCTGTTACAAAACTAACCGAAATAGACTCTAAAATTACATCCGCCAATTATTTTAGTACCTTAGGATGGGGTTCATATGAGTTGTATGACTCAAAATCTTCAAGGACAACTAGGTTCTCTCTAATATCTCCCTAGTTATTTTGGGTATTAACTTACTATTGTCAATTTTTATGTTGTCCTTTCCAGGGTAAAGTTCAAAGCAAAATAAAAATTGAACAGCTTAGTCTTTTCTCCACAATCTGTTATCATCTTCCCATTTACTGTGAGGAGTGGTACTCTACTCCCCCCTCCCATCTTCTTCTTAATACAGCAAATACCAAAAAAAGTCAAATGAAAACCATTCTTTGTTGTCCTTAGCATTCTAGCTGGTCTCAACTCCATTTGAGCTATAGCACTCCTGACACTTTTCTGAGATGACCCCGCAAAGCTTTTCTATACATCATGCCTTGCTGGACTTCATTGTCTGAAAATATCTTTTAAAAATCTAAATTGGCTGGAGATTCCTTGTGCAGGCACGTTGTTTAGATGACATTTTCACCTTTTCATTAGAGTTATCTTTTAAATCTTTAGAATTTCACCCTTTTGAAAATTAATTTTTATATATTGCTTTTATAGCATTTACATTTTACCTCATTTGCTTCTCCCATTCTAGAAAGCCACTCTAAGATGCAAAGAATTTTCTTTAAAAAGAGAGAGAGAAAAGAGAAATAAAAAGAAGAAATATCAGGAAAATAAATCAGTACATTAAAAATCTGAAAATATAGGAAATGTTCCTATGGACTCAGACTTAAGTAAAGGAGTTGAGGGGTGGTTTATTATACATTTTTATTGAATCTAAATTTGTTCTTTGTTATCCAACAACATTCCTTTCTTTTTAACTTTTAAAAATTTAATATATTTTAAAGGAACAACAATCTATTTTCCTACCCTCCCAAATGCCCCATTGAAAAAAGATTAATTAAAAAGTTACATATATTCATAGTCAAGCAAAACAAAATTCCTCATTGGCAAATTAAAAAAAAAGTCTCATTCTTCACTTTCTTTTGATCACCTCTCTTTCAGAAGTTGGACAGCATGCTTGTGATCTGTCCCGGACTTGTAGTTGGTCTTTGAGTTAATCAGAGTTCCTAACATCTTTCAATGTTGCTTATCTTTATAGTGTTGTTGTTTATTGTATAAAATGTCTTCCTGGTTTTACTCATTTCATTATTCATCAAGTCACACAAGTCTTCTCAAGTTTCTCTAAGACAGTTACCTTGTATCATATCTTATGTCACACTGATCTTCCATTATATTTATACAAGGTGTTCCAAAAATCTTACTACAATTTAAAGAAATTAAAGCTTAAGACTACACTAAGACTTTTTGGACATTCCATATACCGGAGTTGGTTTAGCCATTGCCCAATTAATGAGTACTACAACTTTCTTTTTGTTTATTTTTCAAAGAAATTTATTATTGCTATCTTTTTTTTTACATCACCATTTTTTTTTCCTCCTCTCCTTTCCTTCCTCTTTCTGGAGCCAGTATAAAGGGGGCAGGGGAGAAAAAAAAGAAGAGGAAGTAGAGAATAAATCATCAAAACCAATTAATACATCAAAAATGTCTAGAAGTATGTTTAATGTTCCACATCTATGGACCTCCCACCTCTGCAAAGAGGTTGGGGAATGTGTTTTCTCCTGTCTCTTTTAACTGGGGTCCATGTTTATTCTTTGTAATCTAGTAACATCTGTTTTCTGATCATTTCAATCATTTGCATTTATGTTATTTTGTTATTTATATTATTTTAGTTATTGAATATATTGTTTCCTTGGCTCTACTTGCTTCATTTTACATTGGTTCATGTAATTCTTTACATGTTTATATTTTTACACATTCTCACATCATAATAATTGTCTATTATATAAATGTATCAGAATTTGTTTAGCCATTCTCCAATTATTAGGAATCTATTTTGTCTCCATTTCTTTGCTACAAACACTGTGATAATACTGTTGTAAATATTGCTATAAATATTTTGATTTATATGGGAACTTTCTTTTCCTACCCCAATGACGCTCTTAGGGTATAAAGCTAATAGTTAAATCTCTGAGTCAAAGGGCACAATTTTATTTTTCAACTCTCTTGCACTGACTTCACTGATAGAATTTTAGTCCATGAAATTTGTTGTAGAAAGCTTTAGGAACTGTCCTAAACCCATTTATCAAAGTGAAATAAATTGCTGACTGGATGTAAACAAGGAGATGTAAAATTAAGTTGGTTAGGCTTGCAAAATTATAGTTGTTTACTACAAATCAAGAAAATGTGTTCTAGTATGGTGCACTCCAGGCCTCCCCATTGTTTTTCTTTTTTTTCTTTCTTTCTTTCTTTCTTTCTTTCTTTCTTTCTTTCTTTCTTTCTTTCTTTCTTTCTTTCTTTCTCTTTGTTTTCTTCTTTCTTTCTTTCTTTCTTCCTTCCTTCCTTCCTTCCTTCCTTCCTTCCTTTTCTTTCTTTCTTTCTTTCTTTCTTTCTTTCTTTCCTTCCTTCCTTCCTTCCTTCCTTCCTTCCTTCCTTCCTCCCTCTCTCTGTCTCTATCTCTGTCTCTCTGTCTGTCTGTCTGTCTCATTCTCTTTCTTTCTTTCTCAAGACTCTGGGCTCAGAATGGTGGCTAATGTAGCATATATTGGGTAAGAAAACAGCCAGGTGTGTGGGAACAAAGAGACTCCAACTCTGCTCTGTTTTATGTGTTGTTGGGACTGCTGGATGCTAGAACAAGAGTGTAAAGCCTTCAGGCATGCTAGAAACAAAGAAACCTTTGTTCTCTAGTTGCTTGCTTGGCAGGGCTTACCTGGTCAGCAGTATTCCATAGCTCATGGAGAGCTTGAAATTCTATCTGTACTATAACCTAGGGATGTGTTCCTTTAAATTCTATCCATGCCACATGGCCTAATCCCTTTCTTGTAATGTGTATAGGACTAACCACAGCTTATTCCACCCTGATTGGATTCATAGGTGGCCATTCCAGGCACCTGAAACCAGCTAGAGCCCTTTAGGTTTAGGACTGCAAAATAATCCTAGAAAATCAAAGGAGAAGAGATTCAAGTCATAGACTATATTTTCTACCCTGGAAGCCCTATCACTGTGGGCTCAGTGGTGCCACTTGACAGCATCGGTAAAATTGATCATAAAACATTTATGTATCTCATGCCACAGTTGGAGGAATTTTCTGTGAAAGGAGGAAGAAGAGTGTGGTTGTAACTAGTTCACAACTATTCTTTTAGGTCTGGGTCTCAAAGCCACAGACTGACCTTTTACAGGCATGATGGGACAAGATTCCGTCAGTTTTATTTAATTCCAGGTAAATGTTTGAATACTTTTTTTAAACAGCCAATTCTAGTAACAGAACTTCACATATTCTAGGAGTATTTTGGTCAGACCCTTGGTGTAAAAGGTAGGAAATTTCCTGTTAAGAGGAAGGTTAACATAATGAGAAACTGAGTGAAGAAGGACCCATGTTTTACCTTTTCAACACTCACATTCTTCGAAATCTAAATTCACTGGATCTGACCTTAACATTTATAGGTTGTGGGCAGCCTTCCTAGGGGTCAATTGTTAACATCATTTCTTGTGTGTTGAACTATTGATTCAGCAGCATAACCACTCTTTCTTGAATTTAAACTGAGATCCCACCAAAATTACAGACCAAAGAGAGATTCCATTTCACACAGAACATTCTCTTGCTTACAACTTAAAACATAAACATGGTGTAGTTGTTTCTCAAGTGAAGATAAATCATATCATAGCATATGATAGTCATTGAAAATATCCTTCTTTTGCAGTGATTAGGCTTTTAAATTTTTTTCCTAAAAGCTAATTTTCCCCCCTTTTTCATAAGTTAACATCTGTTCCAGCATCAATTATATAAGTTAATCATTTTTTTAAAATGTCACGCACTCCAGGATTTTACACAGAAAATAGCTACTTGGAAATTTTCTCATCCAGAAAGGCACATGGTCAAGTTAGCCAAGGTGGATTAATATCTCTGAGGCATTAGGAGTTGCATGTTAATTTCTTGACTCTAGAAAATTGAAAGGCCTGATGTTCAGGAGTAGTGCTTTTAGTCTGGGGTGCCTGGTAAGATCTTTCCCCAGAAAACTTCCTTGATGACATAATGAAAATAGGAGCTAAGAATGAAAGTCATTACTTACATCATTGTTTTATGGCAATTCAAAAACTTATCCTACACAAAGGTAGAACCATCATCTGCTCTTTCATTGCATTGTGCCTTTTCTCAACATTGGTAAATTAGTAGTATGCTTAGTAGATGGGACACAAGTAAGGCACTTTGGGGCATGCCAATCAACTTACAGTAACTGTCCATTCTCTGTCTATACATTCCATAATACTTAGTAAGCCTTATAATTAAGCTATATAATTCTCCAAATAAATCACTTATGTATTGTAAATATTTTGTTACTTTCTACACAATTTAAATCTTCTATAGACTCTGTTCCTTTCAAGCTATGCTTTTAACACATTCCTGAAGAATTGTTATCTTCCCATTTGACAAAGAGAAGAGGGTGTTTATGGAGGGGTCACCTTATGTCTACGGAGGGACAATTTTTCAGGCATGCTTATATACAAATGCATCAATATGCGAAATTGAGGTAGTCTTTTCTAATATAACACAAACTAAGCTACTCAGAAATCAATTTCCTAATTAATATGTTCTATATTTCTCATGTTAGAATTCATAGAAGCTTCTCTTGTTCTCACATACATTCCTGAAGAAGCTGATAAGGTTGCATATTCTGACAGAACCTCTTATGAATCCTCAAGTAATTTTTCCCCTCCTTTTTTATTCTAGCTTCTAAAATTCAATTCCTTCTAGAGTTCCCATCAATTCCTCCCCATCATCTTTGTTGCTAAGAATCAGCTTTGCTTGATTCCTCTTGCTTCCTCTACCTTTTAAAGGACGAGATTATCATTAAAGCAATTCAAGAAATTATTAGACTTGACAGAAAGAGATCCAGCAGATGCCTGCATTATTGAAGTCCTCCCTCTCCATTCTATTATGCCTCTGTGTCCCATTTGTGCTGTTTCCAAACCCCTTTCATTTTCTCTTTCTGTCCAGGTGTTCTGTACAATTCTTTGTTGACAATTTCCCTTTAATTTCTGCCTCCACTGATCTTCATACCATGGGTGGGTCACTCTTCTTTTCATTGTTAATTCTGTTTGAGTAATGTTTTCTATACATGCCATTGTCCAACTTTATGGAATCTGCTTCTTTTCCCTATGCCTTTTGTAAATAAGCATCAAATGTAGAGAAGCTAATAAATGAGGCCCCTGCTCATTCTCTGACTACCTGTTTACACATTGAATGGTTGTGTTGGGGTATTAGCTTTACTATGTCAAATTCTGTTGATTTCCTGTATCAGGAGACACAAGCTCTTCACATCAATAAAAGCGTGTTTATTTAAAAAGTGGGGCATAGTTAGTTATGTATTCAGAAATCCTTCACAACCTAGAATACCCTTGCCTTTGTAAGCTACTTAACTGTTTTCCTAATCTTAGTGGCAGAATGTAATAATATTTTGAAATGAAAGAAAGCTTATAGTCTTATTCTTTACTTCACAGATGAGGAAACTGAGGACTTGTGAAGGTCAATTATGTCCAAGGTCAAAGAAGTAGCTAATGTTAGAGCAGAAAACATAATCTGGGTGTCCTAACTCCCAATGTAATGCTCTTTTTTCCCCATTATTTATACTTCAAGGGCTTGTGATTTCTCAGTTAGCACCACCTCCGATGATACAGACCCCAATGCCTCTAAGACTTAGCACATGTTCTTAGAGAGTTTAAGGTGATTAAAAAATTGACCACCTTAGGATCAACCTGGTAAGTAAGATTTTCCAGACTTAGCCACGCTGGTCCTCAAATGACATATGCATAACCTACCATTAGAATCATATGTTTTCCATTTGTTAGGACCAATAAGACTTGTAATGACTTGTACTCTGCTGGTATGGTGTCTGAGAGACCATGGTCATATTACTCTCATAATAGGCGTTACTGTGTCTTTCCTTATTCAAATGCTTTTATTTTGGGGTCCCTGTAAAATTCATACCAGGATCCCTTATGCTCAGGACCCCTATGCAATATAGATCCAGACTACTCAGGGAATCTCTGAATAGATTTCTAATTATTGATTTTAAAAGTGTAAGTGCATATGCATCGATGGGTAGGCAGCTAGGTGGCAGAGTACATAGAATTCTGGACTTGGGATCATGTAGTTCTGAATTTCAGTCTGACTTAAATACTTACTAGCTGTGTGATCATGATCAAGTGTCTTAAGTCCTCAGTTTTCTCTTTTGTAAAATGCAGATAATAATATCACTGGACTCACTGAGTTGTATTTGGGATCAAATAAGATAATATGCACAAAACACTACAAATATTAAATATTATATAAATGTTAGCTATTATATAAACAAATATATGTATATAGCATATATTTATAAATGTTTATATGCATGCATATATCATCTGGGGCAGTTAGGAAGTGTAGTGAATAGAGTGCAGGGCTTGAAGTCAAGAAGACTCATTTTCCTGAGTGCAAATCTGATCTCAGACACTTACTAGCTGCGTGACCCTGGGCAAGTCACTTAACTCTGTTTGCCTCAATTCCTCACCTATAAAATGAGCTGGAGAAGGAAATGGCAAATTTCTCTAGTGTCTTTGCCAAGAAAATCCTAAATGGGACCACAAAGAGTCAGGCATGACTGAAATGACTGAACAACAATATATCATCTTACAGATATATACATATACATGCATATATGATGTGTGTATGCATTTGTATGAACACATGCATATACATATATATATTGCTGCTCTCCAACCTGCCTCAGTAATAGCCTTCTGGGCTCAAGACCAATGCAGAAGAAACCTGGCTTCACTCAAATATTTATTGGGCTTACATAGCTCCATTTAGCAGCTTTTGGAAATAAACTTGCTATGCGAAAATAACTCAATTTTAGCCTTCCCTCCGATCACACGAAATAATACTCATTAAGCCCTTTTCTCTCTTCCCTGATGTATAAAGGCTGACACCATATTGTTCCCTGGCGTTTCCTGTTTCTCGAAATCCTTGTTTTTAGGTTCACCTATAAAGTGCCCTAGCTTTCTATGAAATATTCCCTGGAGATATTTTCTGTTGGTAGTCTTCTCCATAATTTGTGTACACTTGAATACAATATGTGTGTATATCTATGTGCATACATATAAACACACCCAGTATAGTATAGCCCTCTGGAAATTGTGCAGTGACACAAAACTTCTCCCCAAACAAAGGCCCATTTTTGTAACATCACCATTCTTCTGGTGATGTTTTATGGCTTTGAGTCATGAAATATCAGCATTCAAAGAATTAAAATTATAGGTTTCCTCAAGAATAACAAAAAAGATGCATTAGGGGCATGAACAGGTTAAAACACGTTATCAAAAAGAAGTTGTACAGGAGATGTGATTTCAAGATGTTTTTCCATGTGTATGATTATAAAGAGTCATGAATAAAGAGCGAGGGATCACTCACAGCTCTCTTGCACTGAATGTTCCATTGGTATCAACACAAAATCAAAAAATCTAGAGAAATAATAACAGCATGTAGTTTTGTGGGGCCTAACCTCCCCCTAAGTTTTAAAGAATATAGACAAGAGTAAAAATCTCATGAGATAAAAAGGCATGAATAAGTTGTGATATACATCTCAAAGTGCAAATTATAGTCTTCAGAAATTTAGGTTTACCTCCATACCATGAGTATGCATCAGAGCAGGACTCAAGTGAAGAATGTATGTACTATAGAAATCCATGAGACCATGAGAAGGACATTTAACCTTTTACTGCCCTAGACATATCTCCAAGACTCAGTTGCTAACAAGTTTGTGGTCATCAATGGTGGTAGCCTTATCCACAAATGGTGTTCTGCACATAGAGGAATTCACTAGCATCTACAAAAACACACACACAAACATATGTGCTTGATATGTATGTGTTTATATATAAATATATACACAGGTATAGGCAAATTGCCTTACATAGTTGTTCATACATACAAAATGCCAAATTCACGAAATAGGAAAGGATTTTCTATCTCTCTGTCTCTGTCTGAAAGTTTCTCTCTCTCTCTCAATGGTTAAAGATAGATAGATGATAGATATATTTGTATACATATATATATAGCTCAATAGAAATGCAAAAAACTATAAGGTGAAGTAAAAATGAAACAAACATAAAAATAGAAATAAGAACAAGTTACCAGATTTAATTGCTAGCTAATTACATGGCATCTATTTGTGAAAATGATTGGAACTAACTTAGATAATCAAAATACTTTTCTATGGAAAACTTATAAGATTTAGATATGGAAGAGACTGGATGAATCATATGGTCTAAACTTTTTATTGTACAGTTGTGGAAAATCAAAGACAAATAGCTGATCAAAGTCACAAAGATAGTTAAGTAGTGGAGTTAAAATTCAAACGTATGTTCTTTGACTTTAAATTCAGTACTCTTTGTATTGCTCAAAGGCAGCAGGGTATAATGAAGAGTATGCTGGGCTTAGAGACCTATATTCAGATTATGCTCTGAACTGCCTAGCTCTATAGTCACTTAACTTCTGTGTGCACCAAGAAACATCTTGGAATTTACTTAAATTAGAGGCTTGTAATCTGCATTTCCGTAAGGTAAAGGGAATAACATACTGCACTACCATCTTTTAAATATGGCTAAATCTATTTTTTTAAAGGAGTGGAATAAGTTTCCATGGTTACATTTTGTCTCTACCCCAAGAATTGTTTCAATCTCTACCAATGTATTATTTTGCTCTACTACAAACATGACATCAGTCATGGTTAAGTATTTACCTTGGGCTTATTTTTCATAGGATACAAACTGTGAATATGATTTCCCTAGTGTAGGGAACTCCTAGATAAGAAAATACCTCATACGAAAGCAGGTGGGCACTTTTTCTGAAGTTTACACTCTTGGAGAATTTTCTAGGTCACTGAGACTTTAAGTTGATTGCTCAGGATCATAGGTATATACTTCCATATCCATATCCATATCCACATATATACATACATACACACATATGTATATATATCTATATCTACGCATATATACATATCTATATGTGTGTATATATGTGTCTATATGTATATTTGTGTATACACACATACATATATATACACATATACATATGTATATAGTTTCAGAGGCTATAGCTTGAACCCAGGCCTTCCAGGTCACTAATAAAGACAAATCTCTATCCTTCGTGCCACGCTAATTCCATGAATAAGCCATAATATCATATGAGATTATATGAGATATGGACACGGGAGCTCCTAGCTCTTAAATCCATCTGCATTAGGATGTGTATTGAAATGATTGAATAAAATGTAGCCAGACTCTACCTATTCCTATTTACAACTGAGATAGAAAGGATGGCACAGGAACAGTAAGTCCTTATTACTTTGGAATCTACTTACCTCAACACTTTCCTCTCTTCTCCATATGTTTTCAGACACAGTCTAAGCTTGCCTGTTTATCATGTTAGCCCCATTAAAGAATTTGAAATGTCTGGTCTTTAGTATTCACCTTCCCCTTTTTCTTAAATTAGAGAAGTGTTTAAAGCTCAGACTAAGATGTGCCTATAAGATTTGGCATTTGCCTAATGATGTTTTTTGGTAGAAGAATTAATACCTTCCTTGATAAAAGACAATCACAAATTTGATCTTTTATAAAGGCATAAGCACCTGAAGGTTCTTTTCTTGAAACCATTAGGAGTTTTGAAACGTTAAATGTTCACCTCATCAGAAGTGCTGAAAGAGTAGGTTGACTAGAATTGAAAAGAGTGAGCTCAGTGAAACTCAGCGGTAGTGACTCTCCAGCCTTGGCCATACAGATAGTGGTCCATTTCAGGCCTCTCTCCATCTAAACCATTTTTGCTCTAAACCCCATATACTCCCCAAAGAACTTACTGTTCTTCCTCTGAATTCAGCAAGCATTTGTTAAATATACTTTATTTGCAAGGCACTTCCTCTGTGCTGGGAACATAAAGATTGAAAAAAAAAATTGGAAAAGCACTTTTGACCTCAAAGAAAATAGATTGTGCTACCAAGGTAGGGAATATGAATGGGCAGAGAGGGAGGTCAGGCCAAAGATGGTGGCGTGAAAACAGAGACTCTCTTGAGTTCTCCCCCAAATCCCTCCAAATACCTATAAAAATGACTCTGAACAAATTCTAGAGCTACAGAACACCCAAAATGACAGAATGAAACAAATCTCCAGACAAAGGTGGTGTGGATGGTAGCTGGGAAGTGTCTATCACACTGTGCTGGGAGCAGAGTGCAACCCAGTGTGGGCTGCACCAGGACAGACCAGGCCAGAGCATAACAGGCAGAACAGGCCTCAGGGCTCTGAATCACTGAGCTGTGTCAGTTTCCTAACTTCTCAGCCCACAAATTCCAAAGATAATATAGGTCAGTGGGAAAACTGTTGGACCTGGGTGAGAGAAGGGCACTGCCTGGTCCTAGCCCCAGGGTGGCAGTGGCAGCAGCTGCAGTGGTGGATGCTTCCAAAGCTCCCAGCCCACAGATGGTAGGGGGAATCAAGTGGCTGATCAGACCAGGAATGCAGAGATCTCTTTGCTGGTGGTAGGGCAGGGTTCTCTTGCTTTGCCTTGCTTGGATCTGTGTCACAGTCCTGGTTGGTGGTCCTTTGGGGAGGAGGAGCACTGGTGTGGCACAGCCTATGGTGCTGTGGAGAGGGAGTTCTCCATGGAAGAAAGGAGTGCTTGCACTCACAGACCAGAGCACAGGCCAGGAGAGGAGTGTCATAGAACCTCAGAATAAAAGTAGCTCTGAAAACAGCAGTGCAAAATGCCTGAAGCTTGGGAAAAAGCACTCTCCTCTCTGGAAGCAGTCATACCCTGACAAAGAGTTCAAAAGTCAAGTAATTGGCTGGGAAAATGAGCAGGCAGCGTAAAAGGACTCAGACTATAGAATCTTTCTTTGGTGACAAAGAAGATCAAAACATACAACCAGAAGTCAACAAAGTCAAAAATCCTACATTAAAAGCCTCCAAGAAAAATATGAATTGGTCTCAGGCCATGGAAGAGCTCAAAAAGGATTTGGAAAAGCAAGTTAGAGAAGTAGAGGAGAAATTGGGAAGAGGAATGAGAGTGATGCAAGAAAATCATGAAAAAACAAGTCAAGGACTGGCTAAAGGAGACCCCCCAAAATGCTGAAGAAAATAACACCTTAAAAAATAGACTAACTCAAATGGCAAAAGAGCTCCAAAAAGCCAATAAGGAGAAGAATCCCTTAAAAGACAGAATTAGCCAAATGGAAAAGGAGCTCCAAAAGATCACTGAAGGAAATAATGCCTTAAAAATTAGTATTGAGCAAGTGGAAGCTAGTGACTTTATGAGAAATCAAGAAATTGTTAAACAGAACCAGAAGAATGAAAAAATGGAAGACAATGTGAAATATCGCATTGGAAAAACCGCTGACCTGGAGAATAGATCCAGGAGAGATAATTTTAAAATTATTGGATGACATGAAAGCCATGATCAAAAAAAGAGCCTAGACATTATCTTTCAAGAAATTATCAAGGAAAACTGCCCTGATATTCTAGAGCCAGAGGGTAAAATAGAAATTGAAAGAATCTACCAATCACCTCTTGAAAAATATCCCTAAAAGAAAACTCCTAGGAATATTGAGGCCAAATTCCAGAGTTCCCAGGTCAAGGAGAAAATATTGCAAGAGCCAGAAAGAAACAATTCAAGTATTGTGGAAACACAATCAGGATAACACAAGACATAACAGCTTCTACACTAAGGGACTGAAGGACTTGGAATATAATATTCTGGAAGTCAAAGGAGACAGGATTAAAACCAAGAATCACTAGGGAGCAGAGCCAAGATGGTGGCTGGAAGGCAGGGACTTGCATGAGCTCCCTGCCAAGTCCCTCCAAAAACCTATAAAAAAATGGCTCTGAACAAATTCTACAACTGAAGAACCCACAAAATAGCAGAGGGAAGCAGGGCTTCAGCCCAGGACAGCCTGGATGGTCACTACGTGAGGTCTATCATGCACAGAGCTGGGAGTGGAGGGGAGTGGAGGGGAGCAGAGCTCAGCGCGGGCAGTGGCAGGACCTACCAGACCGGGAGCCTGGTGGAACAGGCCCTAGCGCCCTGAATCAGTGAGCTGTGGCAGTTACCAGACTTCTCAATGCACAAACACCAAAGACAACAGAGAAGGCTAGTGGAAAAAGCTGCGGGGAGTGAAAGGAGTTCGCAGTTCAGCCACCACCCCAGGGGCAGCGGAGGTGGTGCAGCTACAGAACTACAGCTGTAGTTGCTTCTGGGAGGAATTAAGTGGCAGATCAGAGCAGGAGTGCAGAACCTGCTTAAGATTTGTGTCAGGTCCAGGTTGGTGCTTCTTGAGGAAGGAGGAGGGCTGGTGTGGCAGAGATGGCTGTATAGAAATAGCTCCGAAAACAACAGTGCATCTCCTCAAGCTTGGAACAAAGTACTCTTTACTCTACAAGCAGTTGTACCCCGACAAAAAACTCACGGGTCAAGTAAGTTGGCTGGGAACATGGCCAGGCAGCGAAAATGCACTCAGATTCAGTCTCAGACTTTGGAATCTTTCTTTGGTGACAAGGAAGACCAAAACATACAGCCAGAAGAAGTCAAAGAGCCTACATCAAAAGCCTCCAAGAAAAACATGAACTGGTCTCAGGCCATGCAAGAGCTCGAAAAGGATTTGGAAAAGCAAGTTAGAGAAGTAGAGGAAAAATTGGGAAGAGAAATGAGAATGATGCAAGAAAATCATGAAAAATAAGTCAAGGACTGGCTAAAGGAGACCCCCCAAAATGCTGAAGAAAATAACACCTTAAAAAATAGACTAACTCAAATGGCAAAAGAGCTCCAAAAAGTCAATGAGGAGAATCCCTGGAAAGGCAGAATTAGACAAATGGAAAAGGAGGTCCAAAAGACCATGGAAGAAAATGCTACCTTAAAAATTAGATTGGAGCAAGTGGAAGCTAGTGATTTTATGAGAAATCAAGATATTATCAAACAGAACCAAAGGAATGAAAAAGTGGAAGACAATGTGAAATATCTCATTGGAAAAACCACTGACCTGGAAAATAGATCCAGGAGAGAGAATTTAAAAATTATTGGACTACCTGAAAGCCATGATCAAAAAAAGAGCCTAGATATCGTCTTTCAAGAAATTATCGAGGAGAATTGCCCTGATATTCTAGAGCTAGAGGGTAAAATAGAAATTGAAAGAATCCACAGATGGGATGGAGGGAAATGTAGTTAGTCTTTCATGATATGAATAATATGGAAGTATTTTGCATAATGATACATGTATAACCTATATTGAATTGCTTGGCTTCTCAAGGAGGGTGGGTGGTGTGGTAAGAAGGAACAGAATTTGGAACTCAAAGTTCTAAAAACAAATGTTTAAAAAAATGTTTTTATATGCAATTGGGAAATAAGATATACAGTCAATGGGCTATAGAAATATATCTTGACCCACAAGAAAGTAAGGGGAAAAGGGATGGGGGGGAGGGAGTGGAGTGATAGATGGGAGGGCAGACTGGGGAAAGGGGCAATCAGAATACAGGCCATCTTGGGGGGGGAGAGGGTAGAGATGGGGAGGAAATTTGTACCTCAAAATCTTGTGGAAATGAATATTGAAAACTAAAAATGAATTTAAAAAATAATAAAACAAAAAAAAGAAGTCTGGGAACACAAAATAATGCTAACTCAGAAGTGAGCACAGAGTACAACCTAATGAAAAACACATTGAAAAATAGGGTTCTGAGTTAGAAAATAAAAAATGATGAAGAAATAAAAGGATGGAAACTTGTAGATTTAAAAAAAAGGAATTGGCAGTGAGTAATAAAACACAACCAGGTAAGTATGTTACATGGTGCTCAATGAAAGCTACAGACAAAGTGATCTAGGAACATTTAAGAGAGGAGACAATGCTTTCAGCTGAGGTATCTGGGTAAGCTTCACAAATAGTCCCTTGAAGAAGTAGAAAATTCAGATTCCGTGAGTGCCAGAACACAGGGAGCAAGAAAGGAGGACATTTAGGAAGAAGAGAAATGTATAAAGAAGAGAGATGGGGTTGTAGATGGCATAGTGCAAGAGCAAAGCATGGATTAGGGACGAGTGGGCTAAGCTGGATGAGGAGAAGAATGTGGAAGGAGTAACAGAGAAAAGGATTTGCTAGGTAATGGGGAAGGAGAATATCCAGTAGGGAAATTTCTTGTGAGCTAAATTGGCTCTAGGTTCAAGTAATAATAATAGCCAACATTCATATAGGTCTTTAGGATTTATAAAGCATTTTGTGCATATTATTTCATTTGAAAATGACAAACCTGTGGGATAGATGCTATTATTAGCCCCATTTTACAGATGAAGAAACTGAGGCTATGGCATTTGTCCAAAGTCACATACCTATTAAGTGTCAGGATTCAAACACAGATCTTTTTAACATCAAGTTCAGTATTCTGTCTATTTTTACTACTTGCCAGCTCCATCAAGAACAGTGGTATAAAAGTGCTTCTGAGATTATTTCTCTGAGGTAGATTGAAGTTTTGGGGTGGGTAAAGGGAAAGCTTGGGCTTAAGGTAATAGAAAGGATCCTTATGTGAAGGAGGTTTCTACTTCCATCTATTTGCCTTCCTCACTAGAAAGGATTATCATACATAGTAATGTTAAAATTTGTGACATTCCATAGATATAGCCTTAACCCTCAATCTGGTCTCTATTCATGGCTATTTTCTTGAATAGAAGTGATTTTCAGGTAAGCTTAAATAGAATTGATATTCAAAAGCATTGACAGCATCCAACATAACCCTTCCTCTTATTACACAATTACTTATTGAATCTGCATGGTAATTCTTCTCCTGAATTGCTCAAGATGGCATTCAAAAAACTTAATATGCTTAATATTCCTCTAAAAATGAAGGGGCAAAAGGACAAATATTTTAAAATCCCATGCAGTTTTACCTGATAACTGAAAGTCATTGAAGAATAGTTTCCTCATTTCTCTAAAGATACATTCAACTCTAGCTTTCTCTTGAAGGGCTGGTTGGTATTATTCCATGGAAACGGGCCAAAGGGCCAAGACCTCTGGTTTTTAGTCCTAGGTACTCTGTCTTCCCCCCCCCCCCCCCCCTTTAGCTCTTTTTCCCTTTTCAGTGTTAGAAAGGACAAAACAATCTATTCAATTTTAAGTTGATTTTAATAGCAGTTTTTGATGAAAAGGTTTAGTAACTTGATATGACCTTGGTTAAACTTCAAAATTAAAATCATATTTCAAAATATAAAATTTAGATTGTAATCTTTGTAGCACCTTACTTCATTTTAGCTAGTAATGTATTTGCTTAGTTCATATATTAACTCTCAGGCTACAAGGATATTATTTATTATGTTAGGGCAACATCAGTGATTGAGAAAATTTAATTAGCTTACACCTGTGGGAATTGGAGCTACCTGTTCTGTAATAGGCCTTCCAAAGATAGATTTGGGGCAAATTCACTCCCACGATTGAACTCTGACTATGGAAAAAACTCAGAGCTTAGGGTTCTCAGCTCAGTATTACATTACAATGTAGAGATGCAAGAGATTTCAGAGACCATTGAGTACACCTTCTCACTTCACAGATGATTCATTTTAGACTCAAAGACTTTTAAGTGACTTGCCCAAGGTCATAAAGCTACTAAGTAACAGATATCAGATTTAACTCTTGTCAGCTAAAAATATGAATAAGCTTCTGTACATATTTAACTTAATCAAAGGATTTGACTTTGACATGGGAAAGAATTTGGTTTTATAGGAATTTATTTCCCCAGATTTGGCTACTTCTCCAAGTACAGCAGCTGCTATTTCCAGAACTATAGGGATTGTTTACAATAATGCAACCTCACTCCACTTTAGATTTTCATGCTATCTTCAATTATCATAGGAAAAAGACTGAACCCAGAGGTCTGAAATTCCATTTTGGAAAGTAAGTCCTGTAGGTTATTTATAAGTTCACCATCAGTTATATTCCTTTATTGCTTGTGTGACATTTTTAATGTCCCATTTCGCTAACCAGTCTTGAAAATCTCACTCCAACAAAGTTCAGCTAGATAATAGGTCCCTTAGCAAGCAAAAATAAAGTGATACAAATATTAAAAACATTCTGTGCCCTTTGAAAATATTATGAAAGCTACTAAACAGATGGGCTGAAAGTTTAATTACCTTGCAAGTAGAGTGGCATAGTCATCACTGTTCTCCCAACAACAGAAAATGCAGCAACAAAAATATACATAAGGAAATAACTCCAAGGATATATATTAAATACACTGAAGAAACCAATGCCATTCTATTTATGCCATCCAGACATAAGAATCACAAGGACCTCAATAAGATATAAGTTACACCTTACTTCCCACCACATCCTCTTTAATACAGTACTGGCTATTCCACAAACAAGACACTCAATCTTGCAGCTCTGAACATTTTCTCTAGCTGTCCTCGATGCCTGGAATGCTCTCTTTCCTTGTCTTTGCCTACTGACTTCCCTGACTTCCTCCATGTCCCAAATAAAAGCCCACCTTCTACGGGAAGCCTTTCCCAAACTCCCTTAATTCTAGTACTTTCCCTCTGTTAACTATTTCATATCTTGCATTTAGCTTGTTTGTACATATTTGTACATATTATACATATTTGTTTGCTTCTCTCCCCCATTAAATTGTGAGCCCCTTGAGGGCAGGAACTATCTTTTGCCTCTTTTTGTATCCCCAGCATTTAGTACGGTGCCTGGCACATAAGTGCTCAATAAATGCTTATAGGCTGACTGACTGACTAGACTACACTAAGTAGAAGGACTTTGTGTGTGTGTGTGTGTGTGTGTGTGCGCGTTTGATTTTTTTGCCATGTATCTTAACTGCAGTAATTACTTCTGTGGGCCCTTTTGTAAACAGGGCCAACAGAAAAATTAACCAAAATTCAAATTATTCTTTGGGTTTGTTTCTATTAACAAAAATAGCTCATAAGACCTCATTGATATATTGACTTTTAATATACAACTAGAAGACCCAATTAGTTTAAAGAAAAAGACTTTAATGAAATAGCATAGTAAACAGAGAAGAAATAGAACATTCTCCACACAAACCTAGGACATACTCTCACATAAATACCATAACTGGGAACAATGGACATGCATAAGGATCATCCAAGGGGACACAAATACTTATGATGAAGACACAGGCTTGAGAATTACATATATATATATGTATATATATGTATATATATACATATATATATATATGTATATGTAGCATTGCTGAGTCATAAATTAGGAATGGTACCCTATCTCTTTGAAAGTACAAATCCAATGAAGCTTTTCAGTAATGTCATTGTAATGCTCTTTGTAGTTCTGTTTCTTTTTAGGCCTGTACCAGAATGTTTTTTATTTGTTTGTTTTTTAGTTATTCCTCAATTGGTGTCATATTTCTCTTATTTCTTGCATTGTACCTTTGCCTCTGCCTCTGTCCTTCTGTTTCTTTCTGTCTGTCTCTTTCCTCTGGTCTTTGTGGGCTGTATCATTCTATTGGTCACATCTGGGTATCACTCTTTGCTACTGATTTAAGTGTTATCTCTTCAGGACTAACTGCCAGCTATCTTAATTCCAGACTGTTGGGTTATGGGGACTAGAAGGTCTAGCCCTGATAAGTGTAGGATGACAGCTCTTTGATTTGTATCTAAGGGCTACAAGCCACTATGTATCTAGCTAACAAAATTTAGGCTAAAATCAAGACTTTTATTCAAATCACTATGTCTGTATTTCAGCTCATAGTCCTTTGTCTCAGATAACTGAGTTAGGGTTAGAAATTCCATTCTGACTTGGTATGTGAATGAATTTGAGCTAAAATCAGAGTTAAAGGAAGGAAGTGAAGGTATACGTTCCTGCTATGAAACAGCAGAAAATCTTTTAGCTCTGATATATTTTGGATACTTGAAAACTTTATTATATTCTCATATAGGTATTTTATAAGTAAACTATATACGAAAAAACTTCAATTAACAATATAGTATATACATAATAAAATGGTATTTATCTGGCATTACACTGAAAAATGCTTGAATGTAAATTTTTCTTCTGTCATATGTATTTATTAAGGAAATAGTACAATATATGAATTGTCATTAAATCGGACCCTATCTACAAAAGGGTCCACTGGACTAATTACTCCACCTATCATACCTAAAGGGAAAAAATCAAATAGACCTGCTCTGTATAGTCTAGTCATCAGTCAGTATTTATAGAGTGCTTACTATATGCTGGGCACTGTACTAAGTGCTAGGGATACAAAAAGAGGAAAAAGATGGTCTCTGCCCAAGAGGAACTCACAATCTAATGGGGAGACAACAAGCAAACAAATATGGACAAATAAGCTATATACAGGATAAATAGTAAATAATTAATAGAGGGAAAGCACTAGATATAAGAGGGGCTGGGAAAGGCTTCCTGTAGGAGAGGGGATTTTAGTTGGGACTTGAGGCAAGCCAGAAAAGCTGATAGGCAGAAAAATAATATGTGTGTTTGTTTATGTATATATATAGGTACATATATATGATATTCCATTATAGAAATTGCTTTCAAAGTTAGTTTTACGAATTGTGAGGTAAAATCTAATTCAGCATCACCATGGTGGACATATATAACCACGAGAAAAAGCCACTCAGCAAAGATTAATTTCTTTAGAGTAAGTCTCCATTCCTCTGCATCACAAGATAGTAACTATGCAAGAACATAGTAAGCATATTTTTAAAACTGCCTTTACAATAATTTACTATAGGTCATCTATCCTTCTGTGGCGTCTTGCCGCCCTCTGTTGTTGGCAAGATCCTGACTGAATTCTCCTAGGCTGGCTTATTGTTAAAAAAAAAAAAAGTCTGTTTTCTAGGAAGATGACCCTAGGCTACAAAAAAGGATAGTGGACAATATTATTTTCCTAGAAGATAAAACATCCTGGAAACATCAGCATGATTGTCATACTATTTTTAGAAAACATAGAAGCAGCATGATGTAGTAGGTAGAGGATTAGGCTAGGAGTCAGGAAGACATTGGTTCAAATCTACTTCTGACACTTACTGGCTGTGTATCCTGTCTGATCCAACTTCTGTCACCAACAAGGTGATTCAGGGCTTCGTAAGAGATCTAGGCTTACTCAGTTATTTTATATATGACTGCAAAAAATAAAACTTGAATTGAGTCACGATCCACTGGGAAATTATCAACTTGACAAGCTAGTAGAATCTTCAAAACTCCTAAAGAAAATCATCTAGAAGTTTATATAGGCTGATGAAAGGTCTACTAAAATTCACACAGAAGAAAATATGCAGATTTTTTTTCTTCTTAAAAACTATTTTTGTAAATAAATAGAATCTTTTTTCTCTCATTCAGCTCCCTCCCCAAACCCCCTGCAATGGAAAAAGAAAATAAGGGAGAAGAAATGTGTGTATGGATGGGAATCCCTTGACATGAATAAACATGATCAAGCAAAACAAAGTCCTGTATTGGCCATGTCCAGAAAATTATGTCTCACTTGGCACATAGAGCCCTCAATAGGTAGCGTGCTTCATCGATGAGCCACTGTAGCAGTGATTGCTCATGTGTTGATCAAAGTTCTTAAGTGGTTCAAATTTGGCTACGTATGCAATGTTGTTATTGCCACATAAGGTGTTCTCTTGGCTCAGTTCATTGAACTCTGTATCAGTTTGTAGAAATCTCCCCAATTGTCTCTGAAACTCGTTTGTCATTTGTAATTGCTTAATAGAATTCTATTACATTCATATAGCATAGTTCAGCCATTATGCAATTGATGGGCACCCTCTATTTTCCAGTTCTTCACCACCACAAAAATAACCGATATAAATATTGTAAATGTGGATCTTTTTGTTGTTGGTGGTGGTGGTGCCCAAGGAGTGCTAAAGTACATATAGTATAGAAACTTTATGTGTATAGTTCCTAATTACTTTCCAGAATGCCTGGACCATTCACAGCTCCCCTGACTGCATTACTGTTAGGCAGAAAAAAATTAAACTTCCTAGATTAAATAGACTTCATAATAAGCTTTAAAGAGGTAACATGGAAAAAAATACTGAAAGAACATCTACCTAGGTATGAGAAGACCTGGGCATATAGGATCTTTGATTTACGGTTGTGGGTGGATATTGTGTAATAATGCAAGTTAAAGAGACAAAGTTACCAAGAAATGATAACTCTGTTACAAACAAATGAGAATCCAAAGCCAAGCTCAGATAACCACTGTGTATGCTGTAGAGATTACTGTCAATCACACAGTCTAGATGAAGTCTTATACATAGGAAGATAATCATCGCTATCATTGTGAAATATGAAAGGTAATGCCATTCAGGGCTGCTAAGGGCTGGACTAATGCCAGCAACTTGTCAGTTCAGGTTCAAAGTTGGGATGGCACTCCTAGGTCATTGAAAAGTTAATGAATGAAAGAGCAGTTAGGTGGCACAGTGGATGGAGCACAGGAGTTGTGGTCAGGAAGATCTGAGCCTGAATATTGCCACATATAGTTACTAGCTTTGTGACCCTGGGAATGTCAATTAATCTCTCTTACCTGCAGTTTCCTCATTTGTATAATGGGGATGATACTGACACCTTCCAAACAGGGATTTTGTGAGGAACAAATGAATTAACATATATAAATATCTTTGGAAACCTTAAAATGCTATTCAAACGCTAGTTATTATACAAAGATACAGTAGTACTTAGTTTCTATAATGTGGGCCCCCTCATCTCCATACAGAAAAAATATCTTGTCAGCAGAGCAGGGTGTTATGACTTGTGTGGTCTCAGGCATCCATCAAGTCTAAAGGACCCAGCCAAACATTAATCCTTAGATCCAATCCAATCCAATTTACATTTATTAAGTGCCTACTACTTGTCAGTCACTGTGCTAAGCACAATAAAAAGAAAGATGGTCACTGCCTTCAAGGAGTTTATAATCTAATGGGGGAAGACAAAATATAAAAGGAGGCAGGGAAATGTGGTGAAGGGAGATCAGGGGTACTGGGCACAGGGACATCTTGGTCTATGGAACTGAAACCAGGCACAGTAGCAGATGCAGTGAAGTGAGCCTAAAAGTCCAGTATCTGCCTCTATTAAGAAAGGCATTGGGAAAAGTTTGGTGCTCTGCCCTCCAGCCCTGGAGTCAGACGGGAGAGGAGATGTGCGGGGAGGGCAGGGTGTCAATCAAGATTTGAGTTAGCAACATGGTGATAGCATTAGAGGGAATGAGCTTAACCTAGGAGGAGCATCTTGTTCTGTGGAGTTGAAACCAGGCAGAACAGCAGGTACAGAGTAGAATAGATAACCAAAAATTCAGGTCAAGTCCACCAGGAAGCTGTGTCAAGGAAGGTTAGTTGGTTGGTTGTTGTCTTATGTGCTTGAGGGGGACCAGAGTGACATTGCAAAGTTGGGATTAAGATACAGTGTGTCTGACTGTGGCTAATTAGACCAATGAGCTCAGAAGACTCTACCACAGGTCAGATACAAATAGTCCATATGAATATTAGGAATGGAGACATTTCTGTATTTGCACATCTCACATTTCTTTTGAGCTATCGCAATTTTGCTTTGCTTGGAGAGCACAGAGCATTTTTTGATGCAGGCATAGCCATGCTGGATGGTTCTGTGCCAGTGTCTCCTGTCTCATAATTAATTCGAAAGTTCTTCAGAGAGACCTTGAGACTGTCCTTGTATTACTTATTCTCTTTGCCATGTGAGTACTTGTCTTGTGTGAGTTCTCTGTAAAATTGTCTTTTCGGTAAACATACATTTGGCATTCAAGCAATTTGGCCAGCCCGTCTGAGTTGTACTCTCTACAGCAGAGTTGGAATACTTGGCAGTTCAGCTCCAGAAAGGATCTCTGTCTGGGACATTATCTTGCTAGGTAATCTTCAGAATCTTCCTAGGATAATTCAAATGGAAGTGATTCAGTTTCCTGGAATGGCACTGGCATAATGTGCAGGTTTCACAGGCATACAAAATGAGGTCAGCACAACAGCTGTGCAGACCTTCAGTTTTGTAGGCAGCCTAATAATTCTTCTCTCCCACCCTTTCTTTTGGAACCTCCCAAACACTGAGCTAGCTCTGGCAATGTGAGCATCAGCCTCAGCATCTATGTGTGCATCCCTGGGAAGTATACTGCCAAGGAAAGTGAATTTATCTGCAGTATTCAAAATTTCTTCATTTGCTATAATCAATGGTTCCACATATGGATAGCACGGTGCTGGCTGGTAGAGAACCTCTATTTTCTTGGTGTTAATTGTCAGGCCAAAATTACCACAAGAGGCAGAGATTTGATCCATACTATGTTGCATTTCATCCTCAGAGGCTGCATTGAATGCACAGTCATCTGTAGACAAAGGGTTGAGCACCAAGTCTCCCTCCATTTTAGTCTTGGCTTATAGCCTTTTCAAGTTAAATAATCGATGGAGGAGCTGCCTTCATGCTATTTTCATCCTTGTTGAAGGCATCTAACAACATCACTGAAAACATCATGCTAAGAAGCATGGGAGCAAGCACATAGCTCCGCTTCACTCCATTGGTGACTGGGAAAGGGCAAGAACATCATTCACTATCTAGAACCCAAGTAAGCATGCTTTCATGCAAGTGGTACACAATATTGATGAACTCCAGGCAATCAAATTTTGCCGTGATCTTCCACAAGCCCTCCCGACTGACAGTATCAAAGGACTTGGTGAGATTGATGAACATTATGTGCAGACCTCTTCTGTTCCTGCCATGTCTCCTAGAGTTGTTGGGTAATAAACACCATACTGGCCATTCCTTGGCCTTTTCTGAAGCTACATTGGTTCTTGTGTAGATGACCATCTTCCAGGTGAAGGATTAGCCTATTTAGCTGGCAAGAATCTTGCTGACAGTGACTAAAAGAGAGAGACCCCACTGAGTTGTACAGGAAGTATATACAGGAAGGCACAGCTTGAGCTTCAACCATCCCCTGGCCACCAATCAAATCCATGCTTTGTTATATTTTAGGTAAAATCCAGCCTGATATATATTGGTAAGGAGAGAATTAAGGGGGAACCTTGGTAGTTCTATTGGTCCTATTAGAAGGAACATAACAACACTGGAGAGTTTGAAGGCTATAATCCATTTGGGAATTGCCAGGTATTAGCTAGTAATTATTTTTGCCCTTTCCCAAGAAAAATAATTTCCATTTTTATGTATTTTGTGACTATTTATGGGACCCAGTTAGTGTCAATCTATGAAGCAGTAAGCATTTAGTAACTACTATCCATGGGGCAGCTAGGTGACGCACTGGATAGAATGCCAGGCCTGAAATCAGGAAGACCAGAGCTCAAATATGACTTTGGACAGTTACTAGCTGTTTGACCCTGGACAAGCCAATTAACCCTGTTTGCCTCAGTTTCCTCATATGTAAAATGAGCTGGAGAAGAAAATGGCAAATGACTCCAGTATCTTTGCCAAGAAAATGCAAAATAGGGTAACAAAGTGTCAGACAAGAGAGAAACCAACTGACAACAACAACAACAACCATGTGCCAGGCATTGTATTAGGCTCTAGGGATACAAATGCAATAAAGGACACAAACCCTGATGTCAAGGAGCTATTATATCCCTGCATGTAACTTAAGCGTATAGTCTATATAGTTCAAGTAGATAAATTTTTCAAAATATGAAGGAAAAAAAAGAAAGATCTTAAAATACTTAAGCTTAATTTTTGCATACAATTTAATTGCCCTTTAAAAAGTTGTGCAAATTTATTTACAGTTTTTGATACAGCTACAGTTTATAATTGTAAATATTTATTAAGTATAAAAGTCAATTTTATTCATGGAGATATTCAAATTTTACAGGAAAAATACCTATACTTAAATATTTGTACCATGTGATGAAGAATGATGCTTTAAAGTACACAGACTTACCAGATGAGGAAACTTCACACTTCAATGAAGATACCAAAATGTCACTCTTTTTCACTGGCAAACTATGAAACAAAATAATATATGACATCTCATATTAAAGAACCTTTTTTGTAATTCTGACAAAATTAATAATCCTAAGGGCTCACACTTAAATGTTTCTGTTCTGTGCAGCTCGGCTTTAAATGTAAAGTGTTTTAAATGGACGAGTCTAAAGTTCACCTTCATGAGATTGGCTATTCTTGCAGACATATGGCAAGTTAGACAGCAACTTTTCTACCTTGAATAGATTCAGTTTAGAGGAAGAAAAAAAAAGTCACAAATTTCTGTCCTCAACTGGGAGAAAGTGACATTGCCAATGAATAGAGGGTGCTGCCTCTTATCTGTGCTTAATAACCTCTCTCACTGGCACCCATTCAGCTGCCACTTAGCACAAAGGCATGCCTGCATGTCATTTAACAGGGCTACATTAATACACCTAACCAATCAATGGTTTCTGCCCCTTCCACAAGGACACTAGTCTGTTACCATTACTAGACACTGTCAACAGAAAATGACACCAGAGTCACAAAAGGCAAAATGATGTCAGTTTAATCAGAGAGCAGACAAAAAGGCAAACAATGCTGCCCTGGATAGAAGTGTAACAAGGAGACTCGGAGGTTGGTGTAAGCCATATTTGGCAGATCCCTGTGAAAACGGATTGAAATTCAGAGATATAAAATACAAGGGAGTGACATAGAAAATCAGAATTCTTCTATGCCTCCCCATCCCCCATTTCAATTTAAATCAGTGACTGCTGTTGGTATAGGGAACATCAGTGACAAAATACTGGAAGCTGGAACTTGATTAAATTTTACTAGAAATCAAACTATCTTTCCTTCTAACAAAGAGAGGCATCAGGAGTGTATATACATATTATATATATAGTCATTTTTCTTCTCTTAATTTCAGTTTCCTAATTTCTAAGATAACTACGCTAAAAAAAATGACCCCCCCATTAAGGTCTTGCTTAACTTTTAAATTTAAATATAAATTTATAACTTATAAATTATAATTTAAAATATATGTATGTATATGTAATTATATGTATATATGTATACATGTAATAAATATGTATGTATCTATATGTATACATGCACACACATATATACATATACATGTATAAACCTATATGTATGTGTACCTATAAATTTGAGTATATGGGATACATAATATATATTATATATGCATATATCTAAGAAATGTTTAAGAAGTAACTCCCTATTTTCTTTTGGTGGAAAGTTAAATAGAATTTTTTCTTACCTAATTTACCATCTCCCTAAAGTTTAAATGTTAATACTGCAACATATCAATTAATATTCAATAATGTTAATTACACATATTTGGTACTTAATAAATCATTGTTATATGAATGAAAATCCATACTAATAGAATTTAAAAGTTAAACAGGACCTCAAGGGATCATTTTTTTAATGTAGTTATCTTAAAGATATGGAAACTGAAATTAAGAGAAGTAAAATGACTTATCCAAAGTAACCTATGGATTTGGGATTAGAACTAAGTATTCTCACTCTGAAACCTGGACGTCTATTCATTATACCATGCCATGCTGTATGAATATTTCCTGAAGCAATAACCCAACTTTGGACAGAATTTCTTAAGTCTGGTTTTCACACATATAGACTAAAACAAATGTCATTGTGTAGTAAAGTTAAAATAAAAGAAATTAAATGATAACTATTAAATAATGATTCGCAAAAGTCACACCTATGAAGATAAAATCGTGTACTGCCTTCTCTTTTCTATACCCTACCATCTCAAGGCTATGCAAAACTTCAACCAAGCTGTTTTGGGCCAATAGTGCCACCTGGTGTCCTGAATGGTTGCATCTCCTATCCTTATCATATTTCCTAACACTCTCCTCCCTTGGGGGATCATACACATGTTTTAACCTTACCTTAGAGTCCAGGAGTGGGGCCTTGAGGCCACATGTGGTCTTCTAGATTCTTAAGTGTGGCCTTTTGACTGAATCCAAATTTTACAGAACAAATCCTTTTAAGAAAAGTTTTTATAAACACATCCTCAGATTTGTTCTATAAAATTTGGATTGAGTCAAAAGGCCACACTTAAAGATCTAGAAGACCACATGTGGCCTCAAGGCCGCAGATTCCCTACCCCTGCCTTAGACAATATCCTTCTCACAAGTACACACATGTCCTTTGTAGCCCTTTTTCTCTTTACACTCTCTTCCCTCTTTCTTCTAACTCTGGCTCAAATATCTCATGGAAGTCACTCTCTTTTCATGAACAACAACAATCAAAACAGACTAATCACACCAGAACAAAAAGAAATCCATTCTACTAACTTTTAAAGTCCTTGAAAGTACCAAAGAGCCCTTCATAGGATCTATACAAAAATGTCCATTCTCCCTTCTAATCTTTGAATGAAACATGCTTTTCTTCAAGCACTAACATGCAACACACACACACACACACACACACACACATATTGCATTAAATTTTATTTCTTTTTTGTGTCACTAATTACCAGCACAATTACAATCTTGCTTTCTACTGTTATTCATGGAAAATGTACAGTATTTTAACTATATTGCGGGCTAAATAGGATTTGGAGAGCTTTCTGGGAAGCTAACAACCATTTACAACATCACTTCTCTGGGAAAGTGAACTTTGAATAAATGACTTACAAATGAACTTTGGAACAACACTAGTTTATAAATTGAAGGATGTCTACTCTGTGAAGATTTTTTAATGAAGAAGTAGGAAAAATCCTCCAAGCAAGATATTTGTGATGACAAAGCAGCACAAGAGAAAACAGGAAATAAACGAGTATTTATGATTGCGGATGACAGTGTTGGAGCACAGGAATTTGTTCATTTTATTTCACATTTGTCTCCGATTTTATTTTTAAAAATCTCTATTCCCCAGGTTTTATTTGAGTGAGAAAAAGTTTTCCTTACAGAGCCCTCCTGATTGGTTTTAGTGAAACAGTCCAGATCAGATATGCATAGAAATATTTAAATATTTCTTGATTGGCCTACAGCTGACTGTGGCCATTGTGTTGCTAGGTGTTAAAATGAGAGATTTAACCCCAGCTCTGCCATTAACTTGTTCTGGGACCTCAGGCAAGCTAAGTATTTACTATAAACAACAGCTTGGAAAATCTATGGACTTGTTTAGCTTTAGCATTCATGTTGTACATGTTCTAAATGTAGTAGAGGTTAGCCTGGAACATTTTCCATGGCACTGAGCATGCAATCTGGACCTTTCTGGTGGGATATGTACTCTGGTTTCTTTCTAAAAGACACGTGGACATGTACAACAGGTAGCTTCTGATTGGTTCTTTGGTGGGGGGGGGGGTGCGGGAAATAATTGACGACTGGGACAGCAAGTTCTTCACCATTACTACCCTGTAAGATCTGTCCCCTCCCACCCCCACCCCCACACCTGTTTTTTGAGCTCATTGCTTTGGAGCAGCGTCTTTATCCCCTTCCTCACAGAAATGATGGCTATGATGAGCATATATGTTCCTGAGACTGATCTCAAGATCTCGGACCCCTCTTCTTTATGCTTTGTTCCTTAAGCACAAGTCGCCAATCTTAACTGTGTAGGTCACAAAGAGCTTTGCATACATTTTACAATGAGTTAGCATTTATACAGCTCCTTAAGTTTGGTAAATCGTTTTTTATCTCATTTGATCCTTAACAACAATCCTGTGAGGTAGATACTAAAGAAAAAAAAATTATCACACCCATTTTACAGAGGAGGAAACAGGCTCAGAGAGGCCATGGGGCACAGGGGTAGGATGTCAGTTTTGGAGTTAGGAAGACTTGACTCCAAATCGTTTTTAAACTTAATAGCTTTGTGACCTTAGGCACTCACCTAACTTCTCTGAGTCTCAGTTTTCCCATCTGTACAATGAGGCAGTTGGACTTGCTGACCCTTAAATTCCCTTCCAGCTTTAAACCTATGATTCTATGATCCCATGATGCATCCATAGTCACACAAGTCTAAGTATCTGATCCAGGACTAAACTCCAGGTCTCTTTTATTTTACCGTGATACCTCTCACAGTATGATCATGTAGTGCAGTTCTTTCATTTGACGGTCTGATAAACTGAAGCCCAGAGAAGTTAAATGACTGAAGGTCACACACTTAACAATTAGTAAAGTTGAGATTCATGCCTAGGTCCTCTGACTTCAAACCTACTGTTTTTTTTACTACATTGCACTCGAATCTAAGGTTTATAAGGAAGCCTTACCTGAATTCAATGAGGGGGAATCCACTACTTCCTGAGGCAGCTGATTACACTTTGAGAAAGCTCTAATTGTTCAGGATTATCTCCTTACATTGATTTGAATTGCCTCTCCGCAACTTTCACAGATTGCTCCTAGGTCTGCTTGGGTCCAAGCAAAATTGGTCCAATTTTTCTTCTATGTTAGAGTCGTTCAAACATTTAAAGGTGATGATAACTTTCTCTCTCTGTCTCTGTCTGTCTCTCTCCTCCTCCCTTTGTAGTCCTCTATGACTTCTCATTTTTAGTCTAACCATCCCCAGTTTTTGCATCCTCTAGCACAGTATGTAGTCCTCTAATAACGTCAGCTGGCCCATTTTGCAAGTACTATAGTTTTTCAATGTCAGTCCTAAAGTGTGGGGCCCAGAGCTGAATATAATAATTGATACATAGCCTGATCAGGGCAGGGGACATGGGGGGATACTCTTTGAATCAGTTCTTGATCCACCTGATGGTTCTATTGATGGGGTTTAGACTGTGGGAACCCCCTTGAGCCCCAAAAGAATTTGGGTCTCATTTATTTGAGGAGCAAATGATGAGCTTTAGATTGTGGGAGCCCCCTTGAACTCCCCTTGAATATTCCCACTAGATGAGGCATTTGCCCGAGGCCATAAGCCTTTCATTATTGCTAGGCCCAAATGCCTAGCCCTCCATTGTCTGGCTAGTTTCCACCCTTGATCTTGTCAAAGTTTCTATGCCCAAATCTGTTACCCTTATACTAGCCTAGCCCTACATTCTCTGCTATCTCCAGGTAGCCTTCAGCTACTTCCCACCCTTAATCCATTCTCTTAGTTCCTGGAGTCTGACCTCACCCCAGTCCCATCAAGCTCCTCCTTAGATTTCTCCTCAAGACCCTCCCCAAACCCCTCCTCCCATCACCCCAGGACCACCCTAGATCCCTCCCACAATCTTTGTGTATATAAGTTTCATCTTGCCTCCATGAAGGTGTTCAGATTCCATCTACCTCAGATGGAATCTGGCCCATTTATGAAAACGGTGAGATTTCTTAAGACAACTCAATATAGCAAATCCTTAATAAACTTTGTTTTTCCTTGGCTGAGAAGGCTTGAGTTGAATTCATTTGGCAGGACCCGGCACATCAGTATTTTGGGGTCTTGAGCAGCCCTCAACCCCAAATCTCATCACTGTTGTCTTGTGGTGCTCACATCTTTCTTTACCTCAACAAGATTTTGGGAAAGAATTTGTGGAATTTTTATTTTAATTCACATAATGTTATATTTATATCATTTCCCTGAATTTATAGAGATGTTAAGGTTTGCAAAGCCCCTATATATTTCTCATTTGGTCTTCACAGTAACCCAGCTGAAAGAGATTCTAGACACACAGCAGTAGCAGCAGTACGAGTGAGTGAGCAAGCTGCATGGCCAAGATGTGTGTCTTCATGGAAAGTTAGACAACAGTTCAGGAAGGCCTTCCACTTGTTTGACTGAACAGGGGGTGGAAAGATCTTATACAGCCAGTATGGGGATATGATGTGAGCCCTGGGCCAGAATCCTACCAATGCTGAGGTGCTCAAGGTCTTATGGAATCCCAAGAGTGATGAGATGAATGTGAAGGTGCTGAACTTTGAATACTTTCTGACAATGCTGCAGACTCTAGCAAAGAATAAGGACCAGGGCACATGAAGACAATGTAGAAGGGCTTCAGGAGTTTGTTAAGGAAGGGAATGGCACAGTCATGGGGGCTGAAATATAACACATCCTCATCACCCTGGGTGAGAAGATGACAGAGGAAGAAGTGGAAGTGTTGATGGCAGCGCATGAAGATAGCAACAGTTGTGATGGGGTATAGGCTCTGGGAGCCCCCTTGAACTCTCCTTGAATCTTCCTACTTGATGAGGCATTTGCCTCAGGCTATAAGCCTTTCATTATTTGTGGGCCCAAATCTCTGTTACTCTTAACCTAGCCTAGCCCTCCATTGTCCAGCTACTTCCCACACTTAATCCCATTCCCATCAAGATCCTCCTTAGACTCCTCCTCAAGACTCTCCCGAAACCCCTCCTCCCATTACCCCAGAACCACTCCTAGATCCCTCCCACAGTCTTTCCATATATAAGTCTCATCTTGCCCCCATGAAGGCGCTTAGATCTTGCCCTCTTGTCCCACAAGCATCACAAACAGTGAGATTTCTTAAGACTACCCAATAAGGCAAGTCTTTAATAAACTTTGTTTTTTTCTCTTTGGCTGAAAGAAGGCTTGAATCGAATTCATTTGAACAGGACCTGGTGTATTGATATTTTGGGATCCTGAGCAACCCCAAACCTCAACAGTTGTATCAACTATGAAGAGCTAGTCCAGATGGTGCTGAATGGTTGAGAACAACTCCCCTTTCCACAAAGAACCCCTTAACTTTCTCAGTGTGAAAATCATCCTCTTGCCCCTGAAGCAACTAACCACATTTTCAGGGTTACCAACATCCTCACTTCCAACACCCATGATATGTCCTCTTTGGTCTATTTGCTCTCTGCTTTCATCAAATAAACTTGCTATCTACTCCTTTAAAAAAAAAAAAAGGGAAACTGAGGTTTAGATGTGAAGTGGTTTGCCCAGAGTTGTGTGGCTAGGAAGTGCTCAAGGCAGTATTTAAGTCAGGTCTTCCTGACTCGAGGTCAAATACTATCCATAATGCCACTCATTTCCTAAAGCTAACTGAGTAAGACCAATTTCCAAGAAAGTTAAGCTTACTCTGAGTCAGTATAGTGAGGCTTAGTGGGAAAAAAAAATGTACTCTGGAGTCAGAGTTTAGATTTAAACCTCACTTTTGACACTGCCTGCATGACCTTGTCTAATTCATTTAACTTCACTGGCCTTCAATTTCCTCATCTACATAATGAACAGTGTGGAATAAATGGCCTATGAAATCCCTTCCAGCTTTAAATCTACAATCCTGTGATCTTCACTTCCCTCTCTATTGGCTCACAAACTATCACTCTAAAAAGGTTTTGAAATTTTTTCAGGGATTGAAGTTAAGTTTATTGGATTAGTGTTTAAAGGATCTATCATCTTTTCTTTTTGAAAATTGGGACTATAGAGACATTGTCCAGGGTCTAAAAGGACATGTCTTGCTATAAGATGAATAATTGACACAGTAGGGTGACAAATTTAGGAGACCTGAAGCCTGGCTTTTCTAGAATAACAATTTGGCTGTGCTTAAAATGCTTTAGAGAGAAGCTCAGTGCTTTGCTAGCTATCATTGCCCTGGACAATTTTTCTAGGGCAGCAAGAGAGGGTTTTCTTTTTTTTCTTTTTCTTGAATAGTAACTGTGGACATTAGTACTGTGAATAAGAGTCCTTTATAAAACTAAAGTTCAAAGGAATCTTAATCACTTCAAATGTGAAAACAGGCCCCATTTTAACCTGGCCTTGGCAATTTATCTGTCCTCTTTTATTATCTGTATATACATGTCTTCTGTGCTCCTTAAAGAGTTAAAGTTGAATTCCTTTGTGGGGGCAGTCTTCACATGTTTCTATTGTGAAAAAATTGATTATTAATAACCAATGTGTTGGGAAGATTCAGAGCTTCCCCCCCACCCCTTCTTCCAAAGTCCTGACTTTTTGTTCAGTTGGTTTTTTTTTTTTTTCAGAAAGACACTACTGATAATGTGATTGAATTGACTCCACTTATCCTGGTCAGCACCCACTCAAGCTTAATGAAATTGCGTTGACTTTCCTTACCTGGAAGCCCAATGTGGTCTACTCAAGTTCGGGTGGAGCTGGATTCTTTTGTCTACATGGCCCGAGGCTGGGAGAGGTCTGGATGGAGTGACATCTGCCCCTGTAGGAAGGATATATAAACTGTGAAGCCTGACCCTAAAAGTGATCTCAGTTGCAGTCATTTGCATGCATGCCCACCCACTTGTGGGAAGTGAGAAAGTAATGCACATATAGCCTAATTCTTTTTGTCTTTCTTAGACTGAACTCTGGAGGTTGACACTGTATAGAGTTGAAAAAATACAGATGTGGTTTCTGAGAAAGTCCCTTTACTAACTACCTAAGTCTTGTTAATGGGCTGGTGGTGTACTCTCAGGTTTTTGTGTGAGTTTCGGCTTCTGAAGCCCTACCCATATTTATTATTATTGAGAATAATTCATAGAAGAAGCAGACTTACCCACATCCTCTAAGTTTTATTGAATCAGAACTTACTGTGTGTAGGTGCACAAGTGCCTATAGACCCTGTTGTGATAGAGGGGACTATGATGGGATGATATTAAATATTTTGGCCACATCATGAGAAAATGGGACTAATTGGAAAAGACCGTCTTTTGGGAAAGATTGAAGTCAAAGGGAAAAGGGGAAGGCAGAGGATGAGATGGATAGATAGTATCATGGAAAAACAATTGTGAAAATGTGGACAGACTTTGAGAGATAGGGGAGGATAGAAAGGCATGGTGTCTTATGGTCCATGGGGTTGCAGAAAGTCATACATGACTAAGGGACTGAACAACAAAATGATAGGATGGCTAACTACCAGTCTTCTTCCCTCCTCCCTACTACCTCGTGGTTTAGGTGAATTTTTTTCCTGGAGAGGTGACTTGATTGGCCCAGAGAGTAAATTCTCAATCTGTACCTCCCTTGATGAATCTTTCCGGGCATGAAGGCCCTTAGGCTCATGCAATGTGGCCAAAGGATACAAGGAAGCAGTGTTAATGGTGATGTAACTTAAGCCTTGGACCCTTGGACCAATCAAATCCCAAGAAAAACTTTATTGATTTTTCTGGTCCATATAATTGGATGTAGGGAGGGAAAGGAAGAAGAAACCCTGGTAGATGGTGTTCTTTTCACAGGGGCCTTGCTCCCTTAGCATCAGAACCCATGTATTCTGTGACCTATCTACTTTGGGAGGGGTAGGTAGGGCAAAGCTAGTCACTTTGTAGTGTAGATCCTGATAGCATCCTATTTAAGTGTAAACATACTTAGTTATGGCTCTCATATGAACAAAAGGAACAGACCAGAATGAATTTCCATTGGGGAATTAAAAAATTATTTGAATGAACCATCAGCTTTTTTTCTGAATCAAAGGCCCATCCTTTTAATACCAATAGTTTTGCCAGATATTTACTGGCTCTTATTCATGCCAAAGTCTTTGAAGACACAGCTAGGTCATGTAGTAGATAGAGCCTTAGACTTGGAGTCAGGAAGAGGGGTTAAAATCTTGTCTAAGGTACTAGCTGGGTGACTATTTTAACCTGTTAACCATAGTTTCCTTATCTGTAAAATGAGGATAATCTATGATTAACTAGCTCAAAGATTTGTTATGAGGATCAAATGAGATAATAAACGCAAAGTGCTTTGTAAACAATAAAGCATTATAGAGATGAGGCAATGAAAAGGTGATTTGAATGCACAGACTTATTGCAAACAAGGAATAATGAAGAAGAGTAGTGTAAATTATGGCATCAAAACAATCTATAATTTAAAAGTGGGCTATACATGTGGTTAGATATTAAGAGTGAAGGATACTAATGGATAGCCCACATGCTCCACTTTTATCCTTATGATATGAAGGGAAAATGAGGGAGGTGTTAGGTATGTTAATTGGATATGCTCTGCTATCCTTATGGGAAGACATGGGCAAGAGTCAGACAACATAGGCAGGTATGGATCGGTTCTCTGCATTTTCAGAAGGATTATTCACAGCAATGAAGTTCACAGGAAGAGTGATAGCCTACAGAGAAGACACCTGGGTTTTTTTTATTGATAAATTGTTCTGTGATTCTTGTCCTGATGAATTAATTAATCAGATGCTAAACTAACCAAAACTTATATCTTATATCCAACTGACTTATATTTTCTGAGGAATGACCTTTTGAGGATAGAGGCAATATTTTCCTTTAGGTTGGATTTGTAGTCATTTGATGAAATTGATTTTTGTACCTTTTGATTGATTTTGTACCTTTCTATATATCTTTTTGAAATTCTAAAAAAAAAATTGATTAATGTCATTATTTCCATAATTTTCCTGTATTCATCAGCCCAGAAGTTACAGTCCAAAAGCAAATAACAGAAATAATATGACAGCAAAATCCAAACATGGATTTTAAACCCATGTCATCAGGTCTTGTCTTGCTGTGACAAGTCTTAAGATTTAAAGTGCAACTGGGTTATATAAAATACCTTTGGTTCTCATAGTGGCATACACTTCAGTTCAGAACCAGTCAAGCTAGCACGTCACTGCAGCTCTTCTCCCTTAAATAGCTGAGGAATAGAGGCTGGGGAAAGGCATACAATATTAACAATCTTGACAGGAGGAAAAGAGATGAGAGGAAAGAGAAATGTCAAATTGCAAAAATACATTTGAGTGGAAAAGAAACATGTTCTTGGTTAGGCTACATCATGTTGGGTTCATATCCTACAACACAGATGAATAAGGTATGAGAAAGAAAGAGCCTGCTCATAATTAATGGAACTTATGAACTACTGCCTTTTTCTCTGGTTCTGATTCAGCAGATTGGTATATTTTTAAAATTTAAGAGGCTTGAAGGACAGGGGAAAAAAATCCTATGCACACACATACACCAGTAGTTATCATGATTTCCTCTTATGATAACCTTAAGAAAGTTCTGGAGAAAGAGAAACAGGGAGTCAATTTTACATGATCCCATTAGACATAGTGATAGAGAAATTAATGGACTCTAGATCTTTTTTTTGCATCTAGAAAGGCATTAACTATGTGAAGGGGTTATTCTTCTTCCTTCTTATACTATGTTCTTTGACATAGTCTAGTTACCACTTGGCTAAAAAATCTGGTAAAACCCCAGGCAAGATTGTGAAGTTCAAAGCTTATCTTCAGTACTAGAACTTTTTTCTTTATTCACCCCAGTTTCACATGTATTCTTCCTCTGTCTAGACACTTAGTTGTCAGACTCTAGAACTGCTGACATTAGAGCAATGACTGTATACCTGAGACTTCAGGGGTACATTAGCTGTTCATTTATGCCAGTTATCCCCCAGTTCTATTTGACATGCGTGGGGATATCCCACAATGAGTGTAAAGCTGTGTTAAGAGAAATCAGTCTCAGTATACATGTAAGGTACTTCTCCTTTCATATGTGAACTGTTTTGTTGCTGAAAGAGGCAGATAAAGAATATTTGTATAAAGTAAATTAATGATAACAGCTTTAAAAGAAAAAGCCTTTCAGATAAAATGCATGAGAGACTGTTTCGAGGACTAGATAGAGAACTGTCCCTCAGCTGAGTGGACTGAGAGAGCTTAATGCAAAGCAATAGTAATGATAACTGCAGAACACTGTGGTCCATTATTTTATTTTTATGTGTCTGGGTCTTGTGCTTGTTTGTTTGTTTGTTTTAGTTTTAAAGGCTATAATTGAGAAATTATAAATCAAATGACTGAACATTATGAGAAGATTATATAAGGACTATTGAGACCAACCCTAACTGAAGGGTGCAATTATTGAGTTTCCCATCATAATTTAGAGATGAGGAGGTACATATTTGAAGTATTAGAAGCTGTAGGAAGAGGTAGAAGAAAGCAGAGGAAGAAACAGCAGAAGATTCAGAAGTCTAAGCTGAAAACAAAAGTCAGAATAAGTCAAGGACAGAATATAAAGAAGGTTAAAAAAAGAAACTGCTTCTACATCTGACTTAAACTGCTTTGCTGGGAGCCTAATGATTGGAAAAGAGACTTTGTTTTACTGACTGGAGAAAGGCTAGATCAGCTATGAAGTGAAAGCTCTTTAGCTGCTTTGTTAATAAGAATAGATAAATCCTACCACTGTGTACAAAGCTGCCTAACTTATTGCCTTTAGTGCCATCTACAGTCTTAGAGAGGTCCTTTATTACCCTGTTAAGTCTGAGAGAAAAAAACAGAAGGAAAAACAGGCTAAAAGAGGGCAAACTTCTAAGCACCCTATAAAGGGTGGTTATGAACTAAAAGAGCTTTTTACTGTTTTGTCAGCTCCAATGCAGAAAAGGAGTGGATTTGTCAAGCAAGCAAGAAAGCACTGAAACCAGAAGAGAAGCAGCTAACAGAGAAATAGTTTAGTGTTGATGTGTATTCTTTCTGAGAAGGCCAAGAATATCTGCAGTCCGGAATTGTATACCCTAGAACACAGATTTCCCTACTCATGTGCTTCCTCTCATATGTGTACGGGTATGTACACACACACACACACACACACACACACACACCACACACATATATACATATATGCATATATGTATATATGTGCATGTATGTGTATATATATAATTACATATCTATATGCTATGTATATTTATAATGTTTTATTTTAATTTTAATAATTTATTGTTTATATATACATACATATGTGTGTGTGTGTGTGTGTGTGTGTGTGTGTGTATATTCCCACTCATTCCCATGGACCCTTCATTCATTGGTGGGTGAGTATAGCCAAGATTTATAGGACAACTGTTGTATTTTAACTATTCCTATTCTTGCCTTCTTGAAGTAAATATTTTATTATTTATGCTCTTGTCTTTTATTGAGTGAATGTTGTACATATTATTCCTTTTCCTTTGTTGTTTGGTAAATGCTCTATAACTAAGAGGAAACAGTGATGTGGTGACTAATTTTTTTTTTTTTATAAATGAGTAGTATACTAGCTATGGCTTAGGAACTAGAGTGACAAGTAATAGGAGTATGTCATTTTCACACCAGGATTATCCTTAGGACCCTAAGAGAAAGTTTGAGTTGGTACATAGAAAACTGGTCTCTATTGGGAAGGGAGATGGATGGAAAAGAGATCTGCCAGTGTGAAGGTAGGTTTAGGTGAGTTAGCCAGTCTAGAGAGAGTAAAGTATGGTGTTGGTGCCACATCAGATGCCATATCCAAGTGCTACATTGACCACATGGGTAGGTCCTGTGCATAAGTCCTAGCTACCTAAAACAATATAAAGAGCAAATAATGATTGTGTAAGTCTATGTGGGAGAGAAGAAATACATTGAAAAGAATTAGAGATGTGAATGAGTGTTAGATGAGTGGCTTATGTGATGTGATGAAATAGGAATAGTGCATATATGAGTATGTGATAGAATGAGAGGAAAAAAAAGAATGAGAGTAAGAGTGTAAAAGGGCTGGGGTCTGCAGCCACACTAGGTACAAAGATATTCTGTGAGCATGAGAGAGGAGTGGGACTGGACTGTATCCTGGGTCCTGTTGCCCACCTCATCTCCCCTTCACAGTAATATTAGAATTAGAGAGCCATGATGAAAACCTTGTTTAGATTCTGTCTTAAAAAGCATTTATGAATAACATATTTCTGAATTCCCTTTAGTCTTTTTTGGGGGGAGTGGGCATGGGGGCATGGAGGGAAGAGAAGAGAAATCCTGGGGAAAAGGGATAAAAGGAAATCTAGTGAATTGAGAGTGAATAACTTCAGACAATTGTTAGTGACCAGATCATAACAGTAGTGCTCTTATGTTGTCTAAGGTCTTTATTTTTTAGGGAATATATCTGATAAATTATTAGTCATTATGGTGGTAGTGACTTAATATATCTTTTCCAGTGATAGTTACGTTTAAAAAGGATATTCAAAATGGAAACATGACCTCGATATAGAGATATTACAGGAAAATTAGAAGAACATGGAACATGTTACTTATCAGACTTATGGATAGGCAATTTATGAATAAACAAGAGATAGAGAACAAAATTAGGTGTAAAATGGATAATTTTGATTATTTTAAATTAAAGTTTTTGTACAAATAAACAAATGTAGCCGAGATTAGAAGGAAAGCAGAAAATTGGGGAAAAATAATTATAGACATTTTCTCAGAAAAAGGTTTCATATTTCAAATATATAAAGAGCTTTGTCAAATCTATAAGAACATGAGTCAATACCCAATTGATAAATAGTGAAAGGATATGAACAGGCAATTTTTCAATGAGGAAATTAAAACAATTTATAGTCATTTGAAAAAATGCTCTAAATCATTATTGATTAGAGATGCAAATTAAAACAACCTTGAGTTATCATTTTACACCTATCAGATTGGCTAAAATGATTAAAGGGAAAAGCAATAAACGTTGGAGGGTATGTGGAGAAATTGGAACAGTAATTCATTGTTGGTAGAATTGTGAACTGATCCAACAATTTTGGAGAGCAATCTGGAATTACACCAAAAGAGTTGTTAAACTGCCTGTACCCTTTGGCTCAGTCCCAAAGATGATTAGGAAGAAAAGGAAAAGAACCTATATGTTCTAAAATGTTTGCTGCAGTTCCCTTTGAGGTGACAAAGAACTGGAAATTTCCGGGTTGCCTATCATTTGGGAAATGACTGAACAAGTTGTAGTATATTATTGTGATGGAATACTATTGTGCTATAAGAGATGATGAGCCCAATGATCTTAGAAGAAGATGGAAAGATTTGCACAGAATAATGAAGAGTGAAATGAGCAGAACCAAGAGAACAGCAATATTGTTTTAAGAATGACTTTGAGTGAATAAGTCATTTTGACTATTATAAATACCTAAATGAACTATAAAGGACATATGAAGAAAGATGCTATCTGCATCCAGAGAAAGAACAGATAAGTTAAAGTATGTAAAGAATAATTTTTACGTACATATCCACCCATCCATACATCCATACATATATACATCCATACATATACATGCATTTGTGTCTAATGGTGGGCATCTCTAGGGCTGGGTGGGGGGAGGGAAGAAAAAGAAATTAACATAATAACTTCGTTGTATATTTAAAAGGAAAAGCGAGTTGTACATAGTAGATTTGCAGTTTCATGTGCAATCATCTTTTTTTATTATACTATGTTAATGAAATGCTTGTTTTATTCCATAAATTAAAAATAAAATAAATTTTAAAGAGAGAATATTCTTGGAGAGAGCGATGAAAAATCTCTACTAGTAGATTTTAGTAGCTGTAATGCTTGATGTGGGTGGGTAGGGGTACCTCTCTAGAGGCCCTAAAATTATACCATGTGAGCAAACACTTACTCTTCTCATTCCTAAGGTGCAATTTTTAGAGAGCCCCCTAAAAATAAATATTTATATGATATTTGTTGACAAGAAAGTAGTAGAAAAAAATTATATCATTTCCATACTGAAACACTCCATCTTTCAAGACTGATCTGGGGCTTTGGAGCTGCAAACAGATATTTTACACCCTCTATCAAATTCCCAGCTCAATCTCAGAAGAACAGTATCTTAGAATGTTTATATTCCCATTCTCTCCCACATTGGAAGGGGAATCCCATCCAATAAGTCTGGTAAACACAGGTTGCTTTAGGCTTCTGAGATACCGGGATTTTTTTTTTTGAGGTGTTATCTTTTAAAAGAACTAAATAAAAGGGTCCCTCTATTCCATCTTCATGTCAGATTCCCTGATCAACCTGCATTCACACCAGGTATCACCTGGATTTGAACTGAGGTCTTTCTAACTCCAGGCCTGGCTAGGAGGAAATAAGTATCCAGGTTTTGAATATTGGAAAAGGATAGAGGGACTGTAGGACGTAGTCTTGAATATCTTGTTAGTAATAGAGGTAATATCAGCAGGTAAGAAGTGGAGAGATGATGAGAATGATTTTTAAAGTGGGAGGAAACTTGAGGAAAAGTTGAGGGTACTCCCTTGGCAAATACAAGTGAATGTACCACAGAATGAGTGATTACTGATTTTTGTCTTAGATGTTAAATAGTTTATCTGCCTAATTTGAGATGTATAACATTTCTTCCAATACCTTATGGGCAAAATGGAAGTAGACATTCTGAAACTTACAAATATGTCCATCCCATGACACTTCATCTTGTACATTTCCCAAAATAGGAACAAGGGATATCACCCACTTTTGGCTGTCTTTTCCAGAACAGTAATATAATTTTCTGAGGCACAGGGGTACTATTGTATTACTTAACATTACCTACATGTCAGAGAGATACATAAGATGCTTAGCAGTGCTAAGAAGTAATTCTTAGCCTTATGGGAGCCCAGGGAAGAATGCACCTTAGATGTTTATTTAGCTATCTTTTTATGAACTGCTTGGAGTTTTGGGACTCTGGAGAATAAGGATGTCTCCTCAGAATCTAAAGCTGTACTTTTTTTTTCTTACTCTTTCTTTCTTTGTAAGTAATTTAGCATCTCTTATTGAGGCAATATATATTTTACTCAACAATACCCACATTTTCAAGCTGCCAGGGTTCCTTCTAGAGCAAAGAATAGATTTCTGTCCTACTATTTCAAGCATGTCAAGCACATAGGAAACTGGAATCTAGCTTGTTAAAATGGAGGAGTTAGACAGAAGTGAACATTACATCAAAGCCTCATGCTGAAATGAAGACAGCAAGTATTTAGGTAATCTGCTAACCACAAGCTTTTCTTAAAGAAATAATGCTTCTGTGCTATCCACCTCCAGAGAGAGAACTGATGAACTTTGAATTCAGATTGAAGAATTTTTTTTTTCATTTTCTTTATTTTTATTTTTCTTGTTTTTTCCTTAGGTTTTTTTTTTTGCAACATGGCTAATATAGAGTTATGTTTTGCATGTCTTCACATGCATAAATGGTATCATATAGCTTACCTTCTCAGTGGGTGGGGAAGGAGTTAGAGGGAGGGAGAGAATTTGTTACTCAAAATGTTAAAAAAATAAAATAATAATAAAAGAAAAAAGAATTAATGTGTATTATAGAAATAATACTTTAGACTAGAGACATATTGAAGTGACTACATGCTGGGCTTAGAGTCAGGAAGACGTGAGATCTAACATGATCCTGGGCACTTACTAGTTGTACGAGCCTGTGAAAATAATCTAAACATTTGCAAATCTGGCTACTCCTTAGGGTTTATCAGCTGAGTTATGGGTAGGTTTTAATCTGCTTTAGTGGAGGGCATTACCAAAAGATTGCAGAATTTTCTTGGAATACTTTTTTTCCCACTTTAAGTAATAAGGAAAATCAACAAGTAGGTGGTTTTAAGAGTATCTGTGGCTTACAGATAACAGCGACAATAACAAATACTAGTATTTTAAATAGTGCTTTGAGATTTATGAGGCATTTTAATATGACATCTCTTTAATCCACTCAACAATCCAATGAGGTAGGTCTTATTATGATCCCCAAGTTACAAATGAGACAACTGAGGATCAGAGAGGTTAACTGACTTGTCAGTGGTCACCCAGCTAGTATCTGAGAGAGTATTTGAACTCAGTTCTTTCTGACTTCAACTACATCTGTGTATCTACTATGCTATTTCCACTATTTCTACTATGCTATTTGTACTATTTCCAACATCTTACAAGTTAAATGATGCCCCTGGAAAAATAAATTGTAGTATATGTGTCATCCTAATAATGATTTCTCCACATTAATAAGCAACATTGACTACATTTATAGGAGTCAGTTTTTCACACATGAAACTTTAGTAACTCAAATGTGAGACATTGAAAATTGAGTATGTAAAGTATAAAAAATATTAGATAAAGCCTTAGGGCTTGGCCTACATAATGGAAAGATTAGTAGGTTCCCGTGATGAGCCATTATAATATATAACAGAAATAGAAGAATTTAAGATTTCTGTTAATGGGGTGCTGTGACTATGTAAGCTATCATGGAGTTGCAGGTCCAGGTTTTGAAATTCAGCTAGACCTAAAATGAAATAGGCTACAGGCAATCTTCATTAAAAAATATGATCTGCAGGTGAGATGCTGGTTAGGCTACACTTTCCCAGTCCTGACTCTTTGCCTTTAAGTTCCTTCCATTACTGAACACCTTATCTATCAGAGCCTGCTGAGTACTCATCTTCCTGTCCTTCACAGAATCATAGGATTGCATAATCAGAAGGGATCTCAGTGACTATTGAGGGCCACTAGGGTAACTGAAAAGGAATCTCCTCTCTTAGTAGTCAATCAATCAATTACTCAATCAAACAAACAACAAGCACCTGTGAAGTATCTCTGATGTGCCAGGCACTGGGATAGGCTCTGAGGATATAAAAACAAAAGAGAAACAGTCGCTGTCCTTGAGGAGTTTACAATTTAATAGGGGAGATCATCTGTATATAAGTAACCACATACAAAATGTTTCTACAAAATAAATTCAAAGGAATGGGACTGGGAAGGCACTAGTAGTTAGTGGGTCAGGAAAGGCCCCACTTAGAAGGTGGTGCTTGAGCTGAGCTATAAAAGAACCTAGGGATTCCAATAGGCAGAAGAAAAGAGGGATGGCATTCAGGGTATGTAGAACAGCCTATTGTAACAGCAAGCAAAGTGGGACTTTTTGTTTTGCTCTTTTTTCTTTTGGAGTTCTAGTTCTTCCCAGCACTAAGGTAATAAAATGCCTTTGATTGAGACTTGTCTTTGTTTGAATCAAGAGTCTTTGATTAATTGAGAGTCTTTGATGACCTACTTATGTCACAAGAAAGCCTAAGTCACATGCGTTTGAGTCACATGGTTGTGATTCCCTCTGTGGGCTGAACCTGAAGAAGAGTGTATATATATATATATATATATATATATATATATATATATATATATATATATACACTCTGAGGTTAGCATTTTGCTTTGGGGGGGCTCACTCACTGGAAGATTGTTCATGTGATTTCACCAAATGAGACTCTAGATAGCCATTAAGGAGCCTTCCAGCTTTGAAAACCCAGATGTTGGTGCTTCTCTCTCTGGTAACTATGTATGTATTGCTACGGACAGACAGTTAGAAGCCCTGTCTGCTGATTTGTGTTATTTGCCTGTTTGTAATTTCTGTTTGTCTTTTCTCTGAAGTTCAGGACACTGCCTTTTTCCCCTGAACTAAGTGAATGATATATGCATGTTTAATTAAAGTGATATTGTAAATCCCTTAAAGTTGCTTTCCTCAGAAAAGCAGACCAAAGAACCTGTGCTAGCAGTCCTCCTGCGTGCTGGTGTTGTTGGTCTTGTCATTGGTCTTACACCTCCACAGCAGCTGCAAATAACATTGTTGTTACACCTATGCAAAAGAATAGAGATGGGAGATGAAGGGTGGTATGTGAGCAACAGCAAGACAACCCTTTAACTATGCTAAAGAGTGTATAAAGAGGAGTCAAATACTCGACAAAGGGCCATCTAGCTTTTGCTGGAAGACTTTCAATGAGGAGAAACCTCTTACCAAAAGCTAAAATGTATTATTTAGAATCGAAGGTATAGTATGACCACATTGAAGTGCAGGAGAACCTAGTTCTGTACACTATTCCTCTCTTTAAAGGCTCCAAATATTGTATTAGCTTTTCTGGCTTTTGACTCTTATTGGGCTTGCAGTTCACTAAAACCCTCAAATCTTTGTCAAACAGTGCTGTCTTGTGCTGCTGTCATTTAGTACTTGTAAAGTTGATTTAAAAAAATATTCAAGTGTAAGAATTTACAGTAATTCTTACTAAATTTCATTTAATTTGATGAAATTCTGCCCTGTTCAGGTCACATGTCATTTATAGGACTCTCATCTGGGTACCAAATTTTGAGAAAGACAATAATAAGCTACAGACTTTACACAGGAGGGCAACTAGGATGATGAAGGACCTTGGAATGATGTTATATGATGATTGAAGGAAAAGGGGTTGTTTAATTTGTAGACGAGAAGACTCGGGGGAAACACAGAGGGTCGGGAGTAAGCATTTATATAGTGCCTAATGTGTTCTAAGCTCTGTGCTAACCAATTTAATATTTTATTTCATTTGATCCTTACAATAGCCCTGAGATAGAGGTGCTATTATGATCTCCATTTTACAGTTAAGAAAAGTGAGGCAAACAGAGATTAAATGATTTGCCAAGGGTCACACAGGATGTTTCCAAGTCTTGATTTGAACTCAAGTCTTCCTGACTAAAGGCCCAGTGCTCTATGCACTACCTAGGGACCCCTAGGCATGACTATTACCCTCATATTTTACATATTATGGAAAAGGATTAGAATTATTTTGCTTGTTTCCAGAAGGGAGAACTGGAAGGAATTAATGGCAGTAGTAGAAAACTACCTATAAGGAAATACTTCCTAAAAATTAGTGCTATCTAAAGTGGAAGGCACTAAAATGTTTGAGGAGATGATCTGGGAGAATCCATCTAATTCTTTGTTTCTCTCCAGCTAAGTGACTCTTGTAGGGTCACAAAGCTAATGAACTAGTATCCAACCTAGTACCCTTTATAGTTTCAACAGTTGACACTTCTTTTCCTATGTTCTTACTTCCCTGCTCCACCCCCCGCCCCCATTAACCTTTCCAAATGTTTTCTTCCTTACTTCACACACAACTAGTAGCGCACTGATAAATGTTTAATAATCATCTCTTGTGGGGGGGGGGGCAGTGTGTATGCACAACATAGTTTTAATTTTTGCTTGCATTAATTAACACTTTCTTCATTGCTTTCTTCAACTTCAACAATCAATAAAACATTTACATGGACAAATTAACAGTTGCCCTAAGAGCCCGTTCAAACTGGCTCTAGTACACCCCTTCTACAAGTAAGGTAGGGAAGGAATCTAAAAAGAAATTCCCACCAAATTATTAGTACTTTAGTATGTTATCCTTCACAGCATGAATATGTTTTATCAGGAAGAAGACCAAAGGGAGAGAGCAATGTCACACAAAAGAATCAATACTGCTGACATTGGTGTTTCAGCTCTTTATCATAGGTCAGCGAAAAAGATCTTTTTGTATTGTTTCTTTGAAGCTCATTTTCTCACAACTTATTGATTTCTCCACCTATAAGAATAGTTAGGTCTAAATACAAAATTTCAATCAGTAGCTTATGAGATAATTATTTAAAAAATATGGTGAAGATCATTAGATGTAGATATTAGATGTAGAAAGATGCAGATAGAGCAGCCACAGCCACACAAGAATTGCTAATGGGTAGAGTTAGATGGCCCAGGGGATAGCGCCCTAGGCTTGGAGTAGAGAAGACTCCTCTTCCCGAGCTCAATTCTGGACTCAGACTCTTACCAGCTAGGTGGCCCTGGGCAAGTCACTTATCCCTGTTTGCCTCAGTTTCCTCATCTGTAAAATAAGCTGGAGAAGGAAATGGCAAACCACTTTAGTAGCATTGCCAAGAAAATCCCAAATGGAGACATGAGGAGTTGGACATGATGACTCAAAAACGACTGAACAAAAGAATTAGATCCATAGTCCTTGTAATTGTCATCCCTTTAAAACTCATATCACATGTTCTGCTCCTCTCCCCATCCCAAACGCACAATTGCTTGGTGTATATGAATAATATTATTGTAAAAACTTCTTGCTTATGAAAATTAGCTTATTCATCCATTTTATTCTACTGGTATCACAGTCACTGCTTTTGACATTACAATCTGTTTGGGGTTTGTTTGGGAAATGATTATATCTGTAGCTGAGTTTGTAGTTGTCTTTGATGTAAGCTAGCATATTACAAATGACATTGTCAATGGATATATAACCTAGAGGGAAGCATCGTCAGTAGCGTCACCAACAGTACTCTGTGCAAGTGTTATTTCTCCAGGCCACTGTGGTCCTTAGGCAGCTGAAGAGAGAGAGACAGTGAGAGACTCATAGGGGCCTTGAAAAAGCTCCCCTTCATCCTGCCTGGAGCAGGGCAGAGTAAACCACAGAAACAGCAGCAAAAGCTGCCCCTGCCAAACTGGCTTCCCCAGGGCTCCTGGGCCCACAGGCAGATAGGAGACAGCTGCAGGGATTCTCAAAGGTTCCCTCCCTCAAGGTAGCCTGCAGTGTTTCTTTAACAGGCCAGCCACAGTGCCCAGAGTAAGGGTACTACAGGTATTTGCTGCCTTGCTTTCCTAGCCCCCTCCCCGCCCCTCTCAAGGCAGGTGAGAACCAGTGGCAAGGATCTAAAAGAGGCTGGCCATAATTCTTACTATCATTAACAATGGTCCTATGTGATCAACTCCTGAAAGAGTAGCAGCTGCGTATGTTGGTAACAGTAAACTTGCCTTTTTTTCTACTTTTGCTGTTTTGTCTTCTTCTATGATCGGATAGAATTTAAGATTTCATTACTAATCACCATTAACTCCCTAACAATTAAAACTGACATAAAGTAAATGAACTGCCTCATTGCTCTCATTGGATATCTTTGAGTAAAGGCTGAATAACTATTTGTTGGGTATATTGCAGTGGGAATTATATGTCAGGTACAGGCTGAATTGCTGAATCCCTCCTGACTTTGAAATCCTATAATCCTGTGATTATATCTAAGGGCTTCTATCTTCTGTTATTATTGACCACAGAATGATTCTTTTCTACCTGTGGAGTCTGTCTCTGCAAATGAGCAGCCTGAGAGTCAAGCGTGGAGCATTGACCAGAATATCAAGTTAATAACATTTATTGAAAGAATCGATAGTACCTACTTAACAAGATTGTGATATTAAGATTACATAAAGCATGTGGTGCAAGGGGGGGAATAAATTTGGGGTCAGAAGACCTGGGTTCAGATTCCAACTCTACTATTCACTACCTACATATCCTTAGGGAATGCATGCCACCTCTCTTGCTCTGATTCTTCCCCCATAAGTCAGGGAGTTGGTCTAACTGACTTCTGTGGTCCCTACAAGCTCTAGCTCTATGATCCTAAGACTTCAGGAGGGAAGTACATATTTATATTGTGTTTTACAGTTTACAAAGCCACTGTCTCACAAGAAGTATCATGCTGAGGTTGGTAGTAAGCATGATTATCTTCATTTTACAAATGGGGAAACTGAGGCACAAACAATGAATTAGCCTTAACTCAGAAATGCTGGTTATAATGAAGTTGAGACTCAAAATACATTTTATTACTTCATGTTCAGAGTTTTATATCCTCCTTTTCTTCCTATCTCACAGGATGAGGTGAATGTCTTTCTACCTGTGAGTAACCTCTCCATTTGTGCCAAGGAGCCAATTTCTTCCTCTCTCCATCAATGATCTATGCTCACTTTCATCTTCAATCTCTCCTGCTTCTCTGATTTTTTAAGTGCTATCTATAGACTCATTCAGGTATTCTTTATCCTAAAATAATATTATCCTTCATTCTATAATGATAAAAAAGAAACTTTTCTTGATCTCATACACTCTCAAGCTCTCATCTTCTTTTCTGCCCCTCATTGTCAGACTGCTAGAAAGAACTGTCTATATTTATTATTTCTCTTTCTTGCCACCCTTTAGTCCCTTGCAATTTGGCTTCTCTCTTCATCACTCCACAGATAATGCTTCAAATTGGTCCTGCCATTATGGAAAGCAATCTGAAATTATATCCAGTTACTAAACGAAAACCCAGCATTATCACTACTAGGCCTATACCCCAAAGGCATAAAAGAAAGAGGAAAATGATTTATATATAATAAAGAATGTATTTCCAGTCACTTTTTATAGTTGCAAAGAACTGGAAACTAAGATTATACCTTTCAATTGGGGAATAACTAAACAAATGATTGCATAAGAATGCAAAGGAATACTGTTGTTCTGTAAGACATGATGGAAGGAGCAGATTCAGATAAGCCTAGGATGACTTCTATGAAATGATATAAAGCAAAATGCATTGAACCAGGAGAACAATTTAAGCAATAACAACATTGTAAAGACAAAGGACCCTAAACGACTTGAGAACTCTGATCAATGTAGTGACTAATCATACTTCCATATGGAGGTTGAGGAAGCAGGCTGTCCGTATCCTAATTTGAGGTGTAGAATGAGACTTTTTTTCCCCACATGGCCAACGAAGGAATTTATCTGGCTTGAATGTGCATATTTGTTACATTTTTATTGTTGATTTATAAAGAAGGAAAATTAAATTTAGAAAAGATAAAGCAAAACCCTAAGTCCTCTCTGATTCTTTGCTCTCTCATTCCTCACAGTTGATCATTTGCTAAGTGTTACATGAATACTGTGTCTTGGGTTTTCTTTCACCTGTCCTCCCCTCACTTTCATTGCTACTTTTCTAGTTCAAGACCTCATTAGCTCTTGCCTAGGTTGCTCTAATATCTTCTTAACTGATATACCTGATTCTGGTCACTTCCCATTTCAATCATTCTTTTACACAGCTATCAGAACATCAGAGTAATCTTTCTATTCTGCAGGGCTCACCAAGTCACTTGCTCCTCAAAAATCATTAGTGGCTTAACATTGCTTATTGAATGAAACAGAGACTGGAATTATCATAGGGTGTTGGATTTAGAGGTCAAGCAAATTTAGATGTGGTATAATCTATCCCCTCCCCTAATTTCATAAATATGGAAACTGAAACCAAAGAAGTTAATTGGCTTACCCAACTTCGCACAAGTAGTAAGTGGCAGAACCAGATGATTTACAATTTGCGTTCTGTGTCACAGTCACTCTATGCCATTACAATTTTATCACATTGTCTCCATATTTGTTCTCTATACTAGATGAATGCCCTTGATTCATGGGAAAGAATAGTCTATTCTCTCTACCCCTACTTCTTCACCATGTACTCAGTTCTCAAAACTACAATCTGCCTTCCAAATGCACCCCTCTACTGAAATTTTCTTTTTTGTCACCAAATTATTTTCCCATTATTAAGTGCAATGGTTGTTTTCTTATTTCTCATCCTCCTTGACCTTACCATAGACTTTTATACTGTTGACCAGGCTCTCCTTCTGGATATTCTATCATTCCTTTGTCTTTGGCATACCTTTCTCTCTGGGTTATCTTGCTTCCCATATAAACTCTCTCTCCAGAATCCCTTTGTCATTCATTTCCTGACTCCTGCATCTTACCCATATCCCACAAGGCTCTGCCCGGGTGATCTTTTACACTCTTCTGACTTCAGTTATCAAGATGCAGGTATCATCTCTTAGCAGATGACTCCCCAAAAGCTCTTTGTTTCCATCTTATTTCTTTCCAATAAGCCCTTCACATAGCTGCCAACCTGCCCGTAGAAATGATGAAATCACAGGACATTGGGGCAAGATGAAATTCTCATGGTGATATAGAGAGCTAATTAATGGAATTAGAATTTAATCCTTCCTTCCTTGATTTCAAGTTCATTATTCTTTCTACTATATCCTGCAATACTTAAATGTTTCCTCTTATGCTTTATCTGCATTTTGGTTTTTTGCCACCCAAAGGTAATCAATGCTTTCATCCTATGTGCTAAATATCAATTAAATAAATATTTATTAAGTACCTAACATATGAAGGATGCTGTGAATAGACTTAAAAAAAAACCAACTTAAAAAAACAAAACTTAAATTGGGGTGGGGGGTGGGGATTGGATATCTAAAGCATAAGCCTGACCACATCACCCCCTATTCAATAAACTCTAGTGGCTCCTTGCCACCTAAAGGATCAAATATCAAATCATCTATTTGGCTTTTAAAGCCCCTTTCGTTGCATAGTTCCTTCCTACCTTTCTAATATTCTTACATCTTACTTTCCTCTGCATAATCTACAATCTAGTAACAGTGGTCTTGTTTTTTACTGGCATACAAGCTACTGTCTCCCGACTGGGCATTTTTACCAGTTCCCCTCCAAGCTCTCTCCTCATATCTGCTTCCTGACTTCCTTCAAGTCTCAGCCAAAGTCCCAGTTTCTATAAGAAGCCTTTCTTGGAACTCCATAATCTTAATGTCTTCTCTCTAAAATTATCTTCAGTTTATAGAACGCTGAGTCTGGAGTTAGACTCATCTTCCTGAGTTTAAATCTGGTCTCAGACACTTACTAGCTATGTGTTCCTGGGTAAGACACTTAACCCTGTTTGCTTCTGTTTCCTCATCTATAAAATGAGCTGGAGAAGAAAATGGCAAACCACTCCAGTATCTTTGCCAAGAAAACCTCAGATAGGATCACAATTAGTTGGACATGACTGAAATGACTTAACAACAACAACAAACAATATCTTGATTGCATGTAAGTTGTCTTCCCCATCAAACTGTAAGCTCCTTGAGGATATGGATTGATTTTTGCTTTTCTTTATATCCCCAAAGTTTAGGACAGTACCAGGCACATGCTAGTTTTTTGGTTTTTTTTTTATAAAAGATGCTAACTTGGCTTGAACTGAATTCTACCACTTATGCATTGCTTTCTATAATATGATGAAAGCCAAGAAATTGAAAACTGAAGAAAACAGTCCAATAAACACTGCCAGGAAGTGGAATGTGACTATTAGAGCATCATACATCTAATCACATCACATAAAGGATTTATAAAGCAATGCTAGCATACAACTTTGTAATTACTATAGAGGCCTATGTATTACAGGATCAAAAGATTATAGATTTAGAAGTGAAAGGAGCCTTTAAAGACCATCCAGTCTAACCCCCTCACTTTACAGGCAAGGCAACTAAGAAAGAGAGAAAGGCTAAGTGATTTGCACAGGATCACAGAAATAGTAAGTGTTTGAGGCAGGATTTGAAACTGATTTTTAAATCCTTGGTTTTACTCTGGTTTCTTGAATAGTTTCCTCAGTACCTTGATGAATATTTAAGTGAATGACTGAATTAACAACAGTGATTCCTGGGAATGAATCAGGTAAATGATAGTCCTTGAAACAACTGCATGATGGAGTGAGACACTGTGGACTCCGGAAGCCAATAGATTGCCTAAGGTACAACTTTGTACTGAATCAGAAAAAGGCAACCTCAGAATGTTGGAGAGGAAGAGAGATGTGCCAAAGAAACGCATTAAATACATGGTGTAGCAGTGCTTCCAATAGCATGACTGCTGTGGACATCAGGGACACAGCAGCAGCAGCAACCAGGACAGGCAGAAGCAATCAGCACCAGTTGAGTAGTTTTGAGCAAAGGGAACTTTGGGCTTGTGGTGAACCTAAGAGCAAGAGCAGCAAATAGTGACAAGTTCTGCAAATAGCAGCTACAAATCAAAGAACAATCTTCATGTGTGCATAGGGAAGGGACCACTGGTAATATATTGGTCTTTCCAGCTTTCCCCTCTCCCCAGGGACAAATAACAATCATAGACACTAATATCATCTTTGAAAAGGGAGTACCAAGTAGGAAGTTTCTGTTTTGTCTTTAACTCTGGAGAATTTTTTTTTAATCACGAAGCATCCAATTTTACAAGTTTAATACAGAAAAATGAATAAATTTACTTATTCCCTATATCTCTCTAGCTGAGGTTGAGAAAGATAGTTTAAACTCAGTCCTCTTAGAATTCTTTTAGATACCTAATGTGTAGACCAAAAACTTAATCTTGTCACAGAAACAGTAGGATGCTGAATAGATATTGTCATTCCAGGGACTCTTCTGACAGCCAACCCATTATGGAGATGTACTATCTAGCTTTTGAATGGGAAAGAAATTCATTATAAAGGAAGGATGGGATTAGGCAGCTGTAATTCACATTCAGTGTTCTTCTAAAAAGAAAATAATGAAACCAAACATTTTTAGTAGGTAGAAAATATAAGTACTAAGTGGATCTTCCTGTTAAAGACCGGTATTCACCTTTATTTTAAGAAAGAAAGGGTTTAGCATGACTCCACATATATAATCTATATATACAAAATTGCTTGTCTTCTAAAGAAGGGAGAGAAAAGGGAGGGGAAGAACTTGAAACTCAAAACTTTAAAAAAAAAGAATAGAAATTTTTGTTTACATGTAACTGAAGAAAAAATAAAAATTAAATGAAAAAAGGGAAATATACAGAATGATATCTTTAAAAAAAGAAAGGAAGGAAAGAAAGAGAAAGGAAAGGAATGCCTCAGGAATTTAGGAAATCAGCCCTCAGAATTTCAAAATTTCTGTCACTCAGATACAGTCAAAAATCTCTCTAAAATATTATCCAGCTGCAAGGCAGAAAGAAGGGGGAACAAGCTCCCTTTTGACAGAGCCATAAATAGAAACTCAAAAAGAAATCTTCGGGTATGGGGAAGGGAAATATAAAACAAAATAAAAAATAATTGATTGGGGATTATCATGGGTGGATCATAGGGTTTGTGATTGTTCTTGCAGCTCAGGGGCCATCTCCAGTCCTCCTGATCTATATCTTGGCACTGAAACCAGATGGCTCCAGAGGAGAGACTGAGGCTGGTGACTTTGCACAGCCCTCTCTCACTTAAATCAAATTCACTTGCAAGTCATGATATCTCTTTCCTGATTTCATAATCCTCTTTGACAATGAAGGACAAACAACAACCTGTGAAGAGTAGTAGCTGCCCCACTGGGGAGCCAACTGGCCAACTGGAGTGGGGCAACACAACTCTTTTCTTTCCTTCCTTCCTTCCTTCCTTCTTTCTTTCCTTCCTTCTTTCTTTCCTTCCTTCCTTCCTTCCTTCCTTCCTTCCTTCCTTCCTTCCTTCCTTCCTTCCTTCCTTCCTTCCCTCTCCTTCCCTATCTCCTTTTCACCCTCCTTACCCTCTGTCCATGTAGGGAATCATACCCTTACCTGTGGGTTCTCTGACCAAAGGAATACAAATTTTGATAACTGAAAGCTAGTTATCTTGTTTTTTTTTTTTCCAGCTAAGTTTCTTTTTTATGGATCATGTCTTAAACCGGAATCACTCTGGCTTTCATTGATTGGCCAACAATAGCTCCCAGCCCAAGCTTCATTGGTCATTGTTTGGATTCCATTGGCTCAGAGTGAGTGTAAATAACAATTATTTCTGTTTTGGCCAGAAACCCTGAGAATCTTCCCTTCCCCAGACTGAATTTGACTGGTTGATGGATTTTGATTAGGTAAAAGAGGTCATTCTTTGCTTCATTTTTGCCTGGCCTTGATCACTGAATGGGCTTGCCTCAAACAAACTAAGACCTGGGAAAGATCTTAGTTCAAAACGGCCAAGGCCTCCCACTGCAGCCAGGGCCATCTCCAGTCATCTTAATCTATATCTTGTCACTGTACCCAGATGGTTCTGGAGGAGACTGGTGACTTTGCACAGCTCTCCCTCACTTAAATCTAATTAAATCCAATTCACTTGCAAGTCAAGACATCTCCTTCCTGATGTTATGGTCCTCTGAGAATAAAAGACAAACGACAACAATAACAACAACTTGGCAGCTCAAGCCAGAGGAAGGCTTTAAGGTAAAGCATTATGACAATGTTCATTTCTAAAAATTAAAGCACATTTTCCAGATTTTTGCCTCCTTGGGGTAAAGCTCTTTCTTTCAAGCTGTTTATTTGTCTCACATTCCTTGCTATTTATGAGGCTCACTAAGAGGCAAAGCCATAGCCAGATTTTGATCTAGCAGAATAGATAGTAAACTATATGGAATGATTTCAGGGATATATAGTATTGTCTACCAAACTAGTTCTCCTGCCCACTTAACAGTCATTGAAAATTCATTTTCTTTCTTTAAAGTTTTTGGTTCCTTTTAACACACGAATACCTCCCCCCACTTAAGAATTTAATGTTTCTAGCTATTATCATTAACATTTTGATCTGTATAAATTCAGAATTTTTCATTTTCAAGTTTTTATTATAAAAAACCAATTATCCCCAAAGATTTATTAAACTACTCATACCCTTTGACCCAGCAATACCACCACTTGGTCTATTTTCAAAGATGATTAGGGAAAAAACGAAAAGAATCTATATGTTCTAAAGTATTTATAGCAGCTCACTTTGAGGTAGAAAAGAACTGGAAATTGCAAAGATGCCCATAAATTGGGGAATGACTGAAGAGTTGTGGTATATAAATGGTGGTGGAATACTACTGTGCCATAAGAAATGATGAGCTCAGTGATTTTAGGGAAAAAAAACCATGGAAAGTCTTGAATGAAATAATGAAGAGCAACATGAGCAGGACCAAGAGAACACTGTATTCAGTAACAGCAATATTTTTTTAAGAACAACTTTGAGCAAATAAGTTATCTTGTCTATTATAAATACCCAAATTAACTATAAAGGACATATGAAGAGAGATGCTATCTGCATCCAGAGAAAGAACTGATAAATAGAAGTATGTATAGAATAGTTTTACATATATGCATACATATGTAAATGTGTATATGTTTGTGTGTGTGTGTGTATGTGTGTTATTTGTGTCTAATGGTAGCCTCCTCTAGGGCAGGAAAGGAGCAAAGGAAAAAAAGTAAAAAAAAGTGTATATGATAATTTTTGTTGTATATTTGAAAAGAATAGCAAGTTGTACATAGTAGATTTTCAGTCTCATTTACAATCATGTCCTTATTGTACTATGTTATAGAAATACTTGCTTAATTCCACAAATTAAGAATAAAATAAAATAACATAAAAAGACATACCTTGGACACCTTGGGTCCTTGATTAGAAAGAGGATGTTACGAAGAAGTACAAAAGAAGGCAAAGGGCAGAGTAAAGATGGCATAGTAAAAGATTACACCCGTCAAAGCTTCCCTAATACCTCTTCAAGACCACTGAAAATGCACCAAATTCTGAGTGGGAAAGCCAAGAAAAAATTACAGTAAGTCATTCTTTCCAGTCTAGGGCAGCTTAGTAAGGCAGAAAGAATAGACTGCAAAATGGTAAAGGGACTGAAAATCCGGGCATAAAGATATTCCCAGGACCTCATATTAGCATTGGATACAAGATTGAGTGGCCTTTACTCAGTTCCAGGCCACAGTTCCCAGAGAGAAATTCATGGCCAAGAGGTAGCAAGGGCTTTACCTGTTTAAGGACCACAGCACAGACCAGAATGGCAGTGAACAGACCTCTTCCTAGATCACATCACACTGGAAGCACCAAAAACTTCCATCTCCCCAGACCAAGCTGTGAAAACAGAAGGCCATAAAAGATAGAAGCTCAGGCCGTATATCTCCCCCATTTCCTACACTTCTAGAGGTGAGCAGAACCGAGCTCTAACATAAAATCCAAAGTCACGAAGTAGGCTTGAAAAATGAATAAACAATGAAAAGAATCTGACCATAAAAAGCTACTGTGGTGATAGGGAAGTTTAAGACACAAAGTCAGAAGATAATGACTTGAAAATATCTATAACCACAACCTCAAAGGAAAATGCAGATTGGATACAAACCCAACAACAATTCCTAGAACAGCTAAAGAACCAGATTAAAAACAACAACAAAAAAAGATTTAAAAATCAGAGTAGTAGAGGAAAAATTAGCAAAAGGATTGAGAACTATGCCAGGAAATTATGGAAAAGGGAATTAATAGGTTGGTACAAGAGGCAAAAAATATTGAAAAAAGTAACTCCTTAAAAATCAGAATTAGCTAAATGGTAAAAGATGTGTAAATCCTCATTGAAGGAAATAACTCTTAAAATTAGAATTGATCAAGTGGGAACTAATGACTTAAAGAAACAACAAAATAAAATTAAAAGACTTAAAAAAAAAGAAATATGAAATAAATTATGGGGAAAAAACTGACCTGAAAAAGAGATTAATAAGAGAATTTAAAAGTTATTGGTCCACTTGAAAGGCAGGAACAATAACAAAAAGGGTCTTTATATAATATTACAAGAAATTATAAAGAAACAATGAAAAACTACCCAAATATCTAAGAACCAGAGGCACTGTTCATCTCCTGAAAGAAATCCCAAAATGAAATTTTATTTCAGGAATATTATAACCAAAATCCAGAGCTCCTGGGTCAAGGAGAAAATATTGCAAGCAACCAGAAAGAATGAATTCAAACACCATGGAACCAAAGTTAGAATCACACAAGATTTAGCAACTACAGTAAAGGAGCAGAGGGTTTAAAATATATTATCCCAGAAAGTAAAAGAGCTAGGATTATAACCAAAAATAACATACCCAGCAAAAGTGAATATAATTCTAGAGTGGGAAAAACTGAAATTAAATGAAATAGAGGAGTTTCAAGAATTCCTGATTAAAAGACCAGAGCTGAATAGAAAATTTGACATTCTGGAGGGTAGCCAATCAGGCAGGCTAGGCGTGAGCCAGGATGGGGCCTACAAATACCTCCAAGAGCTGTGGATGAAGAAGCAGTCAGATGTCATGCTATTCCTGCTATGCGTGCACTGCTGGCAGTACCTCTAGCTGTCTGCACTGCTACACAAGCCCTGGGCCCACCAGACCCTACAAAGCTGGTGGGCTGGGCTACAAAGCCAAGCAAGGTTATGTCATTTACCATATTCCAGTTCAGCATGGTGGTCAAAAGCATCTCGTTCCCAAGGGTGCAACCCATGGCAAACCTGTGCATCATGGTGTTAGTCAGTTGAAATTTGCCAGGAGCCTTCAATCTGTAGCAGAACATGCTGGCCACCACTGTGGGGCCCTAAGAGTCTTGAACTTGTACTGGGTAGGTGAAGATTCAACCTACAAATTCTTTGAGGTTATTCTTATTGACCCGTTCCATAAAGCTATCAGACGAAACCACTACACTCAATGGATCACTAATCCAGTGTATAGACACAGAGAGATTCGAGGGCTTACCTCAGCTGGCCAAAGGAGCCGGGGTCTTGGAAAGGGTCGCAAATTCCACCATACCATTGGAGGGTCTTGTCCTGCTGCTTGGAGAAGACGCAATACTCTCCAAGTACTAATTGGTACACATTAATTTGTAAACTTAAATGTCTAATAAACAACATTGATGACGAAAAGAAGAGAAAATTCGACATTCATATAGAAAAATAAAAATATAACATGTGTGAGAAATCATAAGGGACTAAACATGGTTTAAACTGCTTACACAGCTGTGTGAGAAAATGATACATGTAACCCCTAAGAACTTTATCTTTATTAAGGCAGTTAGAAAGAGTATATACTTAGAGAGACAACATGGATGTAAGTCAATTATATTGGAATGATCTCAAAGATGAGAAGGGTGAGAAAATGGGATGCACTGGGAGAAAGGGAGAGGAAAAATGGCAAAAATTATCTCACATAAGAGAGATATGCAAGGAAGAATTTATACAATGTGTATGGAAGATAAAATGGGGTGACAAGGTGTAACAACAATTCGGCTAGCAGCAGCTGTTGAGGTGTAAGACCCAACAAGACCAGCAACAAGAGCTGCCAGCACAGGTTCTTTTGATCTGCTTTTCTAAGGAAAACAACTGTAAGGGGTTAACAATCTCACTTTAATAAAACATACAGCACCCTGAACTTCAGAGCAAACACAAACAAATTACAAACAGAAAATATCAACAGATCAAATAACAATATTCAACGGACAGGTTTGTGTAATCAAGACATCACATACATCGTTACCAAAAAGAGAAGCATCAGTGGGTTTGGGTTAGGAAGGGGGCGGGGCAGGGGTGGGCAGTTACAATGGCTTGCCCAGAGTCTCAACACTCCTTCCATGAGTGAGTCCCAAAAGTCCTTCAGATCTTATATACCCTTCTCTCGGTCCTGGGGCACTTGATTATCTCAGTTCTGAGAAGCACTCAAAGAACAGTGAAAAGTCCTGTTTTGCTGGCCATTACATTTGTAAGGCAAGACTCATCAAAGGTACTTAATTACCTCAGCGTTCCAAAGGAGAAGACAACAAAAAGCCCAGCCCTGACACCATTACCTTGTCTTAGTGCTGAGAAACACTCCAAGACAAAAAGATCCCATTTTACCTGCCCCATTCAAACAATCAATGATTGGCATGGAGCATGTGGAAATTGTTATATACTTAAGCTGCAGTTATCCATGAGATATATTTGCCAATTGCAAAAAGACCCAAAAATATTCTCTAAGTGAACAAGATTATTATGTACTATTACATCATCACATTGGATTATTTCACTTCTTTTTAAAAATCATTTTTAAAAGATTTTCTTTTTAAAAAATTAGCTTTGGAGGAAGCCCCTATCTTTAATCTTTTGTTTTAAGCCTATTCATTTTTTTAATTGCTTCTTACTCAATAAACTCTAGTGGTTACCTATTACTTCTAAGATGAAAGATAAAATCCTTTGGCTTTAAAGCCCTTTACAATCTGGTCCTTTTCTATGTTTCCAATTGTCTTATACTTAAAAAATTACACACATAGACATATGTGTATGTGTTTGTATTCATACACATACATATACATTAGAAAACAACATAGTTATAGACCACAGTCAGGTTTTATACAAGCTAGACTAATGGTAGGAGTGATAATTGAAACTTATATTCACAGCAATGTAGGTAATAATTCTGCACTAAAGTCCTATCCTGATCTTTCATAATGAAATGGAGGTGATTCCAGATTTCCTACAGCTACATCCTAGAAAACTGGAGATTCGACCAGGATACAGTAGTACTTTGCTTAAGTATTCCTTATCTCCTTATGAAAACAAGTCTGGTCAGCAAAGCAAGATGTTATGATTCCTATAGTCTCAAGACACCCATTAAGTCAGAAAAGCTCTTTATTATCTCACACCAATATAGCTAGAGGTTGTCAGAAAGTTTCATCATTTGGGTTTTAATTTGTAGCATATTCTTTATAGATTTTTTTAAAAGAATCTCCATCTAGGAATTAGTTTCTCCACATATACTGAGTTTAACCCAAGCCCTCCCCAACAATAAGTGCTTCATGAGTCTCTAGCCACTTTCTTCCTTTCCATCTGACCATCTGTCCATATAACAGAGGTAGAGAGGCAAATTAGGTTCCAGGGATAGCTTCGTCACCAAGGAAAGTTAGCTTATTCCTTGTAGGGAGAGGAAAGCTGATGAATATTGGTCCTATTATACTTCTTCCCCCCTATACTGAATAAGTTGAGATTTTGTTTCTTTTAAAAAGATTTCCTTTAAAATTTCTTATCTTCTTTTTATTAAAAAGCAATATTCTTTTCCCCACTCTTCAATTAAGAAAGAAAAAAATACAAAAAACCAAATTTTTTTGTAAGAAATATGCTTAGTCATAAAAATTCAATATTGGCCATTTGAAAAAATGTATAATTCATTTTACGTCTTGAATCTACCATCTCCCCCTTAGAAACATGTTCTATCATCAGTTCTTTTTCCTCTTTCTTTCATTTCTTATAGGTATATGCCTAATAGTGATATCTTTGGTTTGAAGGCTATGCATAATTTAGTAATTATTTGGCATAGTTTAAAATTTCCAGAGCTTTCTCAAACAAGGTTTTGCTTCTCAGATTCTTTGTTCCCTTTCACCAAAGAAGGTCATTGAATAATACAAATTTTTAGCATTTATCATATATCTCTTAATAAAAGGTATTTCTCTAAATGCCTTTCTGATAAATAGGACAAATTCATTAGGAACTATTCCTACTACTTCAATCTTATTCAATAATTATGATAGTCTGTTAATTTACCATTTCTATAATAGTAGGTAAGTTAGGATCTCAAACTACAATAATTGTTTGAGAAAAAATATGTAGAATACAGCACTTTCAGAAGAATATTATTACATATATTTTTAATTCTTGTCCTGCCCCCTAGGTTTAAGGGAAGAAATACTGTTTTTGTAGGTTGATGAAGTGAACTGAATTAAAAATTACCTATGCAAATGCAGTAGATTAAAGTAACGATGGATTGATGCTTAGAACAGCATCATTCTACAATGTTTATGCTTCATTTTTAGATAACTTCTGGAAATACCTATTCAGCAGTCTATTTCAGCATAGTCAGACTGCTTTGGAGCTCACCATCCTAACTTTTTTCCATTCTTTCTTTTTTTTCCCAGTTGCATAATTGCAGACATTTGCCCCTTGACAGCTGTGTCATTGTATGGCCTATGTGAAGTACAGGATGCTCTTTTGACACTGCTTATGGTGAGCATTCACTCTATACACCTGGCTAGTGCATGTACCAGGCTCGTGATGGGACAATATGGCCATTTAATGACAGAGCTGTGAATGTGTGTAAGGAACAAAATAAATGGGAGAAAAAGTGAACTAGGATAAATCCTTGAACATGAAAAATCTTCATGAGTACCAGGTTGAACAACAGTCAAATGGAAGGGAAGAAGGTGTCAGGAGACCCAAGAAGCACTTATTGTTGGGGAAAGCTTGGGCTTAAATTCAGTATAAGTGGAGACACTAATTAAGTCCTAGATGGAGATTTTTTTTAAAAGAAGAAGCTATAAAGAATATGCTACATATTAAAACAAATTTATTTATGTTTGCCTCAGTGAAACCTACCCCATCACACAGTCTTGAGGCATTCTTTTAGGCTCCCCTAGTTTTACCTGATGGCAGTAAATTTAAGGTAACTGATTTTATGCTCCAGTTTTCTTTGTGTATGTGTTATATAAGCAGAAAATACAGCAAACCAAGTCAAATATGATCTCAGCTCAGGATTGTGTTTTAAATTATTACCCTGCACTTTAAGCAATTTTAAGTGGTTTCTTCAAACAGTAATACTCAAAAGTCCCAGTGATTTGATAGAGCCAAGTTGCTTAACTGAATTGATTTTATTTTCAAACCATATCACTTCAAGTTTCACACATGAATGCAACTCTTAAAGCACAACATTATAGAAAAGCCATTTATTCTAGTTTGGGATCTGATTTCTTGCATATAATCCTTGTAGATTTGGAAAAGCAGAGTTAAGTCAAAGTCTATGTTTGTGGTCCTTCCATTGATTTATATATACTGTACATGCATGAACATGCAGACATATATTTGTTTTCTATGTTTAGAATACCTTTAGAATGAATAAAATATTGTTATTTAGATTAAAAGTGATAATTTCTATAAGAGGCTTTAAATGATTTATGTATTTCAAGACTTTTATGATCAAAAACAGAAAGAAAAGGCAACTGTCCTATGTTAGGAAAGAGATACAATGCCTTTTTGATCTGTTCCCTAGAAAATAAAATCTTGTCTAAGAATAACTGGTTTTGATATTGCCATCAATTGTGTCCCTCCCTCAATATACAGTAGTGATGGTATTAAGGAGTGATGGTTGGTACTATATCTTTACAAGTCACCAATTGGTACTTTCAGCTTGAGGTCTCCTCTTCATTTTGCAGTATGAATAGAACTAAACCACTAGTTTAGCTACTGTCTGAGTGGATGGATAGCCCTAGACTTTGTATGTCTTCAATTAACTCATTTTCAGGGTTTTTGTCTATGGGGTATAGCTATTCCTTCAAATTTCTTTTTTTTTTGCAATTTTTTTTGGAGGGGGAAGGCAGGGCAACTGGGGTTAAGTGACTTGTCCAAGGTCACACAGCTAGTAAATTTGTCAAGTGTCTAAGGCTGGATTTTAACTCAGGTCCTCCTGACTCCAGGGCCAGTGCTCTACTCACTACACCACCTAGCTGTCCCTTCCTTCAAACTTATAATAAGCTTGGCTAGTTTTGCTCTCTTCTGTTCAGATACTACTCCCTCACTTTCTTCCCTCAGCAAGACCTAAAGAACCATTACTCACATATAGATTCAATGGAATCGTTATAGTGAAAAAAAAAGTAATAATGTTGATTCTAAAAACAATTGTGTGCTCCAATGCTCCTCGAATAACTGAAATTTTAATTCTTCTGTCTTTTACTTCTGTTCCTGTTTCTCCTCAATTTTTCGTCCCCCAAGGAATGCCTAAACATCTTTTGGGAGAATGTCCTTGCAGTGTCCACTTTTCATTGTCCCAAGAGAAAAGAGGATGAATTGCCTCATTAGTCCTCTTCCATGGTGAGTGGCAAGTGGTATTTACTTTCTAATCAGCAAGAGAGGCAAATGGCCTCTTGATTGGCACACATGGGGCCAGATGAATTCATGGACTGGTCAGTTTCCTTTTTGTCTTCTCTCAGAATTGAAGCAATATCCTCACTCACATTCTTGCCAGGCCATCTCTCCACAGTCTCAAATTGGACAAGATGGCAAATTACCAGTTCAAACCCTGGAATGGTCAGATACAAAGTGTTTCTTATCTTTTAAAGGATCCTCAGCCCTACAAAATAGTGTGAAATGCTTTTATTTGCCAAGAGACAGACGATGAAGCATAGATAAGTATTGCAGTGTGTTGCATAATTATCCGCATAATGTGCAACCAGTCATGTACTATATACGTCTTAAATTGCCATATCAAAATAAGATATCATCATCATCATCATCATCATCATCATCATCATCATCACTCATATCTTGTGAACTCTCTTATTACTGACTTAAACAAATATTTAAATCTCTTATTGCAATTTTGCACTTTAGGGGAGCCTTTTCTCCCTTTGATTATAAAGTCCTTACAGGAGGGAACTATGTCATGCTTCTTTTTTATGACCCACAGTGATTTTCATAGTGTAGAGAAAAAATAAGGATTAGATATTTATATTTCTCAAAATATAATATCTCTTTGATAACATATTCAGTATATCATTAAACATTTATACGCATACACTTTTGTAACACCAAGGCTATGTTGAAAAACAAACAAAAAATAAAGATGGTTGGATGCATGAAAATACTCAACTGTTTCCAAAATAACTAGTTATCCTTTAAAAATAATCAACCAAATTTCCCCCTTCTCCAAAAAAATGTATATTTGAGTGGACATATGTTTAAAAACATATTTAGAATTGCTAGATACTTTTCAACATCTGAAGAATTAAAATTTTCAGGTTGCTCAAAGGACAAGAAGAATGGCAGCTATGATTTGGGTAGCGCCTATTACCAACGATGAACTCTGAATGAAAAGTGGTCAAAAAGGAAATGCATGACTGGGAAAAAGGACAAAGTATAAGAGCAAGAGTTAACTAATGGATTGCCATTTTATTCCCTTAGTATCCAAACAATGCAAATAAATCTAGACAAAGCCTTTTCCCCACCCTGCAGAATTGGTTGAACTCCACTGTGCAGGACTTGTGGGAAGATATGAAAAAGAGGATCATAGGTTGCAAAGGCGTGGATGGGTTGCAGTCCATCCTATGAGGGGTTGTGTCCCAATGGATGAGATAACACTTCCTCTACCCTTCTAAGAATCCCTCTATTCATCCATCCATCCACTTTGTCTGTTTATTTTTATTTTAGATATTTTCTTCTTTTGGAGGGGGTGCCTTTTCTTTCCATGACAAATATTTTTTATTGTTGTTGTTATAAAACAAGGCAAAAGATTAGAAAACATTTAACAATTGAATAATAATGATTGATGGTAAGAGATTCAACATGTTTCAAACATATTAAACACTTGATAAATACATGCTGAATTAAAGTGCCACTAATTCATATCATGCTTTGGTCTGTTTGATGTGTTGGAAATAGCTTTATAAAGTAGTTACATGTATTCCATGCCTTTATCAGTAAAAGAAAAATGCATCCCTTAGACAGAGAAATGATTGTTCTTCCCTTCCCTCTCCCTGAACTTCTTAATCATTTATAAGCCTATGCATTATTGCTTTTCTTAACTCCATTTGCTTGGGCCAGAATTATTTAAACTCTGACTTTGATTCTTGAATTGCAATGTTACTTGTCAGCCATTTCAAGATGTTATGAAGTTAGCTACAAACTCACAAAGCAATTTTATTTCTTGCTCTTGTTATAACAATGACTAGGCTCTCATTAGAGCAACTTTTACACATCTTTGTGCGCCTACTCAATATTTGCATTTAATATTCACATATTTGGATAATAAAATATCTGAAAATACCTTTTCTAAAATGACTATTTGCATAGAGCAAATTTACTGAGTTAAAGGACACATTACAGGTCAAACCCTAGTTAAACAAACTCCTAAGGATGACTTTGTTCAGTTATATTAAATATCATTCAAATAAACAGCTGATGCCAAGAACATGGGCCTTCTTTTGTTGTGCTGAGTTTTATTCCATTAGAATTTGTTATCTCACTAGTATGTAACCTGGTATAATCAGATAAGATTGGACAGTTATAATAATAACAATTAATAATAATAACACATAATGTGGATATTACCTTATATTTTATAAACCACATGCCTGACAATCCATTTCTTACCAACAGAGTAAATATTAAAATTAACACTCATACCATTTTATAGATGAGAAGATTGATACTGCAAAAGGTTAAATTATTTGCCAGTAGGCACATATCTGCTAAGTGCTTAAAGCAGAACTGAAATCAAGATCTGGTTTCAAGTTCATATACTTTCTGCTGTGTCATACTGAATGGCCTCAGGATTGTCAAGCACACAGTCAGGGAAGCCATTCCTGGGTCTGAACCACATTAAAATATAACTGGGAAATATATAACAAAAAAATGCAAGAAAACATAGATAAGATTACATTTTAAAACTCAGTAAGCAGTTTTCAGGGATCCTTATATACAAATTAGTGGCTCCCATTTTTACTTGAATTTGACACCACTGTTTTACATCTTTGGCACTCCCTTTTTCCTTCTCTATAGCAGCAATTCAGAAATCAGCTACAAGTTCTAAGTTTCTAGAATGAGGTTTTGTTATACTACTCCCTTTTGTGTTTTTTTTTCCTTCTTTAATTAAAAATAAATTGTTGCTGCCCCCAAATCTATCCACGGATAGCTGTTGTTCTTCTTTCCCCCATTCTAATTGCTATACCTATCTGTGTTCTTTTACAATTGAGTTAATGACTTTTAAAAGACAGAAGTATATTATAGCATGGTAATGCTTCTTTGAGTAGAATCCTAAGTACCTCTGTCGATCAGCATAGGAAGATTATGAAATTGAAATGATTTTCAGATTGGTATCTACTCTAAAATCTCTTTAATGACACATTTATATTGAAAACTCAAACCACTAATGTTCAGAATTATATCTGAGTGCTTTCCTTTTCCCAAAGATTTGTTGAATGATTAGAAAGGGGTATAAAAGTGAATGGGAAAAGAATATTTTAATATATCAAATGCATCTGCACTCATACAAAGTCGCATTGGGATTACAAAGTGTGAAGGTAATATGTAAAGGAGAAATCTTGATGAAAGAACATGTTGTTGAGTCAATGTCGGCCATAACCTTTCCTACAGTTACTTCAGTTTGTACAAAGGCCTCTTGAGACAGAGCCATGAACCTGACCACAGCAGGGAGATATTCTTCATTTTCTCTATCCTTCCATTATTTTACAACAATTTCATCCCCCCTGTGTCAGAAATAGTTTTCTTGTTTTAAAATCATGGTTATTACCTCACGAGATATCATTCCAGAGACCTCAGGGTACAAACTGCATGTAGAAATGATGTGGAAGTAGTAGATTTATTCAGTGAAACATGAACATTAAAGTATTGAAATAAATTTACAGTTTTATTTCAACACAGAATTGTAAGATTTCACAAACACAATGACATGCTGACTTGAATGCTGGCAAAAACAAAATACAAGAATGATTAAATGTGCACAGCCAAGCTAAATTAGAAAAAGTTGCTGTAAAATTCTCATAACCAATAAGTAAAAGAAAATTTAGGAGTAGGAGGGAGTGAATGGTAGATTTGCCACTGGAGAAATATAATTCGAAATAACAATAATTAATAATAATAACTATCATTTACAACTTTACATAATGTATAAGAGTTTGCAAAGCACTTTACAAGTACTATTTCTTGATACTATGTTATTAATCTTCTTTGTGGCCTTTGGAAAATCACTTCACCTTTCGAGATCTCAGTTTCCTCGTTTATAATACGAGGCACTAATTGGAGTAGATGAATTCTAAGTTCAAAATCTATAATCCTATGATCCTCCTCAAGATAATGGTGGGACAGAAATGAGCAGAATGTTGTGAAAAGCATAAGTTATAGTCCAAGAATTCAATTCAGTTCAGTAGACATTCATTGAGTTGTTATTATATGAGATATTGCGCTGCATGCTCTGAGGGGAAAAGAAGATTAGGAAAATTCATTTCTGTTCAACAGGCTATTTGTGAGTCCAGAAAAAGAGAGGAGGGGGGTGGGGAGAAGAGAGAGAGAGAGAGAGACAGAGAGAGAGAGACAGAGTGAGAGACAGAGAGAGAGAGACAGAGAGAGACAGAGAGAGACAGAGACAGAGACACAGAGACAGAGAGAGAAGCAGAGATATTTTTTTTAAGTGAAGGAAACTGAGGAGAAGAATAAGAAAGCCCTTCATTGAAGAGGGAAACATTTGAGTTGTGCCTTGAAAGAAAGGTAGAATGTTGACATGTAAAGATGAAAGAGTAAGATTTAGATTCCAGGACAAGACCACAGTGCAAGCTAAGAAATGGTTCATGAGAATGCATGAAGTTTTGGGGAAAAGAGAGTGTAGACCAGGTCATCAGAGCAAATAGAGTATTAAGTGCAAAAGTGAGAGAAATGTCTGGAAAGATAGGTTGGGCTTTGTAGAACCTCGTTATTCTAAGGATTTAGGATGATTTTTTTAACAGATTAAATAACAGACCTGTTTTTTAAGTTCCCTCCCTTCTCTCTCTCTCTCTCTCTCTCTCTCTCTCTCTCTCTCTCTCTCTCTCTCTCTCTCTCTGTCTCTCTCTCTCTCTCTCCATATTGAGATAGATAGATAGATAGATAGATAGATAGATAGATAGATAGATAGATAGATAGTGAAAAATGATTCTCTGAGCTCCCCTCCAGCCCCACCCCGCTTCTCTAAAGTTCTTCAGAAGGACATTACTGATGATGAGATTGCCTTGAGTCTTATCCTGGTCAAACTCCAAACCAGGCCTGAATTGATTTAATCTGCTCAGGCTTGGGTGGAGATAGATTCTTCTGCCCGGATAGACCAAGGCTGTCTGGTATGGTGGGAGGAGTGGGGGGGGGGGGTGATAAAGGTATTTCCTCTGTCAGGAGGCAGAATGATGGTGGGGTGATATCAGCCTTTATTGAAAAGTTGTATAACTGGGCACCCCAAATCCCAAATTGAGCCAGTTTTGGACTGGCCCCCTTAAGGGGACTCAGCTCTAGATTGTAACTACCCTGTCATGCATGTCAAGCCAGCCTGAGAGAAATAAAAACATGGACACACAACCTAATAGTTTGTCTTTCTTAGATACGTGTGTGTGTGTATAAAATTTTTTTAAAGGGAAACTTAGTAGCTAGCCTGAGAGAATCAGAATCAGGAAGACCTAGTAGCTAAATCAGGAAGATTTGAGTTCAAGTTTCATGGCTGTCACAGAGTGAATCACTCAATCTTTAATGCCCCAGGCAACTATAAGGGAAAGGAGAGGAAATAAGTATTTATAAAGTACCCACTCTATGCTAGGGATTTTAAAGCTATTTACAAATATCATTCCATTTGATCCTCACAACAGCCTTATTAAGTAGGTGCTGTTATCTTCATTTTACAGTAGAGGAAATTGAGGGAAAGAGCAGGTTAAGTGACTTGCCCAGGGTCACACTAGAAAGTAATGGATGCTAGGAAATATATGAGCCTGGATTTGAATTCAGTTCTTCCTAACTCTATGCACAGCCACCTTGTTGCCTCTGGGGAGCTATAAGTTGTAGGCAAGGTGTCAATTTGCATTGATAAAAGAAAGGAAGCTTTCTATAAACATGTCACAAATAGGTTTTTCTCCCTCCACTCCTTATCTCCACTCTGACACCAAAAAGAAAGAAGATAATAGTCAGAAATTAGATTTCCCAATAACCACACATTTTGAAAGCAAATAATAAATATAAAAGGCCTTGTTAGAAGGTGAGTTTCTTACTATGAGCCAACAAAAACAACTGTGAAAGTCAAGTAACAACTGCTAGGAAGATCTTTAGGATTTATGGTACTTCTTGTTTTAGGATTAGGGAAGTTAAATAGCCAAGATGTTGTTTCTTTGAAACTTTTTTGTCATCAGACTTGTTTGGTCTTGAAGACATAATTGCCCATGCATTTATGAAACCTCCTAGAGCCTTGATGTTATTTTAAAAATTGCCTAATTGGACAAAATCACGCATATTTGAGATATCTCCCCATTTTTGTATACAGAAGAGTGAGAAAAGAAATGTATGTGTATCCAGGAGACAGAGGGAGACTTAATAATCCAGTAATCTTCTATATGTCATGCTGCTTTTACAGCAGGCTAAAATATCCATATTATGATCCTGAAGATTTTATTTTGGCTACACCCTGACAGCCCCTGCCCCAGCACCCTCCCTCCCCCCACCCCGCTTCAGAAGATGGTATCAAAGATATGTGTTGTCTCTGAGTCTTGTGAGGCAACCATTCCATTGACTTGCTAGTCACTTAAAAAAAAATTAATCTAACCAGTTTAACAACTATTGTAGCATTTTCATACCAGTATGCTTTTCACCTCAGTAACAAGCAAAATCCTATATTGTTATCACCTATGAAAATGAGAAAAAATTGAGGAAAGGAAATATACCAGACCCTAAAGAAAATATCTGCATACATAAAAAGTTTGTAACTGAAAATCTGACCCATTTTATTGTCCTCTAGCTCTAGGTTAATGGTGCATGGATAGGCATAGAGCCTGTCATACTGGCAGATTTGTTGATTGTAGGAAGGACATTGTTTCTGAGCTCTCTGTACTATCAAATTCTATCCACCTCTCTACCTTACTCCCAAACACACACCCCAGTCTAAATAATATGAGGAAAATGTAAATGGTAATTTTCATATTAGGGAGTCTGAATTTTATTCACTGTTTTCTTAGTGGATGAACCCATTGGATCCCGGTCAACCATATCAGTTTATGCCCTCTAACATAAAATTTTCTGATAACTTTGTTGACTACAGCATGTCCTAATGTGCTGTCTCAGAGTATTTACTCCCCAAAGGTAATCTTGTTGTCTGGGAAGGTCGGTGGGGAATGTGGATCTGAGTTCACACTAAATGAAATACCTTATCTCTTTTTGCAATATGTTTTATTTGTAATGATCTATGTGACTTCTCAGATAACATGCCTTAGTTTTTATGTGCTGCTTAGACATCTGTGTCAGTTTCTCCACATAAACTTAATTGTCAAACAGCCATAAATAAAGAAACAGAAAAAAAAAGAAAACAGACCCTCCTTGTTGATATATAGTATTACTGACTCTGTAGAAGATTATGTTGGAGCTTAATGTTAAAATTCAGAACAAGCAATAGAAGGCAGAAGAATCTGCATTAGACAATGCTTATCTATTGTAAGATTTAGGCTCATGGGAAGTCAAGCTGAATACTAATAACAGTCAGGCCAGGTTGCCTCAGCAGGAACACATGAAATATCCTGCTGTTCCCATTAGATAAGAAAAAGGATGGCTGAGAAAAGGTAGTACCAATGTAATCTATTTTGCTTTTCTTTTTTTTTTATACCTAATTCTTTCCACTAGTATTTTTATGAACCCTGAAAAGTATAGCTTCAGAGTTTCTGGAACATCTTGAGTAGATTTCTATTATAGCAGCTAAAAACAATTAATTTATTCCTTAAATATTTATTGAGCACTTATGATGACCAGGATACTGTCCTTGACACTACTGAGGCATATTTAAGTGACAAAATCTTTGCCCTCAAAGAATTTCCAATCTGGTGTGATAAATCATTTCTATTTTTCTGAAATCTGTAATTAAGGAAACTGATTTTGAAAAAATCACAATTTAAAAGTGGAATATTACGAATTGATCAACAAGTATTTATAAAGGCCCACTATGTGCAAGGTAGTGGAGAGACAGAGAAAGAAATCAAGTAATCCTTCTCCTCAAATAACTCCCATTCCACATGGGAAGACAACATTTATACAAACAAATATATATACAAAATAGATATAAAACACAGAGAAGATAATTTCTTTGAAGGGATGCTGTAGCAGATAGGCAGATGGGGAAAGGCCTCATGTAGGAGGTGCCAGTTGAGCTGAGCTTGGAAGGAAACTAGGGATTGTAGGAGGTAGAGATGAGAAATATAGTAGTAACTTAATTTCAAATAAGGTTTTAATGATTCTTTTATTTGCAAAACAAATAAAAGCAACACTCTCCAGGCCTTTTAGTAATAGTTGAAGGGAAAGTCCTGCATGTTAGTAAATGAAACAAAAGCCATTTTGCCTCTACCCTCAGGTTCCCAAATCTTATGCTTTTTTTCTCTGTGGTCAGCAATTTCAAACACATTTCTTCTCCCCCTTGAATACACACACACACACACACACACACACACACACACACACACATACACACTTCTCTCTCTGTGTATGTGTGTGTATAAATATATATATATGCATATGTATATGTATGTATACATGCACACAAATATGTATGTTTATTTTTTCTCAGAAACAAAGACCTCTTGAAACAATGTAGTGGCGAACAAAACAAAGACCTGAATCTGGAGTGGGAATGATGGCATGCTTGTGCTTGGGCCTCAGCTCTAACATCGTGTTTCTGGAAGCCTCCCAAACTCTCAATAGGCCCCTGTCCTATGAGAAAATTCTCCCTTGTTGCAGTACACAGACACAGGGATAATGGCCCAAGGATTTTTGTCCCTGGCTGGTGCAAGGACTCTCCCTCGAGCCAGATTCCCGAAGTCCATGCCTCTGGCAACTAAACAAAAAATTGTCTTTTCTCCCTCAGTCTCTGATGTCAACAAAGTTATTTCCGCAGACTCCCTGGATTTTCCCTTCCATAGATTATAGGTGCCTGCTCCTAGAGATACCTAGACCCTCATATCCCTGGAAGTCCCTAGATCACTTAATTAGCATCCTTGGCATTCCTTTGCCTTGTCTCTTCTGTATAAGCCCCAGCATCATCCTCACTAGCTTGCAGGTTCCATGAGGACCCTTGCCTGCTCCTACTGGCATCATACTAACTTTTGCCACTTGACAAAGAGAAGGCTTGAGTGTATGTGAATTCATTCCAGGTGACACCTCCTTGGCATTCTCTGGGTTCCAGCATCCCTAACCTCTTCAAGAAGATATAGGTTCCCATCATAGTCTTTCTAATTAGCTGTGTGACACTGGGCAAAATACTTTTTGGAGCCTCATTGTCCTCATTATTGAAATGAGGGACCTCTAAAACAGTAATGTCAAACAGAAAAGAATCCCTGCATGGAGCTTAATTAATTAGAAAACCACAAATTAACATTATCTATGTTGTATTGTATTTTTAAGTTTATTTTTTTTAAACATTTCTCAATTAGGTTTTTATCTGATTCTGGCCAGACCTAGAAGTTTTGCAGCCTTCTTGCTAGAAGGGAGTTTGACACCTCTTCTCTAAGATGTCTGTCAGTACTGACTCTATGATCCTTTGTTCTGTCACTGATGAGGTAAAATTAAAATCAGACTCTTGAAAATGTCTAGTGAAACATTATCTAGTGGACACTGATCACCAATAACATCAATTGTTTTATGCTGTGCACACTCTATTTACATTTCTGCTCAATGTGGATCAGGTCGTATGTTTATTCAGGTGGGGGAATAAAAGTAAAGTATACATTAAAAACAAAAAGTTACACAAGCCACAATCTCTTGATTCAGGAAGGGATCCCAGGCAGATTTTGACTGCCTTCTGTGGGGGCAACTAAGTACCTCAAGAAATCTTGACTCTCTCCCAAGTGCTGTGCTCCTGAACCTGCCGTGTGGGTGAGCCAGATGCCTCTCTCTTCACAATTTGCTGTCTACCGACTCCCCCATGCTGTTCAAGTCTGTCACATTGTGCTGAGAACAGAGGAACAGAAAGAAAGTGAAAATCGTCAGCCCAACAATCTGCCTGCCTGCCCAGCTGCTTCGGGTCAGAAAGGCAGCCCCCCTCCTTACTCTCCTTTCCCCCCTCCCCCCTCCAGCCCTTCAGCTCCCCACTCCTACTCCTCTTAGAGAGGAAATGGGAGTGCCCCCAAAGGTAAGTTACCAGATTTCACAGAACAAGATTCAAAGGTGAAGGGCAGTCCATGTATGCGACAAAATGAAGATTATAAAATATTTCCAATCATTCGTACCATGAAAAAAGATACCACTAGGAAGAGCATTGGTGAACTTCAAATTAGGAGTAGTCTAGAAGAAAGATTTTCTGGTTCATGAGTGATTTCATTCAGTCAATTGATCCCATCAACAGACATTAGTTAAGTACCTACTATGTACCAGGCGCTTTGTTAGGTTCTGGGGATATAGAGTCAAAAATGACATAATCCCATACTTCAAGAGATTATCTTTTGTGGAAGAAAACAGCTTTTACACACAAAATATATACAAAGTAAAGTCAAGGCAATTTCCAGGGTGAGAGAGGCAGTAGCAGTTGGGGGAAATCAGAATTCATTCTTTTATTGTGTCTTATTTTAGAGTTGAAAACTACACTTCTCTAGCAGTAAAGTGACTGGCAAGGGATCTGGTATGGTCTGGATTATGAGAAGTCATATGTATCCAGGTAGTCCGGAGCAATTCAGTGTATATTAAACACCTGTGATGTGTCAGACTCTGTGCTAGGTGCCAGGGCTACAGTAATAACAAAAACACAGTCCCTGCCCTCCAGGAGTTTGCAGTCTGGTAGGGGAGACAGAGATTTGGCAGTGTTCTATAGGAAATCTATACTCATAAAAAGCTATCATACAAATGAAAAAGGGGAAAGTCTCATAGCAAAGTGCTATGAGAGATGAAAGTAGAGGAAGATAGTTCCCCTTTGCCTGTGGGGAGGGATCTGGCAAGGCTCTTCGAAAGAGCTGGTATCCGAAGTAGACCTTAAAGGAGACTTTCAACCAACTACTATAAAAAAACATTCCCCACAAAGGAGAAAGTATGGAAAAAAGTGCAAGGGTAGGAGGGTAAAGGCGGAGTTTAGAGGCTAGCAGGTAGGCTAGTTTGCGTGGAACATAGGGAATGATGTGAGAAAGCTAAGGCTATAAAGCTTATGTGGAACCTAAGGTCTTGACTACTAGCATAAGAAGTCAGAACACTACTCTACAGAATGTAGAAACATTTGAAGTTTTTGAGAGGGAAAGTGAACCTGATCAGAATAAGAATGAAGCAGAGACACAAATAAATAAATAAACAAACAAATAAATAAAAAAAATATATAGTGTATAGTGTATATATGTGTGTGTGTATATACATGTAAATATGTGTGTATATATGTATGTATACATACATAGCTGTCAAAGGTATTAGATTATAAACTCCTTGAAGACAAGGATTGCTTTTTGCCTTTTTTTGTATCCATAGTAGTTATCACAGTACCTGCCACATAGCAGATGCTAAATAAATGATGGTTGATTATCAAAAGTAGACACAGTAAAATAAAGAGAAAGGATAAATGAATAAAAGATGTCAAATTGGTTTTCCAAACAATCCCTTTCTAATTTTCTACCATATAGTTCCTACTCTCTCTCCTTCTTCCTTTTTCCCTCCCTCACTCTGTCTCTTTTTGTCTCTCTGATTCTCTCTCTCTTTCTCGGTTCTTCCTGGATTTTGACTTGTTTTTAACTATAGTGTATGTGTGCATACCTACACATACATACTAAGTCTAGATGAAAACACATACACATTTAAATAATTACAAATTTTATAGACTAAATGCAGATAGATTTTCTGCTTTGATTGAATCAAGTTTTCACAAATGCACAAATGCTTTCATGCCTTGGCATAATTTTTTTCATTTTCACCAATATACTGCCATCCAACATTTTCACAAATAATAATGACAATCCATTAAGTAGGTGAAATTCGTGCAGATATCCTGAAGACATTTGTTTGATTGCATTAAATAATAGTTTGAAGATAAGACCAACATCTGGAAAAAAGATTTTAATAGTTAAAATGCAATGGCATATTATTATTACATTGATTATGGATATAAGTTTGTGAGTACTCTTCAGTAGATGACATAAAAATGCAATTGACTCCAAGAGGAGAAACAGAATATTTAGTAAGTGGACCAAAAATCTTGAAATCAAGAGTGGTAGTGGATTGAGAAGTCCTATAATAGCTCCCTTCCAACTTCAAGGAATAAATAGTATTATTTCAATATTTTATGAAATATGCTCATAAGTTTCTAGGATACTCCAAAATTAAGTGTGATAGAAATGAAGAGGTTGTACTTAAAGAGCAGGTAGATTAATGATGCCTATCTCCAATAGATAGAAAGTCATATCATGCAAGAAGTGATTCCCAAACGTATTTTTTGCAACACCCCAGGGTAACTCGAATCATCTCAAAATGTTGTCGTGACCATCTCATTAAAAAAAAAAAAAACAACATCAAAGCAAGTTAATTTTATTTCGCTTCAACTTAAAAAAAATAGCTGCAGTTCAGCACTTTTAGGGGTGTCAGGCATTCAGCAAGCAATCATGGAGTGCAAAGAAGTTTCAGTGTGCCAAGTGTGTTTCATCATTACAATCATAAAATTACCAAGTGAATGGAAAACAGTAAATGTTGATTGGGTGGTAAGGAGGGGCTGGTGTTAGTAGTAAGGAAAATTCAATTATCATGTTTGTCTCTGTCGCAAGGACAAAGCTTACCTGGCTGTTTGGACACATGCCAAAGGGTATTTCATTACATAACTAACTTCTATAGACTTAGAAGACACCTCCTTTCCCACCATGCCCATATTAATTAGGAAAAAAATACATGATTATGCATAGTGCATGTGTGTGTATGTAGATATATAAATATATATCTTCATACACACACATACAGATGCACACACACACACACGTGTGTGTGTGTGTGTGTGTGTGTGTGTGTGTGTATTCAGGAACTCTGTGCTAAGTAGGAGACAAAAAAAAATCATGACTGGGAAATGTTAAATAGATAAACCATTACTTATGATGAAGCTAAGCAGGTAAGTGCTCCCAAAGGCTGCTAAAGCAGTGACTCTCACAAAGAGTTCTCCATAACATGCAAACAGGCTCTTCAAGACCTTAATTTACACATATAAAGGGCACAGCCGCTTAGTGGCTTGTGGCAGAGCTGTTCAGTCATTTCGGTTGGTTGTGTCTGTGTCTGATTCTTTGTGACCCCATTTGAAGTTTTTGTTGCAAATATACTGGGGTGGTTTGCCAGTTCTTTCTCCAGCTCATTTTATGGATGAGACAAACTGAGACAAATAGGGGCAAGTGACTTGCCTAGGGTCACACAGCTAATAAGTGTCTGAGGTCACATTTGAACTCAGGTCTTCCTTACTTCAGACTCTGCACATCCTAGCTGCGCATGGAGATTTTTAGCAGAGACTGTCAGCTTTTGCATTAACTTCCCACTGCAGTATTTTTCCTGGCTTTTTTAGGGTTATTAAAGCTTCAAGCCAGTTTGCATGACCAGGTGCTCATCACTAGGGCAAAAGTGAAAGATAGTAGGTGTTTATCTCCAGCTTCAGAATGACTCAGTGGAAGATTCTCACTCCAATGGGGAGCCCCACTGGAGCCTGCACCATGGTATTAGGGATCATTGTATCATTTATAAATGGAAGTCATCTTAGAGGTAAAGAAATTCCCACTTGCTAATTTACCTAGTATTAAGAACCGGGTATGTTCCATTGAGATGGGTGAACAGAGAAATCTCATAGCTTCCTGAACAGTCCTTTTGTTTACTACCTAGGTGGACACTACAAGACTGATTAACAATGGAGCTGAAAATATGTTGACTTACTTCAGAAACATGCTTCAGCAATCCAAAATACATCCCTGAGGCAGCAATAGGGAATTATAGTCCAAATGCCAAAAGCAGAGGGCAGCGATTTAGTGCTAGACGTCTGGGTTAGTGGAGCTTTAGAGCAGAGCAGCCTTTCCTGTCTAGGCTTGAACAGGTACAAGGTAGAGCTGAGAAGCTGTGGAGTTCCTAGATCACACCAATATGCTATGAGATCCAGGCAGCAGGAGATTATAGGGACAAGTCAAGGTGGTGAGTACTGAGGCCAAAAATCTTCTGTACCTTGAAAGGCATGAGTTTTTCAAAGGAGCTGTTCCCTTTCCTGTTAGCATGAGTCAGTAGGAGATTGACCTTCTTGGTATATAGAGTTCTGGGAATTATTCCATTGCTTGAATTTATTCTCTTATTTCCTTTGCTTCTCTATCCTAGTCAAACACTTTCTCTCACCTGTCTGTTGGGATGGAATGTGCCATAAGGGGATTCAAATTGACTATCAACCTACATCCTTAACCCAGGTAGCAGTGTGAATCCAGAGTTGTTGCATGTACATGAAACTAAGGAGCTTAGGCAAGGCAAGACATGTCATACCTAGTCTTCTATAATTCTGGCCCATAATCTGTCAAGTTCTTTCTACTACCTTTGTCAAATATGTTTCATTCCCAATGGTACCTAAGAGAATGTTCTACAGGTAGAATGTATTAGATATAATTGATGATATCTATAATTACTGAACCATTCTACAAATGAAATTCTATGGGATAAATATACATACTGCCAATTAAATATTTCATAAGACTATATCTTTAGAACTGGCAAGGACTTTGGAGTTCATCTAGTATGGTACCATGGAGAGAGCTCTAGGACTAGAGTCATTAATACTGGAGTTCAAATCCGGCTTCAGACACTGTTTAGCTGCATGACTTTGGGCAAATCACTTAACCTCTTTATTCCTCAGTTTCCTCAATTGTAAAATGGAGATAATAGTAACATACTTCGTAGGGTTGTTATGAGTATCAAATGAGATCACATAGGTAAAGTGTCTGGCTTATAATATTCATATGTTCCTCCTTCCCCTTTGTTTTACACACGAGGAAATTAGCCTCTAGATAAGTCAAGTGACTTCACAAGAGTCAAACAGGTTATAAGTAGCAGAAAGTTTAAAGCCAGAACCTTTAATTCCAAATCTCACTCTTTTTATTGCACCATGCTGGGTATAAAAAGTTTGAAACCTGCCTTGGGAAAAGCATCAGGGAGACTGAAAAAGAAATTATTATTATATGACTGTCATAAGCAGTAACAAGTGGTGAACCTGCAGTGAGATGTGGAATTGAAGAAAAGGTTAACCTATATTAGACCCCATTCTCCGGAGGGGTTTCTCCCCATGCTACAGATAGCATATAGTCCATTGTTTTAATAGTTCATCTCCTCTAAGTATTTAAATATGTATCAAGGGAAGGTGTTTGTTTTGATATACTTGCCTAATAGTGTTAATATTTAAATAGTTCTGCTTTTACTCCTAAAGTAACGCTTCATTAATATGTGAAATGTAAGATCACCTTTGGTCACATTATTGTTTTAGTCTGTTTGGCTGCAGGCTCAGTGTGACAGCCTTGCATTGATTTACATAGTGAAGGCTATTTTTGCAGCTGAAGGGGACTGAAACTTCATGTTTAAACATAGGCTCTTCTTTCAGAATAAGGCAAAACTAATAGTTAGAAGCCCTGAATTTCAAAGGGCTCTATTGGATATAAAATATGTCTATGTGTCTGAAGCTTCATTCTCTTTGATTAAACACTGAGTATAAACCATTTTCTAATTGTCACAAGTCACATTAAGCTTTCAGAGGTTGCCAATGGATCTTCAAAAGCTTTTTTAGGTTCATTGGTAATTAAAAATCTGATATGAGAAAATCACATCCAGTGGCATTGCTCAGATGCCTTTCCCTGACCTGTTCATAGAACTAAAGTATCATCTTAAAAAAGTGACAATACAGAGGATCAAATTAAAAATGAAAACAACAACAAAGACCATTTTAAGAAACTTAAAAATCATATAGGTCACTTGGCATTGAAAGATATTCTCTTCATTATCTTATAGGCCTAATTACTTTGCTTCATTTAGATCATTGATAAATTAAGAACAACCATCATCATACTGTTGATGGACATATCCTTTATCATTAATCAATATTGTTATGAAGATTATTAAGCATCCCTTGAACATGTGGCTCTGCATGAAGTACTTGGACTGAAAAATTAATAACATGTTTATGGAATAAACTTACATTTATGAATATGGGCTCAAGGAGACAATGAAGATGATGACCATGACCATCAATATCTTAAGATGTGCAAAGTGCTTCACATACTTTATCTCATGTATTGACCTGACCAAATTTTTATCTGGTGATTCATGATTTTGTCTGTATGTGCACTTGCTCCACATAGGCAACTCACAACCCTTTGACATATTGGGAGATAATCTTAATGAGTAACTCTGGCCAAAATAAAATTAATATCTTAAACTCAAACTTTGAGTGAAGAGCCACTCCAAACTAAACTGGACTGAACTAGACATATCATCCATTAGGATAGGCTTAGGGACTGGATTTGGCTCTATCTATCTCACTACCCATTTATTTATCTATCCATTTGCCTAGGTATAGGGAACTCCTAGGGGAGCAGTTCATATAGATAATTAACAGGACTGAAATAGAAATTTTTTTTTTTAGTTTGATAGGATCTGTCAAAGTTTGTCATCTATTGGCATGGCTTTATACAACTTTGGGTCATCTCCATACCACACTAAGAGATCAAACTAGGAATTCAGTGGAAGATCTGGGCATAGACAAAGCAAAATAGCAACACAGGTATTCAGTTCAGTTCCACAAACATTTTTTAAGCAACTACTTTGGGAAGAGTATTGTTCCAAAAGTTGGGAGATAGAGATTATTAGTTTACAGTTGAATGTTTGTGAAAGCATGTACAGAAAACTCAGTGAGATAAGTGCAAAGGAGAGGTCTAGAAAAAATGCTATATTGAGAAACCTAAAGTGGGAAATCCCACTTTTACTGGAACTATGGTAGGGTTCAGGAAAGGATTCACTGCAGAGGAGGCACCTCGGTTGGGTATTAAAGGGATTAAACACCAAATTAGACAGTATTTTTGTCAAAGGAGAAACTCACATCGATTTTTCCTTGTCCTTCAGTGATAAGAAATGAGAAGGGATTTATTATGTACAGATTTATACTGTACAATAATGGAAATATTAAAAATTAAATTGCTTAAAAGTATTTGTGAACACATTCTATTATTTTTAAGCATTTGTATAAGCTAGCCCCTATTCCTTGACTGTTTTGTCTTCTCCTCTATGCCTCAGAGAATCCCTTTTTCCCTTTGCTCCCTGAGCTTAAGCTCGATTGGTACCACACTTATATGAAACTTGTCTTGATTCTCCAAACCATTAGAGCCCTCCAAAATTACTATGTATTTATATTGTATGTACTTTGCATTTTATAATACGTGTATGAGGATTCCCCCAATAGATTACAAATTCCTTGAGGTCAGAGATCATTTTGTTTTGGTCTGCAGCTCCAGTGACTTTAATAGTAACTGGCACAGCTGTAACTTGGGGCAGAGCCAAGATGGTGGCTGGAAAGCAGGGACCTAAAGCTCTCCTCCAGATCCCTCCAACACCTATAAAAATGGCTCTGAACAAAATCTAGAACTGCAGAACCCATGAAATAACAGAGGGAAGCAGGGCTCCAGCCCAGGACAGCCTGGAGGGTTGCTGGGTAAGGTTTATTGCACCATGCTGGGAGCAGAGTGGAGCAGAGCCCAGCGTGGGCTGTGCCCAGACCAACCAGACTGGAATCTGGGCGGAACAGGCTGTAGCACCCTGAATCAGAGAGCTGTGGCAGTTACCAGACTTCTAACCCACAAACGCCAAAGACAACAGAGCAGGTTAGTGGGGAAAAAAAAAAAAAACAAAAACTAATGGGACAGAGTGAAATGAGTTCACAGTTGGCCACCGCCCTGGGGCAGTGGAGGTGGTGCAGCTCTGAGGCTGCTTCCAGAGCTACAGCTGCAGTTGCTTCCATCCCCAGGCCCACCTGGTGGGAGGAATTAAGTGGTGGATCAGAGCAGGAGGGCAGAATCTGCTTGGATCTGAGTCACAGTCTGGGTTGGTGGTTCTTAGGGGAGGAGGAGAACTGGTGTGGCAGAGCTTGCTGTGTAGACATAGCTCCAAAAACAGCAGCACAGCCTCTCAAGCTTGGGACAAAGTACTCTCTACTCTACAAGCAGTCATACTCCGACAAAAAGCTCAAGGGTCAAGTAAGTTGGCTGGGAACATGAACAGGCAGCAAAAATGGACTCAGATTCAGACTCAGACTTTGGAATCTTTCTTTGGTGACAAAGAAGATCAAAACATACAGCCAGAAGAAGTCAACAAAGTCAAAGAGCCTACATCAAAAGCATCCAAGAAAAACATGAACTGGTCTCAGGCCATGGAAGAGCTCAAAAAGGATTTGGAAAAGCAAGTAAGAGAAGTAGAAGAAAAATTGGGAAGAGAAATGAGAGTGATGTGAGGAAACCATGAAAAACAATTCAATGGTTTGCTAAAGGAGACCCAAAAAAAATACTGAAAAAAATAACACCTTAAAAATAGATTAACTCAAATGGCAAAAGAGCTTCAAAAAGCCAATGAGGAGAAGATCTTGAAAGGCAGAATTGGCCAAATAGAAAAGGAGGTGCAAAAGACCACTGAAGAAAATACTACCTTAAAATTAGATTGGAGCAAGTGGAAGCTAGTGACTTTATGAGAAATCAAGATATTATAAAACAGAACCAAAGGAATGAAAAAATGGAAGACAATGTGAACTATCTCATTGAAAAAACCACTGACCTGGAAAATAGATCCAGGAGAGATAATTTAAAAATTATTGGAGTACCTGAAAACCATGATCAGAAAAAGAGCCTAGATATCATCTTTCAGAAATTTACAAGGAAAACTGTCCTCATATTCTAGAGACATTGGGTAAAATAGAAATTGAAAGAATCCATGGATCGCCTCCTGAAAAAAATCCCCAAAAGAAAACTCCTAGCAATATTGTTGACAAATTCCAGAGCTCCCAGAGGAAGGAGAAAATATGGCAAGCAGCCAGAAAGAAACAATTTGAGTATTGTGGAAACACAATCAGGACAATACAAGATCTAGCAGCTTCTACATTAAGGGATCCAAGGGTTTGGAATATGATATTCTGGAGGTCAATGGAACTAAGATTAAAACCCAGCAAAAGTGAGTAGTATCATGCTCCAAAGAAAAATATAGATTTTCAATAAAATAGAGGACTTTCAAGCTTTCTCAGTGAAAAGACCAGAGCTGAATAGAAAACCTGGCTTTTAAACACAAGAATCAAGAGAAGCATGAAAAGGTAAACAAGAAAGAGAAATCATAAGGGACTTACTATTACATTCCTACATGGAAAGATGATGTATGTAATTCATGACACCTCAGTATTAGGGTAGCTGAAGGGAATATACATAGAGAGAGAGACAGAGGGCACAAGGTGAGGTGAATATGAAGGGATAATATCTAAAAAAATAAAATCAAATTAAAGGATGAGAGAGGAATGTATTGAGAGAGGGAGAAAGGGAGAGATAGAATGGAGTAAACTATCTCGCACAAAAATGGCAAGAAAAAGCAGTCCGTTGGAAGGGAAGAGGGGTCAGGTGAGGGGGAATGAGTGAATCTTGCTCTCATTGGATTGGACCTAAAGAGGGAATAACATGCACACTCAAATGGGTATCTTACCCCACAGGAAAGAAGGAGGAAGGGGATAAAAAGGGGGAACAATAGAAGGGAGGGCAGATAGGGGAAGGAGGTAATCAAAAGCAAACACTTTCAAAAAGGGACAGGGTCAAGGGAGAAAACTGAATAAAGGGGACAGGATAGGAGGGAGCAAAATGTAGTTAGTCTTTCATAACATGAGTATTGTGGAAGGGTTTTGCGTAAGGATACACATGTGGCCTATGTTGAATTGCTTGCCTTCTTAGGGAGGATGGGTAGGGAGGGAAGAGGGGAGAGAATTTGGAACTCAAAGTTTTAAAATAAGATGTTCAAAAAAAAGTTGTTTTTACATGCAACTGGGAAATAAGATATACAGGCAATGAGGCATAGAAATCTTTCTTGCCCTACAAGAAAGTAAGGGAAAATGGGATGGGGGGAGTGGGGTGACAGAAGGGAGGAATGACTGGGGAATGGGGCACTCAGAGTATATGCCATCTTAGAGTGGGGGGGGGAAGGTAGAAGTGGGGAGAAAATTTGTAATTCAAAATCTTGTGGAAATCAGTGCTGAAAACTAAAAATATTAAATAAAAAAATAAATTAAAAAAATAGTAACCAGCACATAATGGGTTATTATCTATTTATTCAATGATTGAAGACTGATGAGTAATTCATATGGGTCAAATGTGTAGTTGTTGCTGGTCACTGGTTGTATTAAGTTTTGAAGTTATTTTATTGCCAATGCAATACCCACAGCAGCTGCTATGAATGTGCCAGCGCATTTCCAGGTTTGAATTGCAAAATATAACAGATTATCTTGCTGAAAGATGAAACCAAGATATTTATTCAAACACTAGAAAACCATATCCTCCATAGTAACAAAGAAGTTTATACATATCATCAATGCAGGTAGCACTGCCAACCCCAAGCCTTCCCTCTGTTAGACCTCCCCACAAACAATCTCCCTTAGGCAAAAATCACTCCTTCTTTGATTAATGCTAGCTGCTCTCTCTCTCTCTGCCCCACTCCCAGCTCTGCCTCTCTCCCATTTCCTGCTCCACCCCCCACCCACCCCCCACCCCCCATCCCACCCTACCCCTGCCCCAGTTTGTCAAGCTCTTCCTACCACAGGCTCCATGTGATTCAGGCTTATGTGACTCAGGCTTTCATGTGACTCAGGCTCAAAGCAGGTCACATAGGCCTATTATTGGATGGGAAAGATCTTCCCATTCCATTACCATTACAGTGATAGAAGTTTACTGTGTTCTACATTCTCTTACTAACTCCAGAAACTACCATAGTGCTATCCATCGTATTTATATAGACAGTTGTCTTAAGGGCAGTTGTGACAGGGCAGGGTAAATATCCCCTAAAGAGTCTTCCTAGTGTCACCATAGGTTTGGGAGGAAAAGGTGCCATGATAATGGGACTTAAAGTTATCTTTGCCCCAGCCTAGATGAAGGTATAAGGGGCTTGTCAGGTGGTATAGTTTGGTGAAATATTTTAAGACATGAGGCTCAGGAATGTTTGTTTCTAGATTGCCCATGAAATAATCATCCTTCCTTGGGGAGTAAACACATTACCCTAGTTTTTGGCCCCTGAGGGAGAAAAGGAGGAAATAGTCATCCTCTTTTAGTTACTTCTGTGCCTGGAAGTAAATAAAACCAATTGCCTCTATTATGCAGTGCTTTCTCAGGGAAAATGAGAAGGCAGAATAGCCAAGAAAGGAACTGACTTTCTGTTTCTATCCTACCAGCCACTGAATGCGACCCATAGAGTTAAGACACTAGTTTGATAGTAGATCTAGATAGTAGTCCATAAGCAGAACCAAAGGATATAAGATGGTGATGGAGGCATCCATTGTCTATTCTTATCCTGCATTTCCCACCAACTACTATGTGGTGTAGTATAAAGAACAATGCCCTTGGAACCAAGAGACCTGGGCACCAATTCCAGCACTTAAATTTTGTGTGACTAGGGGACAGTTAGGTGGCACGTTGGATAGAATGCCAGGCTTGGAGTCAAGAAGACTCATCTTTGTGAGTTCAAATCTGGCTTTAGACATTTACCAGCAGTGTGACTCTGGGCATGTCACTTAACCCTTTTTGCCCCAATTCCTCATCTGTAAAATGAACTAGAGAAAGAAATGGCAAACCACTCCAGTATCTTTGCCAAGAAAACCCCAGATGGGGTCATGAAGAATTGGACATGACTGAAATGACTCCACCACAACAACCACAACAACAATGGGAAAGTCACCCGTCTGAGCTTCAGTATGTTATTTGTAAATAATATTAAATAGAGATTTTATTTAGATATTTATTTAGATAGATGTTGTTTGCGCGATGATATCAAACAGAGATAACAGTAGCATCTAGCAGGGTTGTTGTGAAGGTCAAATCGAATGACATAATAATGTAAAGCTCTAAATAAATGTTAGCTTATGCCAATAACATTACTAGGTTGTCATGAGGAAAGCTCTCTGTAAACTGTACAGTGCTATATAAATGAGTTATTATTATTTTCCCCAGGCTATTTTCCCATTCAAATCTTTTAATCTGTTACTTCCAGAAGGAGGATGGCTGCAGTGATAGGATGTTAAAGATTTCCCAACAAATGGGAAGAAGTAGTAGAGATGAGAGTCATAGTGAAGAGATTAAACTGCTCTGCCTAACTGATTGAATCAGCAGGATTCCATCAGCTAGAAATAAAGGATAGAGTTAAGGCAGAGGCAACTTTTTTTTTCACAATTGCCTTCGTCCCCCATTCTTGCTATCTTCTTAGAAAAATGTTTTCAGTGGACTAAACCTGGATTTATTAACCTTGGCTCCATGAACTTAAAAAATATATATAACTATTTCAATATAATTGGTTTCCACTGTAATCTTACATATTTTATGCATTTAAAAATATTATTCTCTGAAGTTTCACCACACTGTCAAAAGGACCCATTAGACAAAAAAGGATTAAGGACCTATAGCCTAAGGGATAGAAGCTTGTGGACCAGGAGAAAGTGGCTGTGATTTTATACAAGCCCCAAATGATATATTTAATTATATGTCTAGATCTGGAAGATGGGTTTAGGAGGACTGTGCTTGAGGAGTCTAATTTTTTAAATTCTTTGACCATTGGAGGAGGAGGAGGAGGGCTTTTCTAGGCTAAAATATCTATAGTTCAATTAAATTCACTTTAATAAACACTTATTGAACCCTGACAATGTACAGGACACTGTGACGATGCACTGAGGCTATAAAGATAAAAAAGATATAGTTCTTAAAGAACATTACAGATTTGTATAGAGCAGTATTATGTGGACAATCATTTTATAATTCAAGTTAGAATGTGTAAGGTGAATAGCAGAGGTGAAAGGGAAAAGATAGAATAATTTCTTGCTAGAGAGATCGGGGAAGGCTTCATGGAAGTAGCATCTTGGTTGAATGGAAAGATTAGTGTATTTGGAATCAGCAGAAGTGCCTATGAACCTTGGTTCTGTCACTACTGTATGACTTTGGATAAGTGATGTTGCTTGTAAGTGACTTAATTTTTCTCATCTATAAAATAAGGGCTGTGGTTTTCTGATTCTAAATCAAATAATTTTAGTAGGTTGAAATGTCATTCTTAATATTTTAAATGTCCTAGGAAATTGCATGGATAATTGATAATACACAAAACTGCATTTTACTTATTCTGTGACAGAATGTACACTTCTCTTTCTTTATCTCTGACTCTCCATCTATTTCTCTACCTCTGTCAATTTCAACCTCCATCCTCATACATAATTACAGCTATGATTATGTTTATTTCCTTAGTTTATTTATGGCCATCTTTAGCTATGTTGATATCTATATTTATATCTCTATCCAGTGAGGAGTGTGCTGGAGGCAGTTTGAACTGGCTCTTGAGGACCAATGGTTCATTTTTCAGTGTGAGCATTTACACATGGAAATGGGCAAATGTTACAAATCAGGGCTTGATTTATTGTTCTATTGATTGTCTAAACACAAGAAGGTGGTGGAGAAAATGTTAAGAAGGCAGATTCAATTTAAAGGATTGTTGTGTATATGTTATTCCTCCCACCACCCTCCCCCCCAACCCCAACCCCCAGAGCAGGTTGTTAAATCTTTACCAACACATCACTGATGAGGAAACTCCCTCTACCAATACGGGAGAACACTTTCTTTACAACTTATTGTTGCCAGTGCAATTAGTGCATGAAGAGGTTAAATGACTTGCCTAGGTCATAGTGCGGCCAGTGAAATCTGAAACCTGCTGTTCTCAGATTATAGCAACAGAGATCATATGTGTTGGAAGCAGCATTTGAAGTCAGATCTTCCGGGCTCTAGGGTCATCTTCTATCCACTATACCACATTGGATGTCATCTCTAGCTATGAAAATCTGCAATATTTTGGTTTGTTTGTTTCTATTTTCATTGGAGGTGGATAGGCCAAGAAAAAAATAAAAGAAAATGAAATATATGAAAAGTGAGACCAAGGCAAGGAAGAAATAGAAAAAGGCAGAAAAGAAACAATAGGAAGTCAGGTTTGACAGATGCACAGGGAGGAGGAGAGGAAACAAAAACAGGATCTTACTCCTGTTGCTGCCCAACAACTTCACACACACAGATTGTGGCAATGTCATCCTTCTATGGGGCATCTGAATTTATCATTCTATTTTAGTTTCATAGTGAGAACAGAATGGCTGGGCCAGTAGATGATATGTACTTTTCTTTTCAGAATTTCACTTGTAATGAGTGAGCTGACCCATTTTTATATCTGTTTTGTGTCTGAGATATTGCATAAATATATGAAAAGTCATAGCTAGAAAGTGGTAAGTACTTATACCTCCCTCTCTTTATGAATACAAATACACACCTATTTTCTGTATTTAGAGTGGATTGAGAGCTGCCCTTTGAGCCAAGAAATCTTGGATACTGGCTGTGTGGTGGTGGGCAAATCACTTATCCTCTCCATGTTCCACACATCGCTCTAAGTTACAGAGAAGAGGCCAGCATACATTAGTAGAATGAATTCTTTATACCAATGAAATCACCTGTCCTGGCTGTACCTAAAATTAATGTTACCTCTGAGGCCAGCACTTTAGGTAAATGTCTAGTTACTTTAACATATGAGTAGCCAGCCTTCCCATATTTTGAAGGAGGATGCTGGCCATTCTAACTCCTTTGCTGAAAATGATGCTGTATATCCTCCAGGAGTTCTGAGTCTCTTGAGCCAGGCTTTCCCTGGTTTGAGGTACAGGGTGATTCTTTTGAGACTTGGTCACTCAAGAAGTGGCCAAGAATTTGGAGAGTTAATGGTACAATAGAAAGTCATATATAGCCATCAACCCCAACTCACTTTTTGGGGGGCAAAAAGACAAAATTTGCCCTTTTGCCTTCCCATAAGCCTTCTTTTCTGCCCCTTTTCTCCCTACTCTGCTTCTCCTACTCCTCACATAGGGTTGTATGATCATCTATTAAGAGCTGGATGGACTCTTGAAGCTCACCAAGTCCAAATTTCTCATTTTATCAATGAGGAAGCTGAAGCCCAGAGAGGTGAATTGCCCAAAGTCACTGAAACACTAAATGGTAGAAATGGGATTTGAACCAATATCCTCTGACTCCAAATCCAATGACTAATGCCCTTTTGAAACCCTTTTCCCCCTTTCAAGTCCGGCATTAATGTCAAGATTAATTGCTAGAAAAAGTTTATGTAAAGAAGTTGCTATGTGATTTAGCTTAATCCTCATCATTTGGCAACAAGCTCAACATTCCCACTTGTAGACTTCAGCTCAACTTTGTAGACTAATTAATACATCCCTAATATATTTATTTATCTATTCATTCATTCCATTTATGTGTTTCTCTCTCTCTTTTTTCTCTCTCTCTCTTCCTCTCTCCCTCTCTTTTTCTCCATCCATCCATCCATCCTTGGCTTTCTTCATCTTATCCACTTAATGTCCTAATTGTCCAATTGTGTGTTAAGGGAGAGATCTGTGAATCTAGAAATCCCTTATGTCTTAAAGTCACACTGCTCTTTCTTTAGTGAAGACTTGATCTTTGTGGTCATAATAGTAGAGTAACAATTTCAGAGATTATTTTGCATAATCTTTTTGCAATTTTTACAATTTTTACATATTTTTCATGAGATTTGAGTCTGAACTGCTCTAAGACACTATCATAGCACCTACCTGTCAATCATACTTCACAGATTTGCTTTGAGGTAACAGTAATAACTACTGACACTTATATAGCAATTTAAGGTTTGAAAAGTGATTTTACCTACTTGATCTCATCTGAGCCTCACAACAACCCTGTCATGTTTAGGTATTGTAATTTCCATTTTACAGATGAGAAAAAATGAAGATCAGCAAAGGTTAAATGACTTGCAATTGGCCATATGGCTAGTTTAGAAGGCAGGATCTGAACTTGACTCCAAACTTGTCCTGTTTCTATGATACTATACTACTTCTTGAAGAAACTCTCTGACTGAGAGCCCTGAGGAATTTAAGGCACAGGAGATTATTTTGCATCCCTAAGAAACAGAAACATCCCCAGAGGGGAAGCTGATAACTTCAGATGGTCTCTCTAAATGTAGGCCATATTTTAATAAGCCAAGCTACAAGACCTGTGGAAAGGCAGTCACTGAGTGCTTTGAACCAAATCTAACAAACAGCAACAACAAAAACCACCGAGAAATACATACATCTATTATCTTGTTTCTGATAATGCGCACACATTTAGTTGTTTGTGCTTTCCACTAGAGTGTGGAATGAGGGCACCAGAAGGATGGTAGAGAACAACAGTTCCTTAGAGGCCAGTGCATATTTATAACTCAGTTGTTTAATAACCATAATCATGTAAACTGTAATGTCTTGGATACAAATGAGTTGGGGGATCCTGGTGTTTTAAGAGCTTCCTGTAAGTATGGCTATTTTCTTCAGATTCTAAAATTTCACAAAAGCCTAGTTTTTGTGCTCCTAAAATACTCATCACATTGTAAATTAATGCACCATTTTCTTGTTAAAACCAGCCTTGCATAAAATAATCTGCAGCTGAACAGGAGCAGTAGAATAAGGTGTGAACTACGTCAGGGAAGTGCTAACTTCAGACACCAAATGAGAACATTTAAATGCTAAAAATTTTCAGCAATAGAAAACAGATGTTTCAGTTAAATATCATTTTTTAAATGTTTTCCCAACCCCCTCTTCCAAGGTGGGCACATTTACTTCTTCATTCTTCAAACTTGGACTTTCCTTCCACTTTACCAATTTTCCGTGCCCACTCATCCCTGAAATGTTTCATTTTTATTTCTCAATCTCTCCTCCTCTGAAGTAATTGCAATGGAAGATGGGTATATGGTTCTGTTTAAAAAAAATAAGAGAAAAAGAATTGCATATTAGTGACAAAGACCATGCTGATAGTATTGGAAAGTAAAGGTTTTTGTTTTATTTCTAGGATCCTAGTAACAGAAAAGCCACCCATGCTTACCTGTACCAGTTAACCTCAGTCCTGTCCTTAAAAGAAGGAAGTGATTAACCCTTGGGCTAAGCCTGCAATAGGTGCTAATTTGTAATAGTTTTTTTTTTTTTTTCTGAGAGTACAAGTGCCTGCCTGCAAAGAGATGTACAGTATTGATGATGCCAATCAAATAGCCATTAGACGTTATTGAGTTTGGATTGCTATCTGAGGCAGACACCTGCCTACTAATTGTAAATTCCAATTAAATTTGAGATTGCTTGGGAATTAACTATCGGAAAAAGAAAACACATATTTCAGACTCAACTCAGATGGCTCAAATGTGATCATTAGCATATTTTGAATTTCAAAGGACACAATAGGCTCATCTCCTTTTTTAGTGATAACAATATTACTCAGAAATATAAAAATCCACTCCTCCCTTCTTCCCCCAGCACCATTTTCCAGAAGATATAAGTGCCGATTTGGTTTATACTATAGTCATAGGGTATCTTGACTTCAGTCTCAAACTATCTTCTTGGATTATCAGTAGTATATGGAAAAGTTAGCCATGAATACTTTGATATTGTCTAGAAAAGGCTCTCTACCAGAGCGTGGAAAAACTAGAGAATGTGCCCTAAGAGACAATTCTAGGAACATACTCTCAAGGACATCCTCATGAGTTCACACAGTAGGCGGAAGCCTATATGGTGTGATTCTAGGAGTCCTTGATCAGGTCCTCTTGTAGAAAAAAAATGTCGACTTGGGTCACTTGGACATCTATAAAATTATTCTTCACATTCTATTCAGTTGTCTGCCCAGTCTATTTTGCTATCTGCTCTACTGAATACAGATTTTTTTTCTTTATCTTTCATTCTACTCCCTTTCTATCTTTTGCAGTAGGTACAATGAAATCAATAGTACCATTTCTTTTATAAGGGGCCTCTCAGCTGACTACTCCACTGATTACTTCCCTGTTCTCAGACCAAAACTTCCTTTCTTGGTTGGTTGTTGCCCTTCCTCTCGAAGAGGACCAAAATGGTATCACTCTGCTAGAACCAAGTTACAGTGTGTCTGAATGTGGCTGATCAGACCAATATGACTTCAGAATGTTCTACCACAGGTCAGGCACAAAAAGTCCATGTGAATATTTGGGGTGGATTCTCTAAATTTGCACAGCTTGCCTTCCCTTTGTGCTACTTCAATTCTGCTTTGCTCATAGAACACAGCATCTTCTCAGATGTGGGCATGCCATGCTGAGCAGTCCTGTGCCCGTGTCTCCCATGTCACAAATCAATTCCAAAGTTCTTAGGATAAACCTTGAGAGTGTCCTTGTATCACTTCTTCTGACCACCATGTGAACGCTTGCCCTGTGTGAGTCTTTTTGGCAAGTGTATGTTTTGTATTCGAACAAAGTGACTAGCCTATTGGAGTTGCACTCTCTGAGGTAGATTTTGAATGCTTGGCAGTTTAGTTCAAGAAAGGACCTTAGTGTCTGGTATCTTATCCTGCCAGGTGATCTTCAGAATCTTCCTAAGACAATTCAAATGGAGGCGATTCAGTTTCCTGGCATGGTGCTAGTATACTGCCCAGGTTTCACAGGCATACAACAATGCTCCCCTGTACAGTGTTCCCCGTTAAAATGGCTCAAATGTTAAGTTCTTTAAGTCATTTCTTATCTCACTTTTTTTGCATTTGTTTCTCCAAGAAACTAGCAAAAGATCTTGACCCATAAAATGTTTAATAAGTGCTTTATTTATTTATTTATTCATACATTCACATTTCATTCCTCCATTCAATCTAATTCAATTTAATAGACTTAAATGCCTGCTTATGTGCAAGGTATGTGCTAGAGATAGGAAGACAAAGAGGACAAGAATACCTGCCACCAAAGAGTTTTATTTAGAGCAAAAGACTTTTTGCTCATCATGATTGATTTTTTTTAAAATGCAGATATTCCTAACACTTAACACCCTAGCAAATTTTATCTGTTAATTGAAAGAAGACTACAAAATAGCATATGGATAGGTACCTGGGGTTGGGGACAGGGAATGGGAAACGTTAGTGTCAGTAGGAGCAAAGAAAAGAATGGCAAGTGAAGTGTAAGAATATGAGAAGAAAATTTTGCCTACATCACAATTTTGCTTAATGTAGTCTTGCTTTCAGAGCCTAATTGTGCAGCCTGGTCATTTCTCTCTCTAGCAACGTAATACTGGGATTATGCTTGTTCATTGTACCATGGTACTGCTGTGCCTTCCCTCAGAGATTATCTCCAATTTATCCTACATATCTTCTTTGTACATAGTTGTTTGCTTGTTTTCTCCCTGTAACTACAAAAGGAGCTCCTTGGGAGCAGGGACTTTTTTTTAAGTGGGGAGATTAGTAGGGGCTTTTTTTATATACTCAGCACATAATACGGTGCTTAGCATGTATTCATTGATTTGATTGAATGTATTTTCAAGTAATGCTCATTTCTGTGCTCTTTTCAAATCATGTTACATAGGTGACTTACTGACTTCCCTCTATGTGAAGTTACTCTGACTCTGAAGGAAGTGAGGCTCAGAACACTTAGATGATATTGGAACATGGTATTATATCTTATTCAGAATTTTACTGAGATAGACAATAATTGACTTGAATTATTTTAGTCTTGATTTATTACTTTTAAAATAACTTAGAGATATCATTTACTTTCTCTTCTATACACGACAATTTAAACCTTGAGATGAACCCAGCAATAATAGATCCCACTATGATAGGATCCAATTCTACAAATCAGAGTGATTCAGTTCAGTTTATTCAGAGTAGAACCCCTGTTTGTTTTTGTTTGTTTGTTTCTGTTTTTGTTTGTTTTTACTAGATCATGACAGAGCCAAAATCCTAGTTGAGTAAGGGTCACTAAACTCAACTGTTATCAATCCCAACTTAATTTAATTTTGATTTTCCTTTCTGCTGTCATCTGCAGTGTTTTTAGGTATTGAAGAGCTCTGGACCTCTGACCTCTCTGTGGTTCCTCAGCAAGCCTCTTGTAATTTGAGCATTAAAAGTCCCTTTAAGACTTTTTTTTTCTTGATGCTGTTGTTAATTCGGTCATTGATAACTTAGCAGCAGCTCTCTAAACCACTAGTTCCAGTCAAGAAAAAGAGTTTTGCTAAACTTAGGGAAGGACTTTAAATTTCTTCTCCCTACAACAGTATTCCTTGCTCTGTCCTCTTTCAGGTTATTTTTGCCCAGTGTGTATAAAGCATAAATCCAGGATGATGGTGATATTCTATCAGTCATGATAAATCCATTTTAGCAAACAAGTTATTCACTTTTTAAAATCCTCTATCACCATTCTTTTGGTCATTTCTTACTTAGAATTGAATCTGTCTTTTGCCATACCTAGTAGTTTTACAACTTGCTCAGTCCACAATACTTTCTTGAATAATCAAATCTCCCTTCTTTATCTCTCCCTGCTGAAACACTAGAAATGTATTTGAAGACAACAGCACCATTTTAAAAGTGTGAAGTTACTTCATCATCTCTTATTAATAATACATAAAATCTTTGAGCACATGAGTGGTATGCCTCAACTTTCTGGAAAATTCACTTAAGTGGAACACCCCTCAAACCCTTAATAAGCCATTTACCCAGGGGAAGTAATTAAGATATGGCTTTTTGTAATATTTTACAAACACAAAACAAGTCTCGTGAATATGTGGCAGGATTTTGGAGGGATATAGCTATCCCAAATAAGCTGATGCTTACTTGAAGGAGTGGGGATAAATTTCCTAAACTTATTTGGGAAATGGGGATCAATTTCCTACACTTCCTTCAGGTGCCTTGCTCATAGAATCTCTAGTTTCCTTCAAGGTCTAGGTTAGTTATCACTTTGTCTAGGCCTTCATGATCCTCTTCCTTAGGAAGTCTATCTTCCTCTTGAGATCACTTTGTATTATTTATATACTTTTTATTTATGTACTTGTGTACCCCTAATAGAATATAAGATTCTTGACGGCGAAGACAATTTTATTTTTTCTCTGTATTCCCAATGCCTAGAATGGTGCTTTTTTTAAAAAAAAAGTTGTTGATATGACTTATCTTCAGGGTCACTTACTGTATTTCTAATATTTCTCTCTTCTCCTCTATTCTTTAGATCCTACCTTCCTCCCCCTCCCCTATCCCAAATACATATCATGATTCTGTCCTTCAGTCATTTTTCAATAAATGCTTCTTAATTCGCCTTTGAGGCACTTTGAGGTCACTTTGGAAAAAATATAGTGAAAGTTCAAGGTCGAGAAGATGCCACATAGATTAAAAATGGGATCTTGAGAAGATGTATATAAACATCCATAAATTTTCATTACCTGAAGAAGAGATTCTTCATGTAAAACTTAACTTTATAATGATGCAATATTCCTGTTCAGTTATATAGGTTATATATAAAGTATAACTCATTCTGCAATAGTTTAATGCAGTTGTTTATTGAGTCAGTTTTATAGCTTATTTTATTTACACATCATTCTTACCAATTTAGAAAAAAAAGCCTCCAAGACCAACTTAGGAAGAGAAATACTTCTTCATCCATAAATATTTTAAAGATTTCATATTTCATTGGGTTTGGTATTGTCTCCATTGACACAAATTGTAGACTCTTTATAATTAATGCTAACAATAATCAATATTTATTTAGCTCTCTATAACAAAGCACTTCATACACACACACACACATATATATATATATATATATATATATATATATATATATATATATATATATAATTTTTTCCTCAAAAAAAAACCCCTGGGACATAAGAATTGTTATTATCTCCTTTTTTCATATGAGGAAACTGAGGCAAGACAGAGCTTAAGTGATTTTCCTTTGGTCACACAACTATTAAAGCATGTAAGGCAGGGATCTAATTCAGGTCTTTCTCATTCCAAATCCAGTATTCTAGCTATTCCTCCAACTAACTGCTAGTTTAGTAGTTGATCTTCAAGCTATGCTGTGGCTGACATTCACAATATGCTATTCAAACTTGTTGTTAGGCCTTCCAATCTTAGCCAGTTCTCAGACAATAGATATATACAGTCAATTAACAGACCCATACCAGAGAACTTTCTAGCTTAGGAAAACATGGTGGTGTATGTTGGGGTAAGAGAGAGAATAAGCATTTATATAGCACTTACTATGTGCGAGGCATGGTGCTAAGTGCTTCACAAAAAGCCTGGGAAACAGGTACTTTTATCCTCATTTTACATTTTTGTGGAATCAGAGGTAAATAAAGGTTAAATTACTTGCCCCGGGGTATCACAGCAGATGAGTATTTGAGGGGGAAGATTTTAACCTGGGTCTTCTTGACTCCAGGCCCAGTGGTCTATCCATGTCACCACCTAACTGTGCCACCTAACTATTGGCAGAATCTTTGTCCTTTCATTACTTTCATAACACCCTGAGGAGCAGGGAGAATGAATAATAAAATGCTAAACAACCCACATTTACCTCCAATCCTCACAAACATATCTCAAAGTAAAACACCTTGCATCATTGTCTGAGAAATATATACAGGATAATATGCTGAAGATTGATGAGTTGGAAAGAAAGTTGAATAAATAGATTTGCATATATAATTGCTTACTCATTCTTCCATTTTGTTTCCAGGTGGGGGGTACTCAAAATGCTTTCTGCAATACCAAGAAGGTAATAGTCCCTTTCCTTTACTCACTGAGCCAACAACTTCTTCACCCATCAGCTATGCCAGTTTCCCTAGTGGCACTGACATTGTTTAGGAAATTGATGAACATCAGGTGCGTAGAGCCTCTAGCTGCACACCTGGACATACCTGATTGAGTATACTGCCAGTTCTATCCCTCCATTGTCTCTGATTATTTTTCTGAATAGGAGGGATTACGGTAGTTCACACAACCTCGTGCAGTTATCTGTATCCTGAGATGAAGCAAAGTAGTTACTTATGGGTGTGTGTGTGTGTGTGTGCATGTGTATATATGTATGTATGTATGTATGTATATACACACACACACATACACACACACATCAAATGCAATGTTTTCTTATACAAAAATTGAATTTCAATAGGGACAGTAGGAACATTGTCCTTTTCACAAAGGCAGAAGACAACTTTTAGGATTTCTACTAGAGTCCACTCTCTGAAAACTCTTCTTATTAAAAAACTATTAGCCAGGTATAAGGCTGTATGCTTGTAATCTCAGCTAACTGGGAGGTAGAGGTTAGAGGAACTCTCTAAATGGGTGTGTGTGTATGGGGGGTGTTCCATCATGAAACAAATGCACACCTCTTCAGCATCTCCTGCCTCTGTCTAGTTAGAAAGAATGGAGGTTGGGCATCTGGGAACTTCCCTCAGCCATCTGTTCAAGGGAATTCACTTCATCATTTCCTAACCAGCTGATCTCCTAGATTTCATAATCTCCAGAAACCCATCATTCTGCTAGAGGAATTCAACTCCATAACTCACCTTTTCAGATCATTTCCCACTAAAGCTACAGGACTTCATTAAGCCACGCCCACCCCCACCCTTCCACAATGGGTAACCTCATACCTCCTCTCTTTAGCTTCCTTGTATCTGTTTTCTTCTCCCATTAGATTGGGAGCTTCTTGAGAACAGGGATTGTCTTATGCCTTTCTTTGTATTCCCAGCACTTGGCAAAGTGACTGGCACATAGTAGACTCTTAATGGATGACTCATGTAGTGACTGTACTAAGTTTGGCATCAAAATTGGGGGCCTAGGAGTTCCTTAGAGAGGAACAAATTGTTCCACGTTGGAAACATATCAGTTCAAAGTACCCCTGCCAATCAATGATAGAATGGGGCTCATGAGTACCTCCTGCATTTCCACGCTAGGTGAGAAAGGGAGAACCAGTGTTAGAAACTAAAACAAAGAAATAGTCGTTCCTTTTTATGGGACTAGCATTTAAACAAGGCCTAATTTTTAAAATTGATTCAAGGATGAAGGTACAAAAGGCCCATTAGAAACCTAAGACCATCTTCATAAAATAACTTTTATTCTTTTAAAATGATTTTTTTGCCTTTGAGATATGTAAGGATATACACACACATATACATACATATGTATATGCATGTAAATGTTTGCATGTATCTGCTTTGGGACTTTAAATCAACGAATAATTCCAGTTTTAATTACTGAATTCTCATATTTATAGCAAATGTAGTTTTCACAAATGTCAAATATTCTTTTTGCTTATGTATATGTATCTACACTTGTTTTTTTGAAAGTTAAGAGAACAATAGACATTTTCACTGCCTTTGGAAGTTGACAATCCATTGTCAGGCGACTTCTCTTAAAACATTTTAAAATAATGAAAGCTGTGTAAAAATATATGCTGCAAACATGACTCTAAGGCCTATTCTCAGCACTCCAGGCTGCTACATTTAGCAGCTGTTCAGTAGGCACTAAGAACTGAGCAACAGAACTCATACCAGCAGACCAAGAGGACCCAGAGATGACACAGCAGTATAAAAGGAGAAAAAGCATGGCAGTTAACTGACAGCAATCCCTCAGGTCTGAGGCTCAGCAATCTCCCTGACTTATGCATTCTGTCCATGAAGCTTTCAAAGAGACTGGCAAAAATCACAATTTTATTCACAAAAGCTTTATTGTCGCATGCTGTGATTTGGCCTGAATAGGAATAGTCCTACTGGTCATTTTGTTTGTGGAAGGAATCCAGCACCCAAGCTAAGAAAATGAAGGATCCAGGTAGGTGCAGAGATGACTCAGGTTAGCTTATAATCAAGCCAGTCCTGCAAAAATAACTACATAATGTTAATACTATGTTTGGGTGATTAGTGGAAATCAGATATCTTATTACACAAATATTGACATTTTGGAGAACAGCTTCCTGTTCCTGACAACACTACAAATTAAAATTTTCCTTTTGTGTTAATATTTCCTTGAGAATGGAAGAAATTTTTCTACCCTACCCTTTGTTCTTTGTCTAAAGTTATATAAAGAAGAATAGATATGTTATCCCCAGGAACTCTTTCCTCTTATAGCTGACAACAGTAGGAACAGTAGGAACATCCCAATGGAACAATTTTTACTTGACCCCTACCTCCAGTGGGAACATAAGGGCCAGGTTAAAGTTGAGCATCCTTTTTTTATTTTGAAAAATGTAGCAGGAATAGAGCTCCCACCTATTCAGTATTTTATTGTTTTCTCTTCCCCAAGGATCTACCATATAACGTCTGTCCTGTTCCCCAAGTCCCAAAGTATTCAAAAGAGTTGATATTCCTTTTGTCCCCATACTGGGTGACCCAGTAACATCATTTTGGCATGGGTGTTTTCCTTAGCACTTTTGCTAATTTTGGTAAGTCTTGTGGTTCATCCTTCTCATTTTATAGATGGGGAAATTGAAGCCCCAAAAGGTAAGAGGTGAGATGACTTAACTGGGCCACACAAGACAGAGTCTGGATTTGAACCCGGGTCTTTTAACTCCAAATCCAGTGATTTTTCCATTGCCCCACCTGCCTCAGTAGGCAAATTTAACTCCTTGCATGGAAGTGCTATACCAATCCAGGGTGTGATTCCTCCAGAAGATTAAGATAATCTTGTTAATGAATAATCAACAGAGAGTCTCTTCTACTTTAAACAAAGCAATCCTCTCAAAACAACAATAACATAAAAACCTTTTTTTATATATTTGAAGCCAGCAACTGTAATTCCTTAGCTTTTTCTGCTCTAGACTCCCCTAGGTCTACCTAATTTCTTTAGTTTTTCCACATAGCACATTCCCACATATTTGATCATTATAGCTATTTCTTTGAATATTTTCTATTTTCTCCACAAATTCAAAGCTATCTTTGGGACAAAACTTATGAGTGAGTCTCTTGGGGTTGGAGATGCACTAACATTGGAAACTAATAAAGTAAACAAATAGAAAAAAAATTAAACTACTTACTATACCCTAGGTACTGTGCTTAGCTCTGGAGAGACAAAAAGAGCTTAAATTATATGGGAAGATAAAAGATGTACATAGATAAACATAAAGAGAGATCAGACAAAGTGCTCTGGGAAAATTTAAGTGGGGAGAAAACACCATCATCCTGAGAAATCAATGAAAGGGATGTTGCACATAAGTATTATATTCATTGAAGGAACACTGGGATTCTGGAAGGCAGAAAGGAGGGTAGAGTTCATTCCATGAATGGGTGATGGCTTATTCATTCTAGGAATAGGGGACTATTAATCTAACGGGTTTTTCTATCTCATCACAATGTTGGGGAAGAAAATAAGCTCACTGCTTCTCAGACTTGTATGTAGAAAAATATTGTGTTATTTTCCTCATTAGTCTGTTCTGATTTAATAAACTTTTTAGAAGACAACAACAACAACAAGCAAACACCAATCCAAGTAAAATTAATGTCTATGAAAATACAAGAATTTATGTAACTAAATCTATAAGAAATTAGTGAATACAGATCACATACCTAGAACTAAAGATAGGCATATGTGCATATGCATTCAAAACACATCTCTTAGTTGTATGTATACACGTGTATACATTTCTATATGAATCAATATAAATATTGGACAGAGTCAATGACTTATGATTTCATTGCCCTTCCATTTATACCTTGTAGTCTTGGAGAGCTACCCGAGCCTCAGAATGGCTAAGTGACTGATATATTGTCACACAGCTAGGAGCTGCTGTAGGTGGGAGTTGAGTCTAAATCTTCCTAATGTCATATAGGTTCTTTATTTAAATAAACAGCTCAAAATAATGTAGAGCCAATTTCCTTGACAAATGTGACTGGCAAAATTGCATACTCTAATTTCTCCTTTCCAATTGGGTTTGAATCTGTCTAATTTCCATCCCCATACTCCCAATCCCATTCTCAACCCCAAATTGACATTGCCTCTCCATAGAGCCATAATTAAAACTTTGAACCCTACATGTGATAATTCATGAGGTTTATAGTGGTTTTCATTAAATACAAAAAGGAAACATGGGCCTCTTCTTTGTTTTTCTGTGCTCCTCCAAGATAGCCAGTTAGGTAGTGCAGTAGAGAGAGTACCTGACCTGAATTCAAGAAGACTCATCTTCCTGAGTTCAAATTAGGCCTCAGACACTTCCTAGCTGGGCAAGTGTTATGGTAATTAGGGTGCAATATTTTTGTTTTCTCTTTTAGAATGCTATGGTAACCAAGTACCTTTGATGAGTCTTGCCTTTCAAATGTAATGGCAAGAAAAGTAGACTTTTTGTTGTCTTTTGTTTCTTTGATTTATTCAAGAGTCTTTGACCTGCTTAAGAAACAAGAACACCTAGTTCACATAGGTTTGATTCACATAATTGTGACGCCCTCTGACCCTGAGAAGGGTATATAAGATCTGAGGTTGGCATTTTGTTTTGGGGCTCTCACTCACTGGAGAAGTGTCATGTGATTTGACCATATGAGACTCTGGGTAGCCATTATTAAGATCCCTCCGGCTTTGAAAACCCAGATGTTGGTGCTTCTCTTTTTGGTAACTATGTATGTGATGTCTTGATCAGACAAAGCCTGTCTGTTGATCTGTTTGTAGTTTCTGTTTGCATTTGCTCTGAAGTTCAGGATGCTGACTTTTTCCCCTCAACTAAGTGAATGATATATGTATGTTTAATTAAAATGAGATTGTAAACCCCTTAAAGTTGCTTTCCAGAAAAGCAGATCGAAGGACCTGTGCTAGCAGCCCTTCTGTGTGCTTTTGTTGTTGGTTTTTCACCCCCACAGCAGCTGTTAGCAGCATTGATGTTATGGGAAGTCACTTAATTCCATTTGCCTCAGTTTCCTCATCTGTAAAATGAGCTGAAGAAGGAAATGACAAATCACTGTGGTATTTGCCAAAAAACAAAAACAAAACCCAATAAAAATGAAACAAAACAAAAAATAAACTCTCAAACAAATGTGTTCACAAATGAGTTGGATGTGACTGAAATGACTAAACAACAATGAAGTGCAAGGATTGGCAGTATGTTTATGTAGCTTGACGAATGAAAGGTCTATATGTATCAGGTCTCTGTGACTGATTGCAGGCTCTGATGAATTTACTCCTCTGTAGGGTCTGAATATGTTCATAGAATCAAAAGATTAGAGATAGCTAGAGCCCTGGGCCAGGAGTGAAGAAGACCTGAGTTCAGATATGTCCTTAGTTACTTAACATGTTTGCCTCCGCTTCCTCGACTGTAAAATTAGCATAATAACACACCTTACCCCTCAGGATTATTGTGAGGATCAAATAAAACAACATTTGAAAAGCACTTAGCACAGTGTCTGGCACATACTTAATACATTCATGTCCACTTCCTTCTTTCATATATTTGGAATGAAAGGGACCTCAATGATAGATTAGTTCAACCTCTTCATTTTACAGAAGAGGAAACCAAGGCCAACACATGTTGAATGAATTGCTCGAAAGAGAAGTAACAGAAACTGGAATTCAAAGTCTCATCCTCTGACTCCAAATCCATTGTTTTCCCACAAGAACATGCTGTTTCCTTCTAAGTAATGTGGATCACAAATCAGATTACAGAGATAATTTAACTATTTATCAGTTGGTCCTATTATAAGAAAAAAATTTGCATGCTTTTTCAACATCAATATTATACTTTCAATAAGTATTTGGTTCAACATTTACTAATTATTTAGTCTGTGTAAATCACTATACTTGTTTCTGGAAATATGAAAATAAACTTGGAGCTGTCTTCAAGAAGTTTGAATTCTACAGGAGGAATATATTTTATATATATGTACATATATATACATATATATATATACATATGAACATATAGTTTATATAAGATAAATTGAGAAAGGAAAACAATAAGCTAGAGGGACAAAGTAAGGTTGACCATAGGAATCCTATAATTGAACTTTGAAAGATGCCTCAGATTCTAAAAGGCAGAGATGTGGAGGAACTACATTTCAAACTAGAGAGACAGCTTGGTGAAAAGACACTGAAATGAAAGATGGGATGCTGAGTTCTGGGAACACCAATTAAGTCAGTTTGTCTGGAACAAAGAGTACACGAAGGAGGGTATCAGGAAATAAGTCTGGAAAGGAAGGCAGAAGCAAGCTAGTGAAAGGTCTTAAATGCCAAGCTGATGAGTTTGTGTTTTATCCTACAGGCAATAGGTAACCACAGAAACTTCTTGAACAGGGGAATGACATTTGTCAGACTTATGCTTTAAGAGATTACTTTGGCAGCTGTGTGGAGGATGAATTGTAGAGACTTGGAGCAGGGAGACCAATTAGGAGGCTATTGCAATAGTCCAGGAAGAAGAGTATAAGGACCTGAATTAGGGCAGTAGTTTTGTGAGTGTCATGGGTGGGGATGATGGATGTAAGGGAACTTGTAGAGGTAGAATTGAGAAAATATGTCAACTGACTGGATTGGGGATGGGGAGGGAGATGACAAAGTCGAGAATAGCTCTGAGGTTATGAACCTGAGTGTTATTAAAGGTCATAGTGCCCTCATGAATTGAAATACTCAGCAGTTAGGCGAGGAAGAAAATGAATTCTGTTTAAACATTTCATTTTTTACATAAACATATTACATTTTAGGGTCATTCTTCTCGATGTTACTAGGGAACACATTTGTTATACTACAGATTCAAAAACAATTAAAATAATAAATCCTCTTTCCAACATTTCAGTTTCTAAGAAACAATATAAAGATTGAGCAACAGTTATTGCTGCGAAATTTGGTAGTAGGGATTATAAATAAGAATCCTATCTTTGTTTCTGACATTTATGAGCAGGTGGTAGGCAAGGTGTGATATTAATAAAGTTAAAAAAAACTATAATGATTTCATAATTTAGCTTTTTTAAAGTTTTTAAAAATGAAGAAATTGTTGAAACCCAATAAAGAAGTCAGTGAAATGTAACCAAATAAAGAAAGATTGTATTTAAATATTAAATTCAGTTCTACATTTACTAAACACTTCACTATGTGTGAGAGATGAGATATAGTAGACAGAGCACTAGCCTTGGAGCCAGGAAGATGAGGATTTAAGTATTGATACTGATGCACATATTGGCTGGGAAACCTTGGACAAGTCATATCCTCTCAGCGTTTCAGACAACTTTCTAAGACCAAAAGTTATAGAAGAATTGCTGCTCTGGAGAGAAATTGAACTCAGTTCTCTTGACTCTAAGTTCTCTTGAATCCTGATTCCACTATTCCTCTATTGGCCATACCATACTTTTTCTATTGAATTTGTAAGCTCGTGTATTGTACAAATTGAGCCTCGTCGATCCCAAAAGGAGCTTCCTACAATGTTGCAGCAATGGGTCTTCAGTTCACTGAAGGAATAGGAAGCTGTCTCAAAAAAGGGGAAAACTCACCACAAAGGTCAATAGTTTCTCTCTTGCTCTACCAAGAAGCAACATAAGATGTCTCTGGTTGCTTGCTTCTTCTCCCCAGAGAAATTTTGTGCCAGGTGGAAGGATGAATACCAGGCAGAATGAGACAAGCAAGTAGTTTTTCCTGTTTCTCTGTGAAGGAAAGTAATGAACTCCTGCCTACAATTAACAGTATACCATACGCATTAAGTGCTTTATAAGTGTTGGCTGAATAAATCAATGAACAAAGAATAACTGAACTAGGGGAGAAAAGACGCTAAAACATGAGCATATTCCCCATGGTTTTGTTTTTGTTTTTGCTTTGTTTTGTTACTAAAGGATGACTGTAGTAACAAATATTAGTTAGTGAATAATTTTAATAAGAACCACAAATTCACTGAATTAATTTCCTTGGTGTGTTTGCATTACCAACAAACAGCAAACTGTTCTTAAGGGGACACACACCTGCCATTTTTTGCTAAAAATATATTTAAGACTCTTCTAATTCCAACACATATCATGAAGGAGGTATCCTCTTAAAATTATCTTTCATTTTAAAAAATTTAGGCATATATTCTCTTTTATTCACTTTTTCTCTTTTTATCCTTTAAGGGAAAAATGGGAGTGAAAAGTCCCTCATGAAACAGTTAATCACTTCACTTGTGGGAAAACTTATAGTATTATACATTTCATAGCAACCGAGAAGACTGCTGGATAGGCTATTTTTGTACTCACTGGAGATACATAAATCTTTTGAAATTTTCCCACTGATCATTTCTTGCATTCTATCTTTTTGGTATATTAAATTCATATATAACAAAGTTGAAAACCAGTCATTTTACATGAAACTGATTATGCTTGTTAGATACCCAGAGGACCAATTCACCCCTGACAGAGAACTTTTGGTACCATTTACTCGTAACACGTGCCATGAATAGCACAGCACACCTCAGTTAGAGTCATATAGGCCATTCCGAAATTGAACTTCTTAACTCCATAACAAGCTTTCTGTGAACTTTTCTAGAGCTTCATGGAAACAGCTTCCTGTAGTTTTGTGGGGGGAAAAGAAAGCACTGATTAAAAAAATACTTATCAATTATTTCATCACTTGTAAATTAATATTTTCTACTAAGCCAAGTGGTGCATACAACAAAAGCTAGATGCTCAGCAAAGGTCAGTAGTGTAGTTGGCTGACTGATTCTGCTCCTGTTCAAAGGAAGCACACTATGAAAAAGAACACTTTAAAAATGTCATTAAATAAAGTGGCGGATTCACTGTGGCAGTTCGTCCAGTTTCATATTGGCTGCAATTCTGAAATTGGACTTTAGGTAAAAGTGGAGATCTCAGTTAAGCCTCTTCAGTTTCACATTTTCATGGTTTACTTATGGGATCAATAGAAGAATCCCTAGGTAAATGCATATGAGGATTGTTTCAGCACAATTAAATTAGTTGAAATCAGTTAAAGTGCATCAGGCACTCTAGTGTGTCCTTTAAATCCTCCTGCTGATTCTGATATGAGATAGTTCTTTCCTTGCCTGTACTTTGTTGTTCCTAAAAGAATAAGCAATTAATCAGAATTCAGAGACACTGGTCTCCCTTATAAATGAATACATCATTTTTGGCATGTTTGCTTATGGTACATTGCTTGCAACTGTGTGCATCAGAAAATGCTGCTTTTAAATAATCACTCCAACATCAACTTGATGGAGCCGTAGAGATAATCTTGGGAATGGTGGAATACCGATGCAATGCTCAAAAGATTTAATATTATATTAAAAGGAACTACGGTTTCTTTCTGTTTCATTAAAGATATGACAAGTTCTCTTGTTCTCTATATGAATACAGATATTATTAAGGTTGACATGATAGGGTGGGGCAGAGGCTCTAGACCTGTGGTTTCATTGGAATAAGGAATTCCCAGGTAAGGAAAATCTCTGTACCAATAGTAAAAACAGCTATCAGTGATATAGAACTTTAAGGTTTTTTTTTTTCTGCAAAGCAAATCTTAACCTTACCTCATGTGTTCCTTACAAGAGTCATGTGTGGTCAATGCTTTTATCATCTCCATTTTGTAAATGAGGAAATAAAGGCTAAGAGAGGATACTTGACTCAGCAAGTTTCTGAGGCAGGATTCTACTCTGGTCTTCCTGATTCCAAATCCCACACTTCATTTCCTGTGCAACTTAGCTAAATCATTGCACATCAGCACATGGTTGATATAGTCTATAAATTCAAGTGAATTATAAACAAACATTTTATAAACTCCTACTACATGAAAAGTGCTAAACACCACAGGATATGCAAAGGAGGTAGTGACTCATCCATGTATAACCAAAATACAATGAAAAAAGCGATTGATATAAAAGAGCTATAAATGTGAAGTATTCTCTTGTATGCAAAATGTCACACCAGTTGAGATGAGAGACCGCTATTTATTTGACTCTAGCATTTTGTCCACAAGGACAGGGGTAAACTTTTTAGTTTCTTGTGCTTTTGTGGAAAGATGCTAAATCACTTTCAATTAGTTTTTCATGAATGACAATGTTTCCCTTAAATAATAATCCTTTAATAATATTAAGCAACATTCATGTAGCACTTCAAATTTGTGGTAACTCTGTGAGGAAGGTAATAAAGGTATTACCATTTTCATTTTATAGACAAGAAAGCCAAGATTCAGAGAGGCTTAGTGATTGGGCCACGGAACTACAATTAATAATTATCAGCAGCAAGATTTAAATCTATGTTTCTCTTGATTTCAAGTCCAGTACTCTTAAAAACACAAATTATGCAATGGTACCTTTGTATATTCATGGAAAACAAGTGTGTTTGTGTATATGCAGAACATACATGTTAGCAGGATTGACATTATGCAGTGGTGTCAAGCTCAAATAGAACCAGGGCATTAAACCATACATAAGGATTCCCGTGGGCTGCATATTGACTTAGAAAACCACACATTAACATGATCTATGTTTTATTGTATTTCTGTTTTGTTAAATATTTCTTAGGTACATTTTATTCTGGTTTGTCTGCACTTTGGAGTGTTCTGAGTTGCATTGGGGCAGTGATCTGCATGTTTGAGCCTGCTGGCACTACTATGGCTAAAAAGCCAGAATCAGAGTTAGCAATGTCTGGTTTCAAATCTCATCTTGAACACTTAATTGCTCCTGTGATTTTGGGTAAGTCATTTAACCTCTGAGTGCACCCAGCTAGTCTTTAAAACTGTAAGTTACAGAGCTTGATTCAGATTGACATTGTAAGAATTTTCTTTGGGAAAAGGTGGGTGGGGATTTCCCTGCACCAATTCAATCTCAGGTTTTTTTTAAATAGAGAGATAGATGTATATATACATATATCAGTTTATAATGAATAGGACTAGAAATGAGAATAATATGAGACAGAAATTTCTTCATTCCTTTATTCCACAAACATGCAAATTATTCAGAATTATATAAATGATATAACAATACAATTGCAGTTAATATAGTTGAAAAGTAATATTTCTGATACTGTATATGTGTAAGATCTATTTGAAATGAAAACAAGAGGAGTAAATAAGTTTTAAATATAAAATTATTTTTATATATCTTAAAAGAGAAATAGTTGAAAATATTCTGAGCTAGAAATTATCTCTAGAAGGTGGAATATTAAAGTAATCTGTAATTACCATCTTTATCAATTTATCAGCATCTCTGCTCCTGATATGACAGGGGTATCATTCTATCAGACAAAGCTATACCTAACCTATGGAGTGTCTTGGATCAGCTGGACATCTCAAAGAATCAGCTGCTACCCACTCAACAACAACATTATAAATAATTAGGGCATATTTCCTCATTATTCATTATAGCATTTATAGTATTTAACCTCATTCCTGCCATATTGGGTTTACTCTTCTCTTTTTGCAGAGAGCTTCTAACCGTCCTATGCAGTAGCTATTGTTAGAACCCTATCCACCTGCCGATTAACTATCCTCCATTACAATTTAGTGCTTTGGAAAAATGGATTGGTTAACACTTGGCTCCAAACAGAACAATAGTTCTCAAAGTAGTAAACAGTAATGGGTCATGTGACTGGATTGAGGAAGAAGTTTTCTGTTGTTAATAAGATTGAAGCTCCTTGATTCAAAATTTCTATCCTTTAAAAAAAAAAAAAACTATAGTGGCCCTTAGATCTGGCAGAGTATTTGGAATGTGGAAGATATGATGTTCCCACCAACTCTGGGGCTCTGATAAAGAATAGATGGTAGACATGCTAGTGAGACAGAATTGTGTATGACCTGACTAAACAAGAATATATGTGCAAGATTTTAGGTCATAACTAAGCTCTCTCATGGTTCATAGTAGAAGGAGAAACAGAAATAGGAAGCAGTCTTTGGTCTTTACTTTTTTTCTTTTTTTCCATACGGAGTAAAGTAACAGCTGCCATCAACTGTTTTTCACTTTTCTCTTGTTTTTCTCCTGTAGAATGAGGTAGGTGGTAGAGTGGGTAAGGTGGTACATGGATAGGATGCCAGACTTAAGAGTAAGGAAGAAAGACCTGAGTTCAAAGTTAGTCTCAAACACTTACTAGCTTTGTGACCTTGGGGAAGTCACTTAATACTTCTCAGTATAAATTTTGTTATCTGTAATAATAATAATAGCACCTACCTCGTAGGGCTATTGTGAAGCTAAAATGAGATAATATTTATAGACCTTAAAATTTTGTAAATCTTGAAGAGCTATATAAAGACAAACAATTATTACAGTTTCATAGGAGGTCTAGAACAAGTACTGATTGGTAATCTAGTTCCAGTCCTCTTTGAAATGTCTTTGTCTGCATTGTGTACTTAGGATTAGTTAATAATTATAGTATACTTATAGAATTGGTGTGTATATATATATGTTGTTTTGATTAATTTATATTTTTTACTGAATTGGCTATTTCTCTGAAAGTTCATGTGCTTTAAAATTGTCATTTTGTTCTGTCTCTCTCAAAAAAGTGTCTTTATTCAATGGGATTCAGCTAATTTCTCTATTGTCTACTGCCTTGTGATCTTGATTTACTAACTGGGAAGAAAAAAAAAGATGTCTTAAAATTCCTTTTCAAAGGGGTGGGCTGAATATTGTAGATATATACTTGTCTCCTTTCCTGATTCTCTTATTTTCTTTATCCAACCTCCTGTTGATGAACCTACATCTAGCTTTCTTTACAGGTTCCAAGGCTCTTGTGAAATTAGGATCTCTTGTTAGAGGAAAGAGTACAGTCTGGCAGATTGTGTATGACTCACACTCGCCCAGATCCTTCTTTGGAAACAATAGCATAACTGTATCAAGCAATCAGAATTAAACTATGTTTCGATTCCTAAGGGGAAATTTTAGTTCAAAGATATGAAAATCACTGCTCATCAAAATGGGAATTAGCTCAATCAGATAATTGATTGTCTGGAGACGAACAGAGTTTTTAATAACTTTGTCTGAGAGGAACTTGTGCCAGTTGAGAAGACAGGGGCACACAAAGAAAGGAAAAGTATGAGTATGGTTTATGAGGGGGTGGAGACAGCATGTAGATACACATAAAGATAGGTATAGAGGTGAGAAATGTACATTGTACTTCCTGAAAGACAGACCAGAGCAGTAAAGATACCCTTCTTGGGATTCTACTGTATCATTCCTTTGCTCTCCAATTCTTTTTTTCCCCCTTCAGTGATATGTTAATTGTTCCTTTCAAAACTATTTATATGTATTTATATATACACTTATTATACTAAATGATAGTACATATAACCATATAAATATGTACATATGAATGATACGGAATATGGAAGAGAGGGTTATTTTATATGCCTATATATATATATATATATATATATATATATATATATATACACATAGGTAGGTCAAATTTCCTGCATCTGCCCAATCATCTGACCTTTCAAACATTTCTACTATAAAATATAATAATAAGACTATATAATATTCCTATAATAAATACGCTATACTATGCTATAAATATGCCATTTGTCATCCATAATTCTCCTACTACTGATAAATACTACTCTACTTGTTCCTTTTTCTACATCTACAAAAACGAATTAGCAATAATTTAAGGACTATGCTGTATTGATGGAATGGGAAATCTGTAGTGCCTTCTTTTAGATTTTGGCCTGTAAATCATAGATTGGATCTAGCTTTTTGAAACTTTTTTTTATCCTGGATGGGGTGGGGGTCAGAGAATTGTCCCACACCCTCAACTTTGTAGTACTACTCATGCCTTCAGGTTTAGTCAGCAACATTATGGTCTCACTGCAAATGAAAGGCTTTAGTGGTCAGTCAAGACTGTGATTGATCTGGAAGGAGCAACCTCTGTCAAGTTATTCAGGTCTGATCCCTCAGAACCATTATTAAAGCTTTAGCACATCTTCCATGAGTACTTTGTCAGAAACTTTTCTTTATTTTGTTTCTTTCTTTCTTTTTTTTTGGCTTTGGCTTTGGGTCTCTGGTGACTAGCACAGTGCTTGGCATGTAGTAGGCACTTAATAAATGCTTGTTGAATGATTTACTGCATTAACAAAAAGGAAGTCCATTCTGAGTTACTAGCTGGCTTTCAAATCAGAACTATGTCAGTGTAAAAAGTTGAATTACAGATAGAGGAGCTGAGCCTCTGAACGCCAACGTTTAAGAGCTAATGCAACTTGACTAGGGCAGTGACAGACAGGATAAGTCACTGAGCACACTGAATAAATGCAAGGACCAGCTGAAGAGAAATCACCAAGGTCAGAGCCTGGGAGTAAGTCAGCCTGATGCTCCTCTGGAACAGAAGCCAGTCCTCCCTTCTGCTCCCAGGCTTTCAACAGAAACTGATGCACTGCAGGCAGTCAGGGTAAGCCCGCCAGCTTTAATAACAATCATGAAAACTGTTAAGTAAATGTCTCAAGCACTAGAAGCAATTGGATGGCTTAACAGTAAGGAGTTCTCAGAGAAAGTCTCATCCCAGAAAGTACAGGGCCTCTTGCTACATCCCAGAACAAATGCACTGAGAAGAAGAGGCTGCGACAGGCTGAATTAATCCTTGCAGCCACTAGCTCAGCCACACAGGGAGAAAAGGCACCTGCATCTTTCTGACTGAAGCACAAGTGACATCCAGGGGCTGGAGGTGGGTGGGTCAAAATGGGAGGGGAAACATGGTTGAAAAGGGAATCAGTGCCATTTAGTTCAGGATCGTAGTTAATGATGTGCCAGACAGTACAGCCTCAGTGCACTAAATTTTAGGGTTGGGTATTGAATACTTTCATGGGTATCACAGCTATACCGTGGAAGCAGAAGTGGTAGACAGGTTTATTCATTGTAGCTATTAGGATCCTTTCCCGTCTAAATGTTCCCAGTTATTTTTTTTAAACTCAAGATCCTTTCTCTTGCTACCATTTTTTTCTCTTTCCCTGCTTTTAGATGCCAAAGTCTAAATGTGGATTTAGCTGTCTTCTAGTATTTCATACCAACTATGTCCTAGCCTAGTATAAGATTAGGAGGTCTGGGCTATTATAAAATGTTTCACAGTTTAAAAAGTATAGCAAATAAAATTTATTTGAACTTTTCTATCTATCTATCTATCTATCCATCTATCTGTCTGCCGGTCTGTCTATCTATCTAGTTTAAAGTATCCAACTAATGAAGAAAAAATCCAGGGCTGGTATTATTATACAGAAAGTGGCTTCTTTGTTCATGAATACAGTATTGTGCTTTGGAAGAAAGGCATCGAGAGACTGTTCTGTGCAGACAGACTGTTTTATGCAGCAAAGTTGAGGGTGTGGGACAATTCTTTGACCCCCACCCCATCCAGATATTACCTAGCAATAGGAAAATGTGAGGACACTCATATATGAATAATATAGCACAAACCTGTTTATCAGATTAGCTAAGTAATAACCTAACAAGGCCTTGAAGGAACGAGGTAAGAATAAGTACATTTTGATGACTACCTGACTACAAAATTTGGCAAATCTCAATCATAAAAAAAGAAGAAAGAGCATCACCAAATGCACCTTTCTTCAGAAAGAAGCCACCTCATCTTTGTAGTTCTTCAACTCATTGCCCGGTTCTGCCATTTACTCACAATTCTTTGGGAATCTAGTTGAAGATCACTGAGGGTGGGATTAAACTATGAAATTTTTAAGGGTAACATTTTTTTTCTATGAGTTTGATCTGCATAGCTTTAAGGTTATAGGATCATATATCTAGAGATGGAAGAGTCTTTAAAGGACATCTAATACAAATCCTTCATTTTACAATTACAGAAACAGAGGCCTGGGTAGATTAAGTCAATTAATAACAAATATTTATTAAGTGAATATTACAAACAAGACCCAGGTAAAATAAGCACGAGAACTGGGATTTGAACCCAGATTCTTTGACTACAGAGTCAATATTCCCTACCTTCTTTCACACTGCTTCCTCAGCTGCTATATAATTTTCTTGGGGAAGAGGGTTTCCTCCCTTTTCCTTCCAATTACTTCCGGTAAAGAAGCATGGCATAATTGATAGACAGGTGGCCTCAAAGCCAGGTAAGACTTTCAGTTTTCTAGGCAATTCTCCAAAACTGGAGACCTGCATTGGTTGGTAGGAGTCACCTGAGAATTCCTTATACCAGTGAAATGGAAGGTAGTCTCTATCACTACAATTCATTGCTCCAGAGGGAACATTTCTGGCTATAGAAATGGTTATAAATTAGAAGGCAAGCTTTAGATATTTAATCATCAATGAAAAGTGAGGCACATTTCTGTCCTCACAATAGTAACACTGTAGGAAATGGTGGAATTTTAAAATGAACTGCTGTCAATTACATTTTGCCTACTTTAACGCCATTTTACCCTTTCCACATTTAATTTGTGGCAAATACAACTTACAATTAAAAAATAGATTTGCATTTTTTCTAGATATGCCAGATGACAATTAGGGCTTTCTTTTTTTTTAATGTTGACTTAGAGTTGTTGTTGTTATGGTTGTGGTTGTTCTCCCTTCCTTCTCAAAGAAGACCATGACATCAGAAAGATGATGCCATGACTTATAAGTGAATTGGATTTAAGCGAGGGAGGGCTGTTCAGGGTCACCAGCCTCAATTTCTTCTCTGCAGCCCTCTGGGCCAGGGACAAGATATAGATCAGGAGAACTGGAGATGGCCCTGGAAGCAGTGGGAGACCCTGGCCTTTTTAAACTAAAGTTTTTCCCAGTTCTCACCTTGACTGAGGCAATGGCCATTCAGAAATGAAAGCTGATCAAGAAATGAGCCAAGGAATGATCCTTTTTATCTAATAATAATAATAAAAATAAATCTGGGAGGGGAAGACCTTCAGGATTTCTGGCCAAAACAGAAACAATTACTATTTATATTCACTCTGAGCCATCAGGGCCCAAACAATAACCACTAAGTGGTGCTTGGGCTATTGACCAATCAATGAGAGCCAGAGTGAATTGGGGTTAAGGCATGGTCTTTAAGAAAGAAATTTAACCAGTAAATCTCAAGATATCTTGCTAGATTTCAGCTAGCAAAATTTACATTCCTTTGGGCAGAATACCCACAGGTAAGGGTATGATGCCCCTGGTGGACAGAGGAAGAGAAAGGAAGGGAGAGAGAATAGAAGAGAGGAGAAAGCTGAGTTGCCCAAATGGAACTGGTCAGTTGGATCCCCAGTAGGGCAGCTCAGACTATTCACAGGTTATTGTTTGCCCTTTATTCACAAAGAAGACCATGACCTCAGGAAGATGATGCCATGATTTACAAGTGAAATGGATTTAAGTGAGGGAGGGCTGTGCTTGGTCACTAGCCTCAGTTTCTCCTCTGGAGCCATCTGGGTCCAGTGGCAAGATGCAGATCAGGGTGACTGGAGATGGCCCCCTGACTTAGAGTAGAGATAAGTAGGATCATAGAGTTATTTAAACCCATAAATCAAATATTATTCTATACAAGGAGTTTTCAAACTTTTTATTCAATTACTGTACTATTTGCCTTGCAGTAAACCTTCCCATACCCCCTACTCAATATCAAAGGAAATAGGTTCTAGAGTTTACCATTCATCATAAGAAATACAATAAAAGTTTAATTTTTCATAAGGACAGTTTGATATATATATATATGTATATATATATACATATATACATATATATACATATAGAGTGTGTGTGTACTATATAGATACATAAATATATACACACAAATATATATGCATACATATACACTTGCTCACATTTGGAATATTTCAATAGGATAATGTAGTTATTTAATAAATATTACCAATGGTCCCCTGACAAGTTTTCTCATACCCCCTTGTCTACATAGTAGTTAGATGCACTTCTTTCAGGTGACCATGGTTGTGGGGGGAAGGGTTCGGCTTTACCAGAACTTCATAAAAGCACTGCAACTATTTTAAAAGTTTGCTATTTAATTATCCCCTTATGTAATGCCTCCACTATAATTTGTAAATGATTTGATGCTTTCTCTCTTCTTTTGTCTTATACACTGAATTTGTTTTAAAAAAGAGTATTGTTTCTTGAGCTGTATTATAGAATGTCATTTGTGATTTCTTTTTGCTTCTTTGATTTTTCATTCTCCTCTTTTTGGCTTATTAAAACAAATCCCCTATCTTCTTGAGAATTTTCATTTTGGTTTGAGGATGTTATTTGTTTGTGTCCCATATGACCTAAACCTCTATCTCGGCCTTCTAAGCTCTCATTTTACTAGAACTGATTTATCACCACTTTTTAAAAAAAACTATATAGTTTCTTCTTACTATTATTTTAAAATATTTTTCAACTTCTGTATTCATGAAGTCAGATTCTTGTCTTTTGAACCTAGGATTACTTTATTTGTGTACCTCCCTGAATGAAAAGAGGATGCAAATCTTTATGCCCCTGGGATGCTTTCCTTCATCTGGGATTTGTCTGACTAGAGAGAAGTAGTGGCAAACAATTAGGAAATGCTATAGGGACAGGGTGAAAGGGAAAGAACATTGGTTTGGGGCTCAGAAAAAATGGGTTCGGGTCCTTGACTATATGTAGTCCTTAGGCAAACTACTGCATTTATTTGAGCAAAAGGAAGAGGTTAAAATTGATCATCTTAACCTTGGTCCTAAAATTCTGTTCTGTTTTAATACCTTCAGCAAATTATCAAAAATGACTATCAGGTGAGGAGTAGCATAAACGACATCATGAAGGGCAGGCAGAATAGAAAAAAGTATACAAGTCATGTATCAGAGGCATTAGATTAGGGACTCTTAAACTGGGATCCACAAACATGAAAAAAATCTCTTCCATAACTATATTTCACTATAAGTGTCTTTTATAATACTATTTATTTTGTTCATTTGAAAACATCTTTTTGAGGTTTCTATGGGGTACATCAGACTGCTAAAGAGGTCTATGACTCAAAAATATAAAAAAAAAGTCTACAATAGATGCATATCCCACTCTGAGTACTGCATTGGTACATACAACATATTAAGTAGAACATAAAAATGTTTCCAGTAGTGTATGCTTTGTGACAGATCTTCAGAATATGAATGAGAAATTGAAAGGTTAGGGAAAATATGGAAGGGTTATAATTTGTACAGGTGGACAGAATAGTCATATTTCTGAGATTGTTTATCAAAGACTTTTTTCCTTTACGAGATCAGACAGAGTACAATAGCTAGGTTGTTCCAATCAGCAATAGCAGTAGCAACACACCTCTTTAGTTAATACTTGCTTCCCCCCCAATCCATGTATAAACAAAGTATGAACATTCATACATATTATGTTTGAGAGTCAACAGAAAATCATTTATAAATAAAAGTGAAACAAAGTTTACTAATAATTATATGTGCATTTAAAATTCTATATTTTAGATCTTAGGAGAAATGTAATTTCTAAATACAGAAAATATATAGTTTTCCCAAAAACTTTATGAGTCAGGCTTACTGTCAAGAAAGTATGAAAAAGAGAGAAAATGAATCAGGACCTCACACAGACCTTTTTCATTATGAGTAAGTGGGTAATAATTTCCTTTGGGATGGAGTACAAAATAGAAACTGGTCTAGGCAATAGAAAATGTCAGAAAAATTCTACATTGCATGTAAAATAATCTAGATCAATTAAAGTCCACAAGTATTTATTAATTTCTTAAATATTGACTGTTTCAAGGAACTGTGCACATGACATAGAGATAAAAACATTCCTAGCTTTCTAGGAGTTTACATTCTACTAGGGGGATAGAACATTCAGACAGATCAATTTATAAATAGCATCATTTGAGAAGGGAGTGAGCACTAATAGATGGCCACAAAGGCTTCCTGTAACAGATAGTATATGAGTCGAATTTGAAAGGGAGGTATCAATGCGTAAAGGCTATAGAAACCAGGTTTCAGTAGTGAGGGGGATATTGCTTCTCCTACATATAAATAATTTCTTTCCTCTAAATGAAAGTGGGTAACAGTGAAACCACAAATAATTAGAAGTGCATAGAGAGAAGATGCCAACTTTTAAGATATTTTTGGAAGTTTCTAAGAGGCACAGCTACTTCCATAACCTTGATGGAAAAAAGGCACACCTTTGTTGGGGAAGGTCATTTATTTTGACAGGTTACATTAAAAAATGGTATAGTGAGAGGTCACCTAGCTGGACAGATTAACCAAAATGACCTTGGGGATCAATGGAGTGAAAGATATTCCTGACAGATTGCCCACATGTACAAGTAACTTCTATTTCCTATAAAGATGGAGGACATGAGAAAATTAGGGAGAGAGAGAGAGAGAGAGAGAGAGAGAGAGAGAGAGAGAGAGAGAGAGAGAGAGAGAGAGAATTGAAATCCCCTCTCCCAAAGCAAAACAAAACAACCCCATGAAAGTAATTTGTATGTGTGTGTTCCTTGTGGCTCCCTTTGGAAATATAATGGGGTAAAGAAACCTTCAAATGTATTGTGGCTTTTCTGTGGTATGAAGTTAATAAATAAACTATTTCTTGTATTTGTTTAATTTTAAAATAACTATGAAATGCAAGCATTATAAAGGAAACAAAAGAAGGAAAATAGACATGTGAATTCTTGTTAGCTCCTAATTCTGCTTTATTAAACTAATTTCCTAGTGGATCAAGAAAACGCCCTTAATTTAAAAAAAAGTTTTACTTTCTTCAATAAAATGGCCAGTAATATGGCAATGTTCCTCTTATATGAAAAAGCACTGACCCTGACAGAAATGAATTTAAAAAATAGGTAATGTCAACATTGATCTAATCACCATTTTGTGAAGTTGACAGCAGCTTAGTTCATTGTATATGTCAAGGTAAAAATAGGAAATTTAAATGCAATGTACCCAGAACATAAAACAACAATGCCTCCTGTCAGAGTGTATGAAATTAGCCCTTGAAGGTCACTGAAATAGAATGTTAACTGACAAGAGTAAATTCTACAGGTTTTATGTACAAAACTATCCATTATTATCTAAATGATTGATAAGTCAAATTAGCAACGTTGCAGGCATGCCCTACTTAGTACACTCTCCTGTTCTTTAGCTCTTTCTGTGTAGATGGGTCTCAATATCCAGGGCTGCCTTTGCTTGTGTATTTAATAGGCTACCACTTACATAGACATGATAGGATTTTTTGGGGTCTGAGAAAATCCTCCAGTCCTCAAATTTCTCTCCCGTAATGCTGAAATTTCACTCTTAAAAATTTCTTCCTTATGCATCTGAAAGACTTCAGTTTTCAAAAGTTACTTCAGGAAGAGGCAGCAACCTAAGCTTTTTTTTTTCAGCTAACACTTTAAATTAGGAAGAGTTTAGCTTATAGTTAGTCAAGAGAAAAGTGTGTGTGTGTGTGTGTGTGTGTGTGTGTGTGTGTGTGTGTGTGTGTGTGTGGTAGAGATTGTGAGACTGAATCTAGAATGAAGATAAAGACTGCTACAAGGAAGGGAAGGTGCCATGACATCAAAATTCAATTACTTTCAGTTGACTAGGATCCGCCCTTTGACTTCCTTGGGCATAGTCAATAGCAAGAGGCCTTTATGCATGTGGTTCTTGGCCTACTGAAAGCTGAGAAGTAGTTTCAGAATATATATGAAAAATCACCCACCATGGTCATCTTCCTGGATTTCCTGTGTTCCTATGGGAGCTTTTATGAAAGCTTTCTTAGTATTCATAGTCTATTGGGTGAACATGGTACTTATAGAATGTCACAGACAAATGGCACCTTAGAGATCAGCTAATCCAATCCATTTTAAAGTTCAGAAAGCTAAGTTATTAGCATGAAAAAATAATTATATAATCCCCAAAAGATACGTCTTTCATGATAGATATATAAACTTCAAATTGTTCTTTGAGTTTGGCTACAGTAAAGAACACATATAGGTGAACGGGAATGTGGAAAGAATGTTTTGCAAAGGAAATGTGTTAGCTTTTTTCGAGTTATACAAATATGCTTAATAGAGAAAAAGGACTAGGTTAGCAATTTCTCCTGAATAAAGAACTCCTGGGTGAGGAAATTCTATGTACCAATGAAGGGTGGCACTTTATCTGTAATTTATTGTCTTAGAGAGTTACCCAGAGTGTTCATTTAAGTGACTTGTTCAGGATCACAGAACCAGTATGTCAGAGGTAGGAAATGATCTGAGATCTTTCTGGTACCTAAGCCAGCTCTCTATTATTCCACACTACCTCTTACACAATAACCTTACTTTATAGATGGGGAAGCTGAGATCCAGAAAGAGAATCTGGATTGCCTAAGATGACATAGTCAGCTAGCTACTGGCATAGCAAGGATGAGAATTTAGGTTTTCTGATGCCTAATCTGATGTGCAAGTCTAATTTACTGCCAGGAACTTATAGTCCCTTCAGTCTAGGAAATTATAGTTATTTTAAAAAAAAATTAGTATCCTATTTATGTAAATTTATTGGAGATGCATCAAAATTCTAACATTAGCCCATTTACCATAGGTTTATTTCAGGAAAAGTTGTCTTTGAACACTCTTGAAAAACCAGTGGTAGAGATCTCAAATGAGCAGACTGAGCTTGTACAAGGGCATAAAGACTTGTACTGAAAAGCGACATTCAAAGAAATGAGTATTGAAAACATGACAGTCCTGGAGGACAGAAGAAGGATTCTAACCGAAAGTCTGTTGTACTTGATGACATTTGTTCCCTCTGCCTGGGGCTGAAGAATTTTGCTGCTGATATGCTCAGTGAAAAAGACAACAATAATCCTTTAAGAATTTTTCATTTGTAAAATGAAACTTGAGCTTACCAGTTGTTTCCCATCAAAATTGGGCTCATATGAGAAATACATGTTGTGGAAATCATTTAATTCTAAATGTGGTTCAAATTAATATCTTGTCTTTTTCCTTTTTCCTTTTCTTTTCAGTAGAGTATTTTTTATCATCCCTAATCATGCAGAAGCAGTTATCACAAAAGAATCAGAAGTTCAGGTATATCAAAGAGCTAGGGAAAGACACGAGGTGGGTGGAAGACATCTGTGGCACAGAGATAATAATTAATGGGCAAAAATGCAAGTGGCCCTGTCGAGCATAGAAGCATAGAAAAGCAATAGCAAATTTTTGGTTTGTGCATGCTTTATTATGCATTTTATATTTTATGCAACATTCATTGCCAAATCTATGATAATACTCCAACCTTTTCTAAGAGAAAAATAAAACCATTAATCCAAATCATCAAGCATAATGGCTATGACTAAAAATGTGGAATATTCTACAACCATAAGCTTTCCTGAGAGAAAGGAAGTGAGCTCCAACATCAATCGTCTGGAACCACTGTCTGGAGCCACTTGAATATGATCTGAATTCTGTTGTTTTTTGGTGATTTCTTTAATTATATTATTGTAGCTATATGTATTTGTAATGGTGATTAGGATAGGACTTCTTTTTAATACCGTTTTCTCTTTTGGAATGTAATCAAGTACCTTTGAGTCTTGCCTTTCAAATGTAATGGCAAGCAAAATTGCACTTTTTGCTGTTTTTGGTTTGAGTAGTTCTTAATCAAGTGCCTTTGCTGAGTCTTGCCTGTGTTTCTTTGATTGAATCAAGAGTCTTTGATGACCTGCCTAGGCAACAAGAAAGCCTAGTTCACATGGGTTTGAGTCGAATGGTTGTGATGCCCTCTAACCCTGAGAAGGGTATATAAGATCTGAAGTTGGCATTTTGTTTTGGGGCTCTCACTCACTGGAAGAGTGTCATGTGATTTGACTAGAGGAGACTCTGGGTAGCCATCGCACAGCCCCCCAGCTTTGAAAACCCAGATGTTGGTGCTTCTCTCTCTCTGGGAGCTATGTATGTTATGGTTAGACAGAAATCTGTCTGTTGATCTGTTTATATTGTCTCAGTTTGGAATTTCTGTTTGTGTTTGCTCTGAAGTTCAGGGTGCTGATTTTTCCCTTGAACTAAATGAATGATATGTGTATGTTTAATTAAAGTGAGATTGTAAACCCCTTAAAGTTGCTTTCCTTAGAAAAGCAGATCAAAGAACCTGTGCTAGCAGTGCTCCCGTGTGCTGGTGTTAATGGTCTTACACCTCCACAGCAGGTACAAGCAACATTGTTGTTATATATTGTTCTGTAGTTTCTTTTCTCTTTACTATGTGTGAGTTTATTTGTTTTTTTTCATATTTTCTGAATTTCTTATACTTATGGCTCTTTAAGGCACAGTGTGATAATGTTGCATGATGTGCAGACAGCACAATTTGTATAGTCATTCTCCAATTGATCAGCATCCACATTTTTTTTGCTACTACAAAGAATGAACTTATGAACATTACGGTACTTATGGGATCCTCTTTTCTGTGACTGATTCTCTTGGGCTACCTTCCTGGAAGATGATATGAGCAGTTTAATTATATTTTATAAAACAATTCCAAAATAGATTCCCAGAACTGTTGGATCAATGCAAAGTTCTACCAGAAGTTAATTAGTGCACCTTTCCCCCCATATTCCTTCCAATATTGATTGTATTTATCTTTTATTATCTTTGTGAACTTGATGAGTATACAGTGACATCTCAAAATTGTTTTCATTTGAATGTTTCTGATTATATTCATTTTAGTATATCCAATTTAGTAACTGATAAACTACATTTCTTATTTTACAACTATATCTCATTCAACGATATATTGATTATAGGTTGGATATGAATCTCACCTATTTGTGTTAATTCCTTATATATTTTGAATTTTAAAAACATCTGAAATGTTTTATGTAAGTATATTCTCACTTGTCTTATTCCAGTTGCATTAATATTACACATGCAAAAAGTATTGTCTTATTTATTTTCTGAAATAAATATTTTGTCTTTTGTTGTCTCCTACATTCCCCGAGTGGTTATGAATCTTCCCTGCCAACCCTAGTTGTGAAAGACACCTTCTTAAAATTGTCTTTTAAAAAATAATATAACCTTTCAGAGTTATGTTACTCATCAATTAGGAGTTCATTGTGGCATTTGATTAAAGTTTTTTGGGTTTATTTGTTTTTTTGGTCAAACTACTTTTAGGTTGCTCAATAGTATTGTCAATTTTTCCAGCAGCTTGTCTTCTTGAGTTTCTTGAGCACTGGATTGGTGTTCTACTTATTTACTTTTCAAAATTATTACTTTATAATATATTTAAGGATCTGGTCATGCTAGCATTCCCTTTATCTCCCCTCATTCAATTGTTCTCTCTGATAATTACAGTCTCAGCTTTGTTTTTTAAATATTATTTTATAATTTTCTTCATATAATTATAAATACATCTTGGTAAAGGTATTTAATACATTTTGTAGTTATTTTGAATTTAATTTCTATTTGTATTTTGCTCCTTCCAGTTGTTTTTTTTAGTATTGCATAAAAATGATGATTATTTTGGGAATTTGTTTATATATCCAGGTATCATCAACTGCTTATCAGGTATCTTTAGTTCAGTTGATATTTCAAAACTCAGTGTATTGAAACCATAACACTTTGTCTTTCTCTAAATACTCAAAACTCCGTCAAACTTCCCTAACTCTCTTCCCATCCATCATCCTTCTGAACTCCCAAATCTGAAGACAGAGAATTGTCCATAACTGACCTTTCTCTCACTCCTCCATCTCCATGTCTAATCAGTTATCAAGTTTCATTCATAACTTTATCACTTGTATATCATTAGCATATTTATTTCATAACATTTTAGTGAAGTGCCTTTTTTCTATTAATGAGAAAAATGTAGTATAGTTTTTAGATACTTTTGTTAATATTTTATAAAATTGATCTATATATAGATCTATAGATCTAGACTAGGAAATCTTAGAATGTAGGGTTCATTATAGAATTGAATAAACGGAAAAGTAAGTAGACTGTTAATGAGCTGTAGAGACAGTGAAGGATAACAAATGGAAGACCTACTTCTTGAATTGGTACCAATAGTATACATAGTTGTATTTAAAAAATATGCTGGGGGGGGCGGAGGCAAGGTGGTGGCTGAAAAGCAGGGACCAGCATGAGCTCCCCCCCGAGTCCCTCCAAAAACCTATAAAAAATGGCTCTGACCCAATTCTAGGACTGCAGAACCCACAAAAGAACAGAAGGAAGCAGGGCTTCAACCCAGGACAGCCTGGATGGTCTCTGGGGGAGGTCTATACTGCATGGAACTGGGAGCAGACGGGAGCGGAGTGGAGCAGAGCCGAGTGGGGCCGGCGCAGATCAACCAGACCAGTAGCCAGGCAGAGTGTACCCAAGCGTCCTGAATCAGTGAGCTGCAGCAGTTACCAGACTTCTCAACCCACAAACACCAAAGACAACAGAGAAGGTCAGTGGGAAAAGCTGTAGGAGTGGAAGGAGTTTGTGGTCTGGCCACCGCCTGGGGGCAGAGGAGGTGGGGCAGCTACAGAAGTACAGCTGCAGTTGCTTCCCACCCCAGGCCCACCTGGTGGGAGGAATTAAGTGGCAGATCAGAGCAGGAGTGCACAGCCTGCTGAAGATCTAAGCCCAGTCCAGGTTGGGGGTTCTTGGGGAAGGAGGAGGGCTGGTGTGGCAGAGTTGGTGCATCCCCCCCAAGCATGGAACATAGAACTCTCTAGTCTACAAGCAGTCATACCCCACTGAAAAACTCAAGGGTAGTTGGTTGTGAATATGGCCAGGCAGCGAAAATGCACCCAGATTCAGTCTCAGACTCTGGAATCCTTCTTTGGTGACAAAGAAGACCAAAACATACAGCCAGAAGAAGTCAACAAAGTCACAGAGCCTACAACAAAAGCCTCCGAGAAAAACATGAACTGGTCTCAGGCCATGGAAGAGCTCAAAAAGGATTTGGAAAAGCAAGTTAGAGAAGTAGAGGAACAATTGGGAAGAGAAATGAGAAGGATGGGAGAAAACCATGAAAAACAAGTCAATGACTTGCTAAAGGAGACCCAAAAAATGCTGAAAAATACACTGAAGAAAACAACACCTTAAAAAATAGACTAACTCAAATGGCAAAAGAGCTCCAAAAAGCCAATGAGGAGAAGAATGCCTTGAAAGGCAGAACTAACCAAATGGAAAAGGAGGTCCAAAAGACCGCTGAAGAAAATACTACCTTAAAAATTAGATTGGAGCAAGTGGAAGCTAGTGACTTGATGAGAAATCAAGATATTATAAAACAGAACCAAAGGAATGAAAAAATGGAAGACAATGTAAAATATCTCATTGGAAAAACCCCTGATCTGGAAAATAGATCCAGGAGAGATAATTTAAAAATTATTGGACTCCCTGAAAGCCATGATCAAAAAAAGAACCTAGATATCATCTTTCAAGAAATTATCAAGGAGAACTGCCCTGATATTCTAGAGCCACAGGGCAAAATGGAAATTGAAAGAATCCACCGATCGCCTCCTCAAAAAGATCCCCAAAAGAAATCTCCTAGGAATATTGTCTCCAAATTCCAGAGCTCCCAGATCAAGGAGAAAATATGGCAAGCAGCCAGAAAGAAACAATTTGAGTATTGTGGAAACACGATCAGAATAACCCAAGATCTGGCAGCTTCTACATTAAGAGATCGAAGGGCTTGGAATACGATATTCTGGAGGTCAATGGAGCTAGGATTAAAACCAAGAATCACCTACCCAGCAAAACTGAGTACCATGCTCCAAGGCAAAATATGGATTTTCAATAAAATAGAGGACTTTCAAGCTTTCTCAGTGAAAAGACCAGAGCTGAATAGAAAATTTGACTTTCAAACAAAAGAATCAAGAGAAGCATGAAAAGGTAATCCAGAAAAAGAAATTTCCAGGGACTTAATAAAGTTGAATTGTTTTGTTTACATTCCTACATGGGAAGATGATGTGTATGATTCATGAGACCTCAGTATTAGGATAGCTGAAGGGAATATTCATATATATATGTTTATGTATATATATATATATATATATATATGTATATGTGAGTGTGTGTCTATGTATATATGTATGTGTATATTATATATATATATATATATATATATATATATATATATACATATACAGAGAGAGACAGAGAGAGAGAGAGAGCACACAGGGTGAGTTGAAGATGAAGGGAAGATATCTAAAAGAAATAAAATAAAATTAAGGGATGAGAGAGGAATATATTGAGAGAAGGAGATAGGGAGAGATAGAATGGGGTAAATTATCTCGCATAAAAGTGGCAAGAAAAAGCAGTTCTGTAGGAAGGGAAGAGAAGTCGGGTGAGGGGGAATGAGTGAATTTTGCTTTCATCAGATTTGACCTGAGGAGGGAATACCATACATACTCAATTGGGTAACTTACCCCACAGGAAAAAAGGAGGAAGAAGAAGATAAAAAAAGGGGAGATGATAGAAGGGAGGGAAGATGGGTGTGGAGGTAATCAAAAACAAACACTTTTGAAAGGGGACAGGGTCAAGGGAGAAAATTCAATAAAGGGGGATAGGTTAGGAAGGAGCAAAATATAGTGAGTCTTTCATAACATGAGTTTTGTGAAGGGTTATACATGATGATACGCATGAGACCTATGTTGAATTGCTTGACTTCTTAGGGAGGGTGGGTGGGAAGGGAAGAGGGGAGAGAATTTGGAACTCAAAGTTTTAAAAATAGATGTTCAAAAACAACAAAAAAAAAGTTTTTGCATGCAACTAGAAAATAAGATACACAGGCAATGGGGCATAGAAATTTATCTTGCCCTACAAGAAAGAAAGGGAAAAGGGGATGGTAGGGGAGTGGGGTGACAGAAGGGAGGGCTGACTTTGGAACAGGGCAACCAGAATATACGCCATCTTTGTGTGGGGGGGGAGGGTAGACATGGGGAGAAAATTTGTAATTCAAACTCTTGTGAAAATCAATGCTGCAAACCAAATATATTAAATAAAAAAAAAGAGGAAAAAATATGCTAGGATAAGGACTCTGGAAATTTCTATGGGCTTTTCATGGAAAAAAAGAATAAGAATTACATGGATTAAGAAACTATCACCCTAATGAGATTGTGAATCTATTAATGTATGCTATGCTCTTTAATAGGGAATTAAAGTTTCATGTTTCCTTTTTTGTTTCAGGTTATTGGAGATTTCATTCTCCATAAAAATGAGCAGTTGTTATAAATATGTTAACCACCAGGAATGAGGTCATTGCTTTTGTTCATGCACAGGAAGATTCAACAGTACGACATTTAAGCAAAAAGAAAAAAACAACAAAAAAAACTCCACAATTTTTCTTTTCTCATAACTACTTCTTATTCTGTAATTTAATTTCCGACACCACTTTGGAAGCATCATTATAAAATTGGTTTTATTAGCTCTTTGTGGATAGGGCTGTTATCTTATTTTTCTATTATATCACTCTTCATTCCTATAGCACCTACCATGGTGCTGAGAGCAAGATGGTTAACAGTACTTTTATGTTGATTGATTAATAGACACGTAGAATATGGTGGTAGCATTTATGTAAGTAACAGAGGGGTTTCTTCTGACTTCTCAGTTTGGCAATTAGGGTTATTTTGGAACTACATATCCAAATATTGGAGAAATATAATGCTTTTCTCCCATTTATTTGGGAAGAAAATAATGAAAGGCCTTCCCTAGCCAGAAACTAAACCTAGAGCACATTCATTTGAGATGGGGTAGTGGTTGTCATAGGGCAAAGAACAATTTGCCTCTGATTAGGTCACCACTAGAGAAGATAGCCCATCTGCTATAGAGTGTAACCATGATCCTTGTTAGATAACTTATGGTACCTAACCTCAACCCTCAGGAGATCTCAGAGGAGCATGATAATGAAGGAAGGCAGGGTTTTGGAATGGGACATCACTGCGATAGAGCCCTGGGGATAGTGTGAATCAAAGGACCAAAAACAGGGAAATGCACTTCACCTCATACTGGCACCACAGGGCAAAACACTGATTATCCCCTTGCTTCTTCAGCTATATGTCTTTGCATTACTGCATGTTTGTCATACATGAGGATAAATGAATTTAACACTTAAGAACTTTGAGAAGCGAAGTTTTGCTGCTCCAGTCTTCTTTTCCTCACACTTAGAAGATGTCTTCCTGTGTAAAATGTCAGAATAAAAGCAATGACCCTTAAATAAAGCAAAAATGAAAACAAACAAAAAACCCCAAAAGGAAACAACCCTCACCTCCCCAATAAATGATTTAACTAATTGAGTCAAAAGTGATGTTGATTTCTGTCTTTGCAATTTTTAGTTTTACTTTTCCTTTATCCTTATATAATCATAGTCTTCAATTCTTGAAGAAGGATAACAAAGCAAGTAAGATAGCCTATTTTAATATTGTGCAAAGGAATAAATTATAAGCAAATTGTTCTTATGGTATGGGAGAGTCTAAAGAAAGGGAATGCCAACTATGGGCTTGAGGAGGTTAGCTTGAAAGAACTACCGAAAGTGTAAGGGAGCCCATGATGCAGTGGGAAAAAGCCCTGGATTTGGAATCAGATGGTCTGGATTTGAATCTCACATCTGTCACCTTACTTGTGTGGCCTTGTGCAAACCATGTCAACTCTACTGGCTTTTGTTTACTTATCTACAAAATAAGGGGGTTGGACTAGATAAGTAGTACCAAACTAAGATAGAAATGGCATAACGTCATCTATGTGGTATTAGTATTTTTATTTTGTTAAATACTTACCAATTATACTTTAAACTGGTTCCCTGGTACTAATGCATCAGAGAATTTTGCAGAGGCCAGCCTTCAGTTTGACACCTCTGGATTAGATCACTCTTAAAGCCCCATTAACTCTAAATATCTAACCCTATGCATTTATAACAACAAAAAAAAAGGAAAAAGAAAAAAAAGATCTGGAGGAAATTATCATAGGGCAGTATTAAACTGAGCTACAAGGAGATGTATAGAGATTTTTTTCTTGGAGGGCGGAAGGGCAGGTCAATTGTGGTTAAGTGACTTGCTCAAGGTCACGCAGCTAGTAAATGTGGCAAGCGTCTGAGGTTGGATTTAAACTCAAGTCCTCCTGACTCCAGAGCCCATTCTCTACTCACTGCGCTACCTAGCTGCCCTTACAGAGAGATTTTGCTGGAGTTAAGGAAACTAAGCATATACTGGAAATGGGCAAGAAAGGAGACTAGAGGAGGCAGAGAAAGTTATACCAGTGGAGATCTCCTCTCTTCTTTCTTTTACTAAAGCCTTTTTCCCACTTCTCCTCTTAACTCTTCCTCTTCTACTCCTTCCTCTTTCTCCTTCTAATTTTTTCTCTTCCTTTTTGGGGCCTAGAATATAGGCTTTTAGTGTTCATGACTGATTATGTCTGGTAAAAATACTCTTTGGCCTTAGAAGCTATTTTAATCTCCACTTTACCCTTGACTCCGCATTAAGAAATTCTCTGATCCTCCTTTCCCACAGGTACATTTTATCTATAGCAAATGGCTCTTTTTATTTTCTTTACTCTTATTTCTTTTTTTCCTGTGCTCTGTTAATTTTATAATAATTCTAGCCTTTTACAAATTATAACTGCTGCTCCTTTAGGAAAGTGAAATTAAGAGTTTTCCCTGTAGAATAACAGTCTCTCCATTGCCTTTAGACTCTAGATACTAAGGAGAAGATTATCTTGTGAAAGTGTTTACTTTCAATTTTTAACACTATGGGGATAAACTATTCTTAGTCTCATGTAGGTCATAGGAATATTTCTTAAGAATCTGTGACAAACTGTATCTCTTTCAAATAGTGTCCAAGAATGGTCTGAACAGTAAGGGCAAATAAAGATATGCCCTCTATTCTACTTTTTCACACCTAAACTGTTAAAAAGACTAGCATAGTGATAGACTCTAAAATAACAGGCATATAGAATTTTAATTTGTATAGCTCTTCAAAAAATGCCAAGTCAGGAACATAATACTGAATGGTTTTGCTTTGATAAGATGAAAAACCAAGCCAACTTGCTCAAAATTTCATCCATATGAGTGTAGCTATTTCAAACCTGAAACCTGGACCACTGAAGTCAGCTACTGTTTGGCTAGTATGCACACTATTTTTTTCATTTATGCAAAAAGAAGTAAGCTGACCTTCTCTGGTGCCTGCTGTTTCCAGTTTTAGTTCGTATACTGCCAAAGCAAATATGATTCTATACACAATTGGACCAAGATCACTGCAGGTAGAATAAATTATATTCAAATAGTTTCTTACTCTTTTCTTCAGCTAAAAAAAAAATTCTGGCACATTTTTTCTTCACCTTGTAAAGCCAAGTCAGTAAGACAAAGTCAAAATGGGTCCTTTGGGGATGCTAAGAATAACCATCTAATGTTGTGTTTAGATCCTAAAACTATCTCTGTACTCTGAATACTTTATAGAGTTTGGAATTTTTTGGAAGGCATATTTTCTACTTCTTTTTATCTGTAATAATTCTTCAAATTACATTCTTAGGTAGGGGTCCACTGAAAGATTAAGTAACTTGCATGGTGTCATATAGCCAATATGTATCAGAGGCAGGATTTGAACCCAGATCTTACTGACTCTGAGACTAGCTTTCTATCTACCATGATTTATTGCCTCTCACACTCTGATAAGAGGTACTAAATATCAAGTCCTCATTACTTCTTGCCTAGATCTTTGCAATAGTTTCTGATAAGGTACTAAAGTATCTAGATTTATAATATTCCTTGCATATGTAATTGTATCTTAAATGATTCATTTAATAAGGAAATGTCTATATGTAAACTCTGTAGGCTTTTTCGCTTTTTAAAAGCCAACATTTCAGGCCTAATTTGGTTGAATGTATTCATTTGCACCATTATATCACTCATCCGTTCACTGGAATCAGAAATTCTCTCATCTTGTCCCACTGAAATAAACAAGAATGTATCATTTTAGAAAGAGGAGAGTAGCTGCTAGAAGACTGTGTGAATAACTGTTCTACCATCACCACTAAACATTTTAGCTCACCTGATAGTGATCTGGTTAAAAGAACCCACCGGGAATGCTGAGCTTCACAGGTTACACAAACAGCAGCTTATTTATTCAGTTCTTTTATGTAATGGGATCATCTGCTAAAGGACTCAGGTAGCTTGGGTTCCAGCTGGTGTTTCCATTACAAAACTTTATTTCCCTAAGGATTCACAATTCAGAGATAAGTATCCCCTTGGCCCATGGCTGAGAATACAGGATACCAACACTGAGGAAGGCTTGATTCAATATATTTCACACATTTAGGGAACAAATTGTTTAAGCAACTTGTAGCTTACTGGAATTCAAAACAAAACCCTGCATATTTCCCCTCTATATTTCTATTTCTAAACAGAAATGCAAAATTGTTGAAGATGTTCACTGATGTCAAAGAGCACATCTTGTACAGAGTCCAAATAAATTAGAGATTCCTTATCAACATAAAGAGCTATGAAAAGGCTACTCTGACTGGATCACCGAGTGCATAAAGAGGATAAATGTGTAAGGAAGTTGGAAAGGTAGATTGGAAAGAGCTTTGCCAAATAGATGTGCTGCTGCTTGATTGTAGAGGTAAAGGGAGCCATTACACTTCATTGAGCATGGCCATAGTGGCATGGACATACTTCTACTTTTGGGAACAACATTTTGGTCTCTCTTTTAAGGATGTATTGAAAAGGGGAGATACTCAAGGCAGGGAGATTAATTAGTAAACTATTGCAAAGATCTAGGCAAGAAGTAATGAGGACTTGAGCTAGCATTGTGGCTGTGGAGTACAGAGAATTGGAAAATACCTGGCATATAATAGTAATAACCAAAACAGATAACATTCAGACAATACCAGAAGATATTATAACTCCCCTCAGTTACAGGCAGGCAAACTGAGCTTGACTAAGTGAAATCACTTGCCCAAGTGAAATCAGGTGGATTATAAGTAGAAAAAATGGGATTCAAACACAAGTCTTCTGACTCCAAAAGAAGTCCCTTACCTTACTGCCACCATATTATCATCTCTATTTGACATTTGAGACAACTGAGGCTCCAATTTTTTTTTATTTGCTCAAAGTACCACAACATAGCAAGTGGAATAGCTGAAACTAAACTATGACATCAGGATCTTATGAACTTTAATAGAATTGTGTGGTCTATTTGAAGAAAGGGGCTGCATAATGGATCCTGTTGTATTCAATTTATTTGACACAATGATGTTTAATGATGCAGAAAGAAATCTGCAAACTAGTATCCACTCTTCAGAGAATTTCATAAAGCTGAAGTTGTTTTATCCAGGATATAGAAATACAGATGCCTAAAATATGCAGCGCTAACAAATTGATCGTGACATCAGTCTTCATGATTTGCATTGATTGCTGCCAGCATCACAAGGGAAGATGGGATTACTGAAAACAAAGGGCTGGAATACAGTCAACCCACCAACAGTGAAGGAATGCTCATCGCAGCCTAGCACCAGTGGACTGGACAAGTGTGGAGAATGGATGCCAGCAGGGTACCTAGCCAGCTGCTGCATGGTGAGCTGAAGTGGAGAGATTCAAATAGGGCAAAGTGAAGGAGTTCTTTGCAGACACACTGCAGAATAATTTCATGTAATGGAGCATAGCAGCAGAATCTTGGGGAACAATAGCAAAGGAAAGACGAACCCAGTACACAGCAATCAGCTCTAGAGATGTCGTGCAGCCACATGGGGAGGAGGAGGTGGCACTTCAGATAGCAACAGGCTCTGTAAACATCAGCTACTGAACAGTCAGCTCCACTGTGAAAGACAGCTTCCAACTCTTCAGCCTTCTGAGCCCTAGCACTTATGGATAATAGCCTGAGCAGTTTCTCTGGGGATTCTACCTGAGAAACAAAAGCAGAAAAACACCAGTGTAGTTGGATACATTACTGGGATGTAGGTATTACTCATTAGGTAGCTAAACAGTATGAGGAAGTTGTCTTTGTCTTCCCCCTAGAAGTCGGAGAAAACACTTTGTGCTTATTACATTAATTTTTTTAACAGAATTTTGAATCTTTGTAAATTGGTGTGAAATCCAAGGATAAAGGGAACAAGGGGAAAAGAGAGAAGGGAGAGCAAAGATTGCACAGAAGAAACAGCTACATAGTTGTTTCTCATTCAGGCTCTCTCTTCATCCGTCTCTCTTATTCTCCACTCTTTGCTTTTGTGCTCTCTCACCCTCCTGTTTCCATTTGGTATGCTGACAATACACAAAAGATGCATGAGTGAGACGCCAGCACATTCATTATTGATGGAAAATGCCTGCTCTGAATCTTCATCTTCTTCTTTATCTTCATCAACTGGGCTCAAGAGAGTAGAAAGAAAATTGAAAGTATCCCATTTTACCAGAATCAAGGAGTCTGGACAGTTGAGTTGTGGGAAGAGAAAAGCAGCAGGTGCTGCCAATAATTTTTACAAGTATACCAACCTCTTTTTCACTCTGAGACTATGTACAAAAGCATAAAAGTATTAGGAATCCAGATCTCTTGGTGATACTCCTAAGCCACTCTTTATACTATGGCTCCAGAGCTAACCACATTAGGTGGTGGAGTTGAATAAGACTTTGTCTTGTCACTTTGGGAAGTCCCGTCACATGACTCACTTTCACTGGGAGTTACTTTTGTAATCTTCTATGTTGTGTTTGTTCCTGAAAAAATCTTTCATGCTTATCTGTGGCACAGGATGCTGGGATGTTGGATATAGGGAACACCAATGGTTTGGTCAATGGTGACTATCATTGTCAAAAAGTTAACCATTACTGGCTGAATGCTTAATATTCCTTTGAGCCATTCTTTCTTCTCTCAGGCTTTCTTGTTCCCATGTTCAATTCACAGAGCTGGGTACTGGGAATATAAAGACAAAAATAACATGGTTCTCACCCTCAGCCTGATACCCTAAAGCTTTGTCCCTGCAGCCAAATTGCCACTTAGCCCTATCTTCCACCTCTGTTATCTAGTCCAAAGAAGCCCAAAAAAGCATAACAGCCCCAGGCAAGTAATCTTAGAGTCTAAAGTAGCCTAAAAATTTCTCAGTTACATAGAAGCCCAGGATTTTGGGGAAGAAAAAGAGGTCCTACTTTTCTAGTTTTATATTCTTTCCAATCTTCACACCAAAATTTCCACATCTTAGTCTGGGGCCATGAGGAAGAAATGACAAGAAAGGGATGTCTACCTCACCCTCTCTACCCTTGAATTTAAATTTGTTCCATTTCTTCCTAATGCCAACCTGAGGCTGATCAATTCAAAGAAGGCAAAGACAAATCTTATTTCCATTTTGTAACATCCCCAAGGTTAGCATAGTCTTCTATCCACGGTGGCCATTTAGCAATAATTGCAATACTAGCTAACATTTCTATAGTACTCATTATGTGACAGGGACTCTACTAAGTGCTAACAATTATTATCTCATTGGATCCTTACAACAAACCTCAGAATAGGTGCTACTATTCCCATTTTACGGATGGGGAAGCTAAAGGGAACAAAGGTTAATTAACTTGCCTGAGGTCATTTAGGTAGTAGGAGTTTGAAGTCAAATTTGAATCTAGGTCTTCCTGCCTCCAGTACCAGTGCTCTATCCACTGTGACTACTTGTTGAACTGAATTGGATTTCATTTCCATAATGGCCTCTTCCCATTATTGAGAATATTGTAACTTTTGAGGCCTGAGTTTGGTAAATGCAATCAAGTCATATTCCATGCCCTAAATCTTTTTTCTTCACCCTGACTCCATGTGACTTCAATAATTTAATTACATGTAGTACATTAAGAATAATTCTTTCACATTCACATGCCTTAGATAAATCAAAAGCCAGATAGGCCCAATCACTCATCCTTGATTTCTTTCCTTCTGGATTTATACCTTTACAATTCTTTTTCTTTAATAATTTTGGGCTCAGTGGCATAAAAAAAATACATGGACTATAATGTAAGAATACCTTTCCATAGTCAGTAAATCTGAGGTCATTTTAGCTCTCAGCATTCTCATAGATGCTTTTGAAACTCAAATCTTGATCACAACAAGTGATATAAGTAAACTTAGGCCTCTGCAAGAAACTAATAAAAACAGCTAAATTTTGAGATACGGTTGTGCCTAGATAACGCTGTTTAATATTGTCCTCCATGAGTTATTTCAGAGCTGTGACTAATCTCATGTTTTACCTCTCAGATTGTGACATTTAAAAAGTGAAAGTCATATGAAACTTTCTGTATCCATTAAAAGGTGCTAAACTTTGTTTCATTTTTTTTCCTTATGCAATACTTTTAATTTCTCCTTGAATAGGCATAGTCCTGACATTAATGGTAATGGGGAATGTGTATACAAAGGACACAAACTGAGATGGCAGTCCAAAGTCTGAATGTCATGTGGTATTTTGCACTATAACAGTCAAAAACGGTTACATGAATATTCAGATAAAAATACAACTATTAAAAAATCTAGGAAAGTGATTTCTAATGAAGAATAATTACTTGTGTTTAGATACTTTAGAATGATTTCTTTTTAGTTTTGCAAAAACCCTGAGGGGTAGGTACTGCTATTACCCCCATTTTAGAGATTAAGAAACTGAGGCAGAGGTTAAATGACTTGCCCAAGGTCACATAGCTAGTCAGTGGCTGAGACCACATTTGAACTCAGGCCTTCTGACTCTAGTTCCAGCACTCTACCTTCTGTATCACCTTATCTATCACAGCTTCTTATCTTAAACCTGTTGGAAATTAAAGATAAAAATAACATGGTTCTTGCCCTCAGCCTGATACCCTAAAGTTTTGTCCCTGCAGCCAAATTGCCACTTAGCCCTATCCTCCACCTCTGTTATCTAGTCCAAAGAAGCCCAAAAAAGCATAACATCCCCAGGCAAGTAATGTTTGGTCATTGCAAACAAGTAAACATGTTGAATTGAATGTGTACGTTAGTGGTGTGAACTCAAAAAGAAATGGGAGCAACTAATCCATATATAAGGACTTTGCTACCTGAATAGTGACTGAGTTTTTAAATGTAATATTATTTGTGTTTTGTTGTGTTTTTAATTTATTGTTAACTATTTACCAAATACATCTCAATCTGGTTTGGGTTGCACTCCTAAGTGCTGTCAGCCTGAGTCTTTGAAATTTCTGGTATAGAGAGTACACATTATTTTCTTTCTTTGTTTTTGTTTTTATTTTTTTATGCGTCAGATTCTTCAAAGCAGAAGATGGTAAAGACTGGTGACTGAAAAATGGCAATTATATTCAGAATGGTGGCCTATGGAAATTCACAATTCATAAAGTTGAAAGGAAATGCTATGTTTGTATGACATGTACATTTCAAAAAGAGCTTTCTTACTATCTACATTTATTTAACTAAACTTTATTTGAAACCTCAATATTCAAGTCTCTACAGTTCATTAGACACTCTGGTCAAAATGTTTTCCTAATATCTAAGAGGAATAGATTTTTTTGCTTTAAAAAATTATTTATTGGAGCTAAGATGGCGGCTGGAAAGCAGGGACTTACGTGAGCTCCCCACCACATCCCTCCAAAAACCTATAAAAATGGCTCAAAACAAATTCTAGAACTGCAGAACCCACAAAATAGCAGAGGGAAGCAGGGATCCAGCCCAGGACAGCCTGGATGGTCACTGGATGAGGTCTATTGTGCACAGAGTGGAGGGGAGTAGAGCTCAGCATGGGAGGCAGCAGGACCAGCCAGAGCAGGAGCCGGGCAGAACAGGCTCTATCTACACTGAATCTCACTGAATCAGTGAGCTGTGGCAGTTCCCAGACTTCTCAACTGACAAACACCAAAGACAACAGAGAAGGTTAGTGGGAAAAGCTGCTGGGGACAGAGTTCAGAGGTTCGGCGACCGCCCATGGGCAGCGGGGGAGGTGCAGCTACAGAACTACAGCTGCAGTTACTTCCGGCCCCAGGCCCATGTGGTGGGAGGAATTAAGGGGCAGATCAGAGCAGGACTGCACAGCCTGCTGAAGATTTGCATTAGGTCTGGGTTGGTGGTTCTTGAGGAAGGAGGAGTGTGGGGTGGCAGAGCTGGCTGTATAGAAATAGCTCTGAAATCAACTGGTGCCTCCCCTCAAGCTTGGAACAAAGTACTCTTTCCTCTACAAGCAGTCATACCCCGACGAAAAACTCAAAGGTCAAGTAAGTTGGCTGGGAACATGGCCAGGCAGCAAAAACACGCCCAGATTCAGTCTCAGACTTTGGAATCTTTCTTTGGTGACAAAGAAGACCAAAACATACTGGCTGAAGAAGTCCACAAAGTCCAAGAGCCTACACCAAAAGCCTCCAAGAAAAACATGAACTGGTTTCAGGCCATGGAAGAGCTCAAAAATGATTTGGAAAAGCAAGTTAGAGAAGTAGAGGAAAAATTGGGATGAGAAATGAGAATGATGCAAGAAAACCATGAAAAACAGGTCAATGACTTGCTAAAGGAGACCCAAAAAAATACTGAAAAAAATATTGAAGAAAACAACACTTTAAAAAATAGACTAACTCAAATGGCAAAAGAGCTCCAAAAAGCCAATGAGGAGAAGAATGCCTTGAAAGGCAGAATTAGCCAAATGGAAAAGGAGGTCCAAAAGACCACTGAAGAAAATACTACCTTAAAAATGAGATTGGGGCAAGTGGAAGCTAGTGACTTGATGAGAAATCAAGATATTATAAAATAGAACCAAAGGAATGAAAAAATGGAAGACAATGTCAAATATCTCATTGGAAAAACCACTGACCTAGAAAATAGATCCAGGAGAGATAATTTAAAAATTATTGGACTACCTGAAAGCCATGATCAAAAAAAGAGCCTAAATATCATCTTTCACGAAATTATCAAGGAGAATTGCCCTGATATTCTAGAGCCAGAGGGTAAAATAGAATTTGAAAAAATCCACAGATCACCTCCTCGAATAGAACCCAAAAAGAAAACTCCTTGGAAAATTGTCACCAAATTCCAGAGCTCCCAGGTCAAGGAGAAAATACCACAAGCAGCCAGAAACAAACAATTTGAATATTGTGGAAAAATAATCAGGATAATACAGGATCTGGCAGCTTCCACATTAAGGGACTGAAGGGCTTGGAATATGATATTCTGGAGGTCAATGGAGCTAGGATTAAAACCAAGAATCACCTACCCAGCAACACTGAGTATCATGCTCCAAAGCAAAATATGGATTTTCAATAAAATAGAGGACTTTCAAGCTTTCTCAGTGAAAAGACCAGAGCTGAATAGAAAATTTGACTTTCAAACACAAGAATCAAGAGAAGCATGAAAAGGTAAACAAGAAAGAGAAATCATAAGGGACTCACTAAAGTTGAACTGTTTTGTTTACATTCCTACATAGAAAGATGATGTGTATGATTCATGAGACCTCAATATCATAGTAGCTGAAAGGAATATTCATATATATATATGTGTGTGTGTGTGTGTGTGTGTGTGTATACACATATATACATATGTGTGTGTCTATGTGTGTATATATGTAGGGATATATGTATATATACATACATATATATATATATATATATATATATATATACACGCACACAAAGGGCACAGAGTGAGTTGAATATGAAGGGATGGTATCTAAAAAAATAAAATCAATTTAAGGGATAAGAGAGGAATATATTGAGAGAGGGAGAAAGGGAGAGATAGAATGGGGTAAATTATCTCGCATAAAAGTGGCAAGAAAAAGTGGTTCTATAGGAGAGGAAGAGGGGGCAGGTGAGGGGGAATGAGTAAATCTTGCTCTCATTGGATTTGACCTGAGGAGGGAATACCATACACACTCAACTGGGTATCTTACCCCACAGGAAAGAAGGTGGAAGAAGATAAAAAGGGGGGATGATAGAAGGGAGGGCAGACAGGGGAAGGAGGTAATCAAAAACAAACACTTTTGAAAAGGGACAGGGTCAAGGGAGAAAATTCAGTAAAGGGGGATAGGTTAGGAAGGAGCAAAACATAGCTAATCTTTCCCAACATGAGTATTGTAGAAGGGTTTTACATAATGATATGCATGTGGCCTATGTTGAATTGCTTGCCTTCTTAGGGAGGGTGGGTGGGGAGGGAAGAGGGGAGAGAATTTGGAACTCAAAGTTTTAAAAACAGACATTCAAAAACAACAACAACAACAACAAAAAGTTTTTGCATGCAACCAGGAAATAAGATACACAGGCAATGGGGCATAGAAATTTATCTTGCCCTACAAGAGAAGAAGGGAAAGGGGGATGGGAGGGGAGTGGGGTGACAGATGGGAGGGCTGACTGGGAAACAGGGCAACCAGAATATACACTGTCTTGGAGTAGGGGGAGGGTAGAAATGGGGAAAAAATTTGTAACTCGAACTTTTGTGAAAAACAATTCTGAAAACTAAATATATTAAATAAAAAAATATTATTTATTATTGAAATGCCCCTCTATCTTTGTCATAACTTCATATAATTTTTAGAACTAGAAGAAACTTTTAAAGTTATCTAGTCAAGCAACATATTTTTACAGTTAAAGAAAATGAGACCAACATACAAGAGGTGACTTGTCCAATGTTACAGAGGTAGTAAGTAGAAGAGCTGAGATTTGAATCTGGGGCTTCTGACTCTAAATTCAGTCCTTATTCAGTTACATCATAAATTTTCTGCAGATGTTTGTATAATGTTACTATCTTAAATTTCCTAAGCATGTTTTAGATTAAAGAAATATATATGTATATATATATATATATGTCTTTTAATATCTCTTTTCAAATCATCGTCATATTTGTATAATCTCATTGTCTTTTTTAATCAATTTCTAAAAGCTTTTCTTTTTATAAATTCATTCTACAGAGGACTATTCAAAATGATCAAAGCCTTGGCCTACCGAACCAATAGTAGTAGAAATAATAATAATTCATTTATATGCTGCATTAAAATTTGTAAAGCACTTTCCTTATAATAACCCCCATGAGATAAATACTACAGTATTATTATTACCAATTTATTCATGAGGCTAACTGACTTGCCTATGATCGCACAGGCAAAATCAAACCCAGTCATTGTAACTTGTGTCTAATAGTCTCTCTACTATGTTGTTGTTTGTCCTTTGTTCTCAAAGAAGGCCATGACATCAGGAAGGGGATGCCATAACTTGTAAGTGAATTGAATTTAAGTGATGAAGGGTTGTGCAAAGTCACCAGACTCACTCTCTTCTCTGGAGCCGTCTGGGTCCAGTGGCAAGATATGTCAGACACATAGATCTCCAACACATTTTTAAGTAATCACAAGAAGGCAGGTAGATCCTCCTAATAAACACATACTTATGTTTACCACAAAATAAACTTAAACTTCTCTTGCATCCCATAAAATAAATATTTCACTAATTGTACAGAATGGTGATAACAATTACTCTCTCTGGAATATAATTCCTAATGCATCCTCCATTTACTACTCTAGATGAATTATTGTGCTTTCTTAGAACTGTGAGAACGCTGAGAGTTAATTTTTTTCATATGACAGTTGTTAGTTTTACTTAAAAATCTTTAATATGTTTTTCATTTATAATGGGGCCCTCCAAAATCTGGTGTAATCCCACCTTTCTGGCCCTATCTCATCTTATTTCCCTTTAGATAATGTTGGAGGTAAGCAAATGACAATTCTTTCTGCCAAATCATATATTTAAATAAGTATAAACAAGCACTTAACTCTCTCACAGAATCATGCCTTTCATGATATGGGATGTCACAAAAGTTCTAGTGCAGTTTTAAGCTTTAAAAGCTTTTTCAGCAAGGCAGTTAAAAAAAAAAAAACAACAAGGAGACAGTTACTACCCTCAAAGTACTTAAGTTCTAGTTGGATTGGGAGATGGATGAAGGTACAATATGTACACATATAAAATAGAAGAAAATGAAATGAATATGTAAACAAGCAATTTGTCTTTAAGAAGTTTATATTCTAAGAGGGGAAGATAGCACACACAGAAGAGGTGGACAAAGAAGGATGCTTTGGTTAAGTACTGGCATGAATTGTGATTATAGTTATGGGAAAGTGAAGGAGCTAGGATTACAATCAAGAATAACCTATCCAGCAAAACCGAGTATAATCCTGCTGGGAGAAAATGGTTATTTAATGAAATAGAGGACGGTCAAGCATTTCTGATGAAAAGACCAGAGCTGAATAGAAAATTTGATTTTCAAATACAGACTCAAGAGAAGCGTAGAAAGGTAAACATGAGAAAGAAATAATAAGGGAATAAAAAAGGTAAAAACTGTTTACATTCCTAAGTAGGAAGATGATACTTGTAACTCCTAAGAATTTCATCATTATTAAGATAGTTAGAAGGAAGATATATTGATAGAGGACGTAGGTGTGAGTTGAATATGATGGGATGATTTAAAAAAAATTAAGAGATGAGAAAGAGGGAATAAGGGGGAGGGGAAAGGGAGAACAGGGAACATTATCTCATAAAAAGGAGCAGAAAGAAGAGTTTTGGCAATGGAGAGGAAAAGGGGGAGCATTGGCAGGCAAGACTTGAATTTTATTGTCATCAGAATTGACTCAAAGAAGGAATAACATAGATGCTCAGTTGGGTATAGAAATCTATCTCACCAAACAGGGAAGTAGAAAGGGAAGTGGATAATAGATGGGGGAAGGGCTAATAGAAGGGTGGGCAGATGAAGAGAGGTAGTGGTTAAAAGCAAAATAGACTTTTGAGGAATACAGACAAAGGGAGAGAGAGGGAGATAGGGAGAACGAGAGAGAGAAGAAGAGGGAGAGAGGGAGGGAGAAAGAGAGAGACAGAGAGAGAGAGAGAGAGAGAGAGAGAGAGAGAGAGAGAGAGAAAGAGCACATAAACAGGGAACAAATAAGATGTAGGAAAGTACACATTAGTCATAATTGTGAATGTGAATGAGATGAACTCACCTATAAAACAGAAGCAGATGGCAGAACAGATTAGAAAACAGAATCCAACAATATGTTCTTTATAAGAAATACACTTGAAACAGAGAGACACACACAGAATAAAAACAAGGGGCTGGAGCAGAATCTATTATGCTTCAGCTAAGATAGAAAGGGTAACAGGGTAGCAGTTATAATTTCAGATAATGGAAAAGCAAAAATACATTTTGCTAAAAGCCGTTATTGACAATGAAATATTATCAATGCAATATATATATACACCAAGTCATTGCATCCAAATTCTTAAAGAAAAAAAAATGTTAAATGAATAATGGGAGGAAATAGACAGTAAAACTATACTAGTGGGGGACTTCAACATTCTCATCTCAGAACTAGATAAATCTAACAAGAAATAACTAAGAAAGGAATTAAGGAGACAAATAGAATTTTAGAAAAGTTAGATATGATAGACCTCTGGAGAAAACTTAATGGGAATATATGTTTCTCAGTTGTACATGCTATCTTCACAAACATTCACCATATATTAGAACATAAAAACCTCACAAGCAAATGCCAAAAAGCAGAAATATTGAAAGAATCCTTTTCAGGACATAATATGATAAAAATCACATCCAATAATGGGCAGTGGAAAAATAGGTGAAAAATTAAGTGGAAATTAAATAATATAATCCTAAAGAATGAATGGGTCAAAGAACAAATCATAGAAATAATTAATAATTACAAGTAAAGAGAATGACAACAATGGACAAGATACTAAAATTTATGGGATGTAACCAAAGACATACTTAGGGAAAAATTTATATCTCTGAATGCTCATGTCAATAAAATAGAGGAAAAGCAGATCAATGAATTGGATATGTAATTAAAAAACCTAGAAAAAGAACAAATTAAAAAATCCCCAATTAAACACCAAATTGGAAATCCTGAAAATCAAAGAAGAGATTAATAAAACTGAAAGTAAGAAAACCATTGAACTAATAAATAAAACTAGGAACTTTTTTTTAGGAAAAAGCCAATAAAATACATAAACCTTTGGTTAATTTGATTTAAAAAGGAAGAAAATCAAATTATTAGTGTCAAAAGTGAAAAGGGTGAATTGCCCACCAATGAAGAGAAAAGTAAAGCAATTAATAGGGGCTATTTTGCCCAGTTATATAGCAATAAATTTGACAATCTAAGTAAAAATAGATGAATATTTAGAAAACTATAAATTGCCCAGATTAACAAAAGAGGAAATAGGATATTTAAATAATCCTGTTTTAGAAAAATAAATTTAGCAAGCCATCAATGAACTTTCTAAGAAAAAAAAACAAACCCAGGGCCAGATGGAGTTACAAGAGAATTCTACATAACATTCAAAAAAGAATTCATTCCAATACTATGTAAACTATTTGTAAAATGGGCAAAGGTAGAGTCCTACCAAATTCCTTTTCTGACACAAATATGGGGCTGATACCTAAGGCAAGAAGATAAAAAAAATGGAGAAGGAAAACTAGAGACTAATTTCCCTAATGAATATTGATATGAAAATTTCGAATAAAATGCTAGCAGGGATATTACAGCAATATATCACATAGATCACACACTATGACCAGCTGGGATTTTCACTAGGAATCCAGGGCTTGCTCTATATTAGGAAAATTATCAGCCTTAATAATTGACCATTTAAATAACAAAACCAACAAAAATTACATGATTATCTCAATAATTGCCAAAAAAGCTTTTGACAAAATATAACACCCATTCCTATTTAAAACACTAGAAAGCATAGGAATAAAGGGAACTTTCTTAAAATGATAAGTTGTATCTACCTAAACCCACCAGGAAGCATTATTTATAATGGGGATAAGCTAGAAGTCTTCCCAATAAGATCAGGAGTGAGGTAAGGATTCCCATTATCACCAGCATTATTCAATACTGTACTAGAATGCTTCCTATAGCAAAAAGAGAATAAAAAGAAATTGAAAAAATTTGAATAGGCAATGGGGAAACAAAAGTATCACTCTTTGTAGATGATATGATGTTATACTTAGAGAATCATAGAGAATCAAATTAAAAAAACTAGTTGAAACATTCAACAATTTTGGTAAAGTTGCAGGATACAAAATATACCCACAAAATTATCAGCATTTCTATACAGTAGCAACAAAACTTAGCGATAAGAAATAGAAAGAGAAATTCCATTTAAAGTAGCTTCAGACAATATAAAATACTTGGGTATCTACCAATTACAATTACAAAACACTTTTTATGCAGATAAGGATAGACCTAAACAGTTGGAGAAATATTAATTGCTCAGGGCTGAGTCAATATAAAGAAAATGACAATTATACCTAAACTAAGTTATTCAATACCATACCACTCAAAATATGAAAAAAATTCATAGAGCTAGAAAAAAAATGGCAAAATTCTCTGGAAGAATGAAAGGTCAAGAATATCAAGGGAATCAATAATAAAAAAAGGTGGGTGGCTTAGCCATACCAGATCTCAAACTTATAAAGTGGTAATCATCAAAACAATCTGGTACTGGCTAAAAAATAGAGAGGTGGATCACTAGAATAGGTTAAGTACTGAATATGTAGTAGTAAATTACCATAGTAATCTAAATTGCTGGGAAAACTGGAAAGCAGTTTGGCAGAAACTCAGTATAGACCAGCATCTCATACTACATACCAAGATAAGGATAAAAATGCATACATAATTTATACATAAAGAGTGATATATGTGTGTATATGTATATACATGTATGTGCATACGTATATATACATGTATACATGTATGTGTACCACTAAATATTTACAAGACTCAGCTAAGTGCCACCTACTATGAGAGACATTTTTGCATTACCCCAGTGGTTAATGTTCTCCTCTGAAATTACTTGAGGCAGGTGGTGAAGTGAATACAATGCTGGAACTGGAGTCAGGAAGACTTGTATTCAATGTGGCTTCAAACATTTACTGGCTGTGAGACTTTGGACAAGACCTTTAACCTTTATTTGTCTCTGTTTCATTATCATTATTGTTTTTATTTTTTATATTCATTTTGTATTTACTTATTTGCATTTTATTTTTCTCCAGTATAATAACATAAGCTCTGTGATGTCAGAGAGGATTTTATTTTTATCATTATATCTTCAGGGCTTAGCATAGTGCTTGGGTTGTAGGAGATGATTAGTAAGTGCTTTTTGAAGTAAAATATCACCTCTCAGTCCCAATTATTGGCCTGGCTCAGATTTCAAGAGATAGTACAGTGTAGTAGACAGCTGGCTTTGAATAAAAGCTAATAATAATGATAACTAGCATTTATATTTTGCTTTAAAGTTTGCAAAGTACTTTATATATGTTATCTCACTTCTTACAACCACTGTAAGACATAGGCACTATAATCTCCACTTTACAGATGACAAAACTGATGCTGAGAGCAGTTAAATGATCTGTTCAAAGTCACACAAGCTATTAAGTGTCTGAAGCCAAATCTGAACTTAGGTATTTCAGATTCTAAGCTCTTTAGTCTTATCCACTACACTATCTAGTTTTAAAGATAGGACGAATTGGGCTCGGTAACTGACTCTGACACTGTGAACTTGGGCAAATTAACTTAATTAACTTCACTTCTTTGTGTTCTAGGAAAATTTCTAAGTTGTAGAAAGATGCTGATCTGTATTGGTAGAGAGAAATACCTTACTGAGAGTTCTAGGCACCAGTGAAATCACTGGTCTAATCCTTGTCCTTAGGGTTTCACTTGGTATTTTGTTTTATTACTCTTTAACACACTTACCATGTAAAATCACGTATTGAAGGTATTCATGTTGCCATCTTATCCTATTACTAGAATGCAAGTTCCTTACGTTGCCTTAGTTAACTTTGTATTTCCTCTATTATCTTGTTCTTACCCACCTCCTATAGCCTTGGTCACTCTGGGATTGCAAGACAACTTGGTTACTTCCTGATAGAAGCATTGAACACATTCCTTTTTACTTCACAACACATTCCATGCATGGCATCCTTTTGGTGCCATGTTCCAGGGCATGAGGTCCTCATCTTTTTTTGTGCCACAGACAACTTTGGTAGTAGGCTGGTAAAATCTATGAAGCCCTTCTCAGACTTGTATTTTTAAATGTGTTAAATAAAATGCATAACACTATAAAGGGAAACTAATTATACTGAAATATGCTTATCAAAATAGATGAAGAAAAAAATGAACTTACAGACCCCAAGTTAAAACATTGTTCTAGGGTATGTTGTACAGATGAAATGATGTCCAAAGAGAGTATTCCATAACTTTGTAGATTCTTGTCATGAAAAACAAACAAAATCTGTTTTCTGACTACTGTCAATACTTACTATTGTACCTGGTACAACTATTTTTTTTAATCTATATGTTCAATGCTTGGCATAATGCCTGTTCCATAGCAGATACTTAATTTAATAAAAAATTAACTGAGATGAACTTTTCTCTTTATAAAGAAATATGAGATTCCTTATTAAGGAGGATTTGCCCCTTTTCCCTTTTCTACAGCACACCTCAGGACAGAAGTTTTTAACCTGGAGTCTGTGAACTTGATTTTTCCTTTATATATTTTGATAAATGTATATTTTGGAATAATTGGTTTCCCTTGTTAATCCATGTATTTTATTTATGCATTTAAAAACATGACTCTGAGAAAGGGTTCATAAACTTCACTAGACTACTACCAAAGTAATCTATAACACACAAAGAAAGGTTAAGCATGCCTACATCAGAAGAGATATACCATATCGTGTAGGCTCCAAAGTTTTAAAAGTGTGTATTGTAGAGTTAATTTCTAATGGTAAGCATTAACAATCAATCATTCAATTAATATTTATTAAATACCAATTATTCACCTGGAATTATGCTAGATACTAGAGCTACAAAGACCAAAAAGAAACAGTAGTTCCTGTCTGCAAGGGGTTTATATATTTTGGAAGAGACAGCATGATGTAATTAAATACAAAAAATTAAACATTTGTGATATATATATATCATATCTATTATATGCACTTATATTCTCTCTGTGTATGTGTATGTATGCATGCATGTATATGTGTGTATATATACACATACGCATACACACATACATAGGTACATATATAAATACATGTATGTGTATATATGTGTGTGTGTGTATGGTACGGGAGAAAAATGTGCTAACTGTTGAGCAAATTAGGAAAATCTGAAAGCATTATGTAGAAGATGGTACTTCATCTGAGTTTTGGAGGAAACTAGAGAAAGATTGAATAGTTATTCAGTTATACTGGAAGTCCTCTATTTGTAATAAAAGCAAGCAACTTAAGTAAAATAGAAGCAAAGAGAACTAGCTCAGGAGTGAGTTAAGACTTGAAGATTTATGACAAACCTTTGGTAGGTGATCTTTTAGTGGCAAAATTCAAAACGTTCATATGTTCAGCACTGCAGACAAACAATAATAGGATTTCCATTCAGCAACTATATCCATCTTCTTTGAATTCTTCATAACTCAGAATTTCAAATTAGGATTACTGGTGACTCTTTGGGCAGCTCCTGTGCTGGATCACTGGCTAATCCAAATACAACAAATGGGAGAATGGTCAAACAGTGACATTAAATACTCATCCACAGCCCCAGGGACAGGAAGTAGCAGCAGAGTAAGCAAATTATTTCATCTCAATGCAGCAAGGACCTTCCAGACTCTGCAGTACATTTTGTAGGATGTTCTATTCGAACTTTGTCAATTGATCAAGACATTGCGACAGAGAGCAACAACAAGGATTACATTTTTTTTTCTTTCATATAAGACATTGCCTATAAAGGTAAATGCACCATACTTTCAAAAAGGAGTTCAGAATTTTCCAGTATTAGATAATCAGGCTCTTTTCCGTCAGGCAGGAGACCACACTTCAAATTGCACATTTCTGATATAATAACACTGATACCATACCTCAAAGATTTCTACCACATTTAATTTAGTTAATATTCAAGTGTAGTTGAGTAGAGAGAATGCTGGACTTGAAATCAGGATTACCCAAGTCTTCCCTCAAACATGCATTAGCTGTGTGACCTTGGGTAAATCATTATTTTCGAGTTTCAAGTTTCCTCATCTGTAAAAAGGGTATAACCCTTTTAGTATTTATCTCATAGGGTTGTTGTGAGGCTCAAATTAGAAAATGTTATACAAAGCACTTTGCAAACTTGAAAGCGCCATGTGAATGTCAGTTTTTTTTTAAATTGCAAATATTATTATCAGATGAACTTGGATGCAATAACCAAATGTTTTGCCTGTATTTTTTTTCCCCTTTCCTGGATCTGTAGGCATTTAGTAGTATCGCTGAATCATAGATTTAGAACTGGAAGAGAATGTGAAGTTCGTGTAGTCCAACCACATCATTTTATAGTTGAAGAATCTGAGGTTAAATGACCTGCCTCAGATCATATAGACAGTGACAGCACTGGGATTTGAACCCAGGACTTCTAACCTGACCAGCTGTTTTCCAAGGTCCTCATACTTTACATCTATGACTTACTCCTTACCCCCCTCTCCACAATTCTGCCTCGCATTTTTTTTTAACTTTCATTCTCTAGGTATCAATTCTCGTCAGGGCATTGGTTTGGTTTAAGGGTAATTCCCCATAGTGATAAGTTCAATAAAAACTTTCCATGTTACCCTCACTTAGTAAAGCATGTATAATTTACGCTTCATATGTAGTAATCTAATAGCATTCAAATTACTGTGACCGAAGAAATGCTAGTGAACTACTTCTGTTCCATTGTTGACAGCCCAGCACACAACTCATTTTCAATGCAATCAACACTCTCTCTTCTTTCTATTTATTCCTACTATAAGGTGCTCTAATTAAATTCCCCTTAACTGACTTTTTTTCATATGCCACATGAATAGCAGGTAAAGTCAATTTGTGAACTCATTGTCCTTGACGTCCTGTAGAAGTGTTTCCAGCTGGAACTGATTATATTTAATCTTCTGTGTTACCCAGGTAAAAAAAAATAATAATCCAAAAGATAACAATAAATAATTGCGGCTCTACCTTTATTTAAATTTGTTCTGCCACTGTTATGGAACAATGCAGATAAATAGCTAAGGGTCTTTCACATTGTCCAAAAAATGGCTCTTCAGCAGTAATTATGTCCCTGCCTATGACCCTGAGCCCTGTACTGCAGCTGACAGGTAAATGATTAAAAAATACAAGGAAAGAGAATGGGAACTCTCATTATCCTTTGTGGGAATGGATTCGGAAATAGGATGTACAGGTTCAGGGTATTTTTCAGAGCAAGTCATAGTTTAGTACTTCTTGTATGCAAAGCTCTTACACAAGGCGGGCATGGTTCCCCCTCTTGGCTGCACTTAAGGACTGCCTTCCCACAGCATCCCTGGAATCAGAAAGAAGGGTTATTCTCCACATGGAAAAATGCCAAGTTTGGTTTCCATGACAGGCTTTACAATCCAACCTTCTGAATAGCTACCCAGAATTCAGCCTACCTCTTTGAACATTTTTTGCACGATGCCTTTAGAAATATCATCTTGGTCCCACAGCATATACCTTTATTGGAAAAATAATAAAAAGAGGATTTTTATGTATGCTGGGTTGTGGAAAGAAGGAAATTTAATGAGGTTCCTATTTTTAAAAAGTGAACGATCTGGGTGACAATAATTCTGGGATCCAAAACATGAGTCCAGGTAAATGTGCTTAAATACCCAAGTCAGACTGGTAAAACTTAAGCAATCAAAACTGAAGTGCTCTCTCCCCACCCTCTCACCATTTTTACATTGAGCAAGGGAGATAAAACAGGTATATTCAGGATAAAATGTAAGTAAAATGACATTTGGTACAGTCTGAATAGCTTCTTTTCTTCATGCTTCCATAAAGCAGTATGCTAAAGTAGAAACTAGTATCTTCAAAACTCTAATCAGACAAGATTCTATTTTACTCATATTTTGAAGGTTAGCTGAGCAGATATTGGGGACAGCAATGAAAGGTGTAGAGATGATATAAATCTTAAAGAAATGCCTATTTATTGCAAGGAACCAGCTTCCTTGTTGCCTAGTCTTGGTCTGACATCTATACAGAGCAGTCCTTTTAGAAGAGAACAAAGATGATTCCTAGAGTTTTGGACTTCATGTCCATTTCCCACTATCATTTTAGCTGTAGTTATCTTACAAATCATCACTTTAAATTCTTAAATTGTGTTACTTTCTTATAGTAGAACCTTATCTTATCTTGCTTTATCTTAGAATAGAAAAAAGTATGGGCTCTTGAAGGCTTATCAGTGGGATTCAACTTCCAGGAGGTCTTATCAAATTGCTAAGGTTCAAATTCAGGATGCTTGATAGAATGCCTATCTGCCACCTGATGATATACAATCCTAACTGAATTCAGAAAATCTCATTATCATAAGGTTAACCTTATGATTTTTTTTAAATTTCATTTCTGGCACAGCCATTCATTAAACAAGAATCTGCCAAAGCATGGAGAACTCAGTAAAAGGAATACTTAGATAGATGAGGGCAAGGAACCTTGAAACATAAACACAACTATTGAATAATCTTGTTCATCTTAATGTAGAGATGTAAAATGAAATCAAACATTATCATTATTACCTTTTAATTTGTATCCCTTGGATATTAACATCTCTTAAAAATATCTCGATGGAAACTGCTATACTTTTCTTCATTTACAACAAATTTGCATTTCATAGAAAACTATATGCAGATGTGGGAAAAAGAAACTCCATAATTTTTACTCAACATTTTACAAAATGAACATAGGAAATGTCTGTCAAAAAGAGTAATATTTCCACAAATTTATACTTTATACTAAAGGTATTGAGAGAGTAAATTTGTCCTACAGTTGAGATCCCAAATGTTTTGGTAAGTGAAACATGGCTAGAGGTCAAAATGTTACACCAAAATCCTCTCCAAATAAACACTCATCAGATAATATTATTTCAAATTCTTCTCACGGGATGGTTTTAAAAAACTATTTACTATGCATCACCATTTAACACTAATTAGAATAAAATAAGGGAAATTGCCCAAAAATCATTGATGAAATGCATGCTGAGCATAAATAGGTCTTGGCATGTTTCCAGTGATATCCTTGGTATATAGATGCAGAAAAAATAAAAAATACTGAGGAACTATGTGGTAGGCAGAGGAGGTAGGATGATTATATAATGAGAGGTAAAAGATGGAGCTTCAGAAAGCAAAGAGTAGTTAGGAACTTAAGAAAAACCCAGAATCCACTCCAGCATGTTTGTCAGATTTTCTGTGTAACACTTGCAGAAGAACATGTACCAGAGTCACTCAAGATAAGAAGGTATAAATGGGTTGGGGTCTACATTGATGAAAGGGATGTCCACACTTATATCAAAGATCTACTGAAATATTGAAATAAAGAGTAATATAATCATGAAAATAAATACTATTTCTGTTGTAATTTTTGGTCCATTTTTTCATTTGTGGTTCACAGCGGTCTTCTGAGTTAGGGTAGATATTTTTATTCCCCTTTCACAGATGACAAAATTGAGTCTCAGAAAGAATAAGTGACATGTCTAAAGTCAAACAGAAATTTAGTGACAGAGCTAAAAGTATACCTCCTAGTTATATGCTTTCTACCACACCCTTCCCTCATTCCTATAGCAACTGGTAGAGAGACTTTTTGTTCTCTCACTTCTCAATGATCTCCAATCTGAATATTTGCAACATACCCCTTCACCTACAATTGCTTTGTTAGGAAGATTGGAGGCTTCCAACATTAGGTCCTTCTAGTTTCTATCCTCTGTTCCTCAAAACTTCAGGTTTTTTTAAAACATATACCCTAATTTCTTCCTCCTGGTTACAGGAGAATGAGAGAAAACTACACAATGAACTTCCCTTCAACTTCCCAACTCAACTTCACTTCCCTTTCCATGTGTGAATCTCACTTACTTGATTTCAGCATGGTGTGGCAACGATCTTGCCCTACAATATCTATTAGCACTTAGGCCTCCTCTCCCAGGAACATCCATTCATACAGGTGACCTCCTCACAATGGAACATCCCTTCACCATGCTGGCCTCCTTCACACATTGATGAGTCTTTGGGCCTCCATTTTAGGGAAGGGCCCAGGTGGGCTAACCTTCATTCCTCTCTTGGATGTGCTTCTGTCTATTCCTCTTCATTAGAATGTAAACCCTTTGAGGGTAGGGACTACCATTTATTTTTACTTGTATTTGTATTCCCAGCAGTTAGCACGGTAGTGAGCTCATAGTAAGTCCTTAATGAATGCATATTGATTTGTCCTTACCTGTGCCATGGATTCCATTCCCTCTTGCTTAGTATCTCATTTTAGCCGCCATCCCCTCCCTGCCATGAATCTCCTTCACTGGCTCCTTCTCATATGCTTACAGACATGTTCAGGTTACATGAATCTTAAAAAAAAGCATTACCTTGATCTTTCTATTCTATCTGTCACTGTCCCATCTCTCATCCTCTAAATCTTGGTCTTTTTGCTCCATGAAGCTAGAGTCACATATCTTCTGTACTAAACATTTTGAGAAAGTCTACATTTGATACACACACATTTTTGTTGTTCAATTGTTTCAGTTGTGTCTGACTCTTTGTAACCCCATTTGAGGGTTTCTTGATAAAGATACTGGAATAGTTTGCCATTTCCTCCTCCAGCTTATTTTTACAGATGAGCAACTGAATGAAACATGGTTAAGTGACTGCTAGTGAGAGTCTGAGGACAGATTTGAACTCAGGAAGATGGGTCTTCCTGACTCCAAGCCCAGTACTCTATCCACTGTACCACCTAGCTGCCCATGCATACACACATACACATATAGACACACACGCAAACATACATGTTTATATGCATGCCACATTGTGTGTTTATGTATGTCTTTCCATATAGAAGTTTGTCTTTCATGCTTCTATGTGGAAATCTGAATCAAAAAATATATATATACACACACGTATTTATATATATATAAACCATATACACATATATGGTATATGTGTATATAATTATATCTAGATATTAATCAATCTATTTATATCTATTGATCTATCAATCAATCTAGAAACCATATTTTAGTCTTCCATTTCCCTCATTTCATAGGATCATCAATTTAGATCTGGAAGGGACCTTAAAGTTCGCTCATTTTACAGATATATAAACATTTCCTCGTCCCCTGTAATATTTCTGCAACTTTCAGCACCATACCGCTTCAGTCTTATATTACTTTCTTCCCCTCAACATACTCTGTGTTCTGAATAAACTGTATACTTCTCTGCTACCTCCTACACTGCACTTTGGGCTTTCCTTGTGCCATTTATTAGCTCACAGGGTTTGGATTTTTGTTTTTGATTTATTTTTACAAAAATTAGAACTATGATTTCATTTGTATAAGGAACTTCTACTGAGGAAACCCCCTTTACCAATGCATATTTACACCTGCTCTGTGACTTATAATCTTAGAGACTTGGCTGGGATCATTGAGGTTAAATGACTTGGCCCCGGGGTCACACAGCAAATATTTGTCAGAGGCAGGACTTAAAGTGAGGTCTCCCTAACTTCTAGTCTGATTTTCTATCATACTACATCCTTGGGGACAGCCAGGTGACACAGTAGATAAAGCATCAGTCTTGGAGTCAGGAAGACCTGAGTTCAAGTGTGACCTCAGACACTTACTGGCTGTGTGACTAAGTCACTTAATCCTCTTTCCCTCAGTTTTTTCATCTGTAAAATGAGCTGGAGAAGGAAATGGCAAACCACTCTAGTATCTTTGCCAAGAAAACCCCAAATGGGGTTGTGAAGTATTGGGCAATACTGAAATTATTCAACAACAACATATTACACTGCCTCTCACATTATCCTTTATTCTTGGAAATTCTTCCTGTCAATTATTCATCTGCTTAATGCCTATTTATCTTTTATAACACAGCTCAAATGCCACCTTTTCAGGAAGCCATCCATAATCTCCTGCCATGATCTCTTTCATACCTCACATAACACTTTTAATGTTGAGTATTATAGTAATGTCTGCGCTTTCCCCTCACTAGACTGCAAATTTGATGAGGGTAGGGACCATATGTTATCTAAATGTGTTGGTCCCAGTCCTGTCTACTACTGTTGGATAATTACATATTTGTGGAATGAATGAATACTAAGTCACATTTATATCATATCTTAATCTTTTCAAAGTGTTTTCCTAATAGCAACAGCAGGAATTAGATCATAGAATGGACCAAGTTTTCTACTTTACCCATATGTGGATGACCCTTTCTAGGAACAGGGATGGAGGGATCAGAACGAATCACATATCGGGGCTCTCTCCATTTGAATATTTTTTAAAAAGGTGAAATTGGGATAAGAACAACATTAAGAATAGACTTGAAAGAAAAAAGAATGTAGGGAAGAAATGAGGAAAAAGCAAAAATGCATTCTGGGCAATTTCTGTGGAAGCAGACTGTTGCCAAGCAGACAATTCTTATTTACCTTTGTTTAAGACGGAGGATGAGAGGCACATATGTTTACATGATGCTTCTGTGTATATGGGGACCTCAGAATTTGGTTAGGTACTATGTGGCCCTAACATCTTCTTTTTACCTTGTGCAATTCCACTTACCTGGTTCCTGGACCCGTGCAATTTGGATTCTGACTATGAGTATTGAACAGATACCCAGGCTGGCCACAGAAGTCCTTGGATTCATGTTTGTATAATTAATTAATTCTCTGACTTTTGACAAATGACAACTGACATTTGGAGATGAAACCTTACCTTCTACCAGGCCAACTGGAAACTTAGATAGGGAGGGATAAATTTGCCCATGAAAGCAGACATTTTGAGTTACCAATCACAGATTCATCTTGTCACTGGTAAAACTTATATTTCCAGAAAAGAAAAAAAAATGCCTTGGTTGAAAATGAAGCAAAAGATCAAAATATTGTTTCATGCTTATGATCCCAAATGAGGATTCAAATGTTTTATACAATGTATTCTGGCAATGTGAACTCATTTCTCTTCCCTAGAAAGGTTTTTAAAAAATTTTTATTACCTCTATGATTTAGAGGAGGGAAAAATATATGTGTGTATGTGTATATATGTGTGTGTGTATGTGTGTGCATATATGTGTAGATATGTATACATACAAATATAAACATCTAGATATATACACACATCTGCACATATATACACATGCACACACATATACACATATACATACATATACACACATATATGCATACATGTACATATGCATACATACAGACCCACCCATACATATATACATGTATACACACACATATATATGTGTGTGTATATATATATATATATATATATACATATATATATATATATATATAACACAAGGGCCATCTAGACCATTTTACAAATGAAGAAACTGAGGCCCAGAGATTTAACCAAAGTCATACAAGAAGTTAATATCAGAAGTATAATTTGAATACAGGCCATTTGACCACAAAGTTAGTACTCTGTCTATTGTACCACAGACCATTTGCAAACAATGAAAGTTTATTTTGTGTTGGCGACAAAGAAGGCACTCAACATCAACAATCCATTGTCATGGAACTTTCCTATATTTTCTCCTGAGTTTCTGAGGAGAGATTATGTCAAGGAGAAAAGTTCTCGTGTAGGATTGTTTGTTTTGGGGAGGAATTTTAACAATATACTCGTAGTTGGATCATTCTTACATCATCAGAATGCATAGAAATTATCCTCTTGCTAATAGGTTTTCTAGATTCTTAACATCAACAAGGTTTGAATGAAGTTTACCTTTTGGGTTTACTACAACTGGGTAGGAATTTGATATGTCTCTTTTCAGTTTGAAGTAATGAAACTAAATATCCTCTCCCTTCCATCTTTTTTTCCTAACATCCACCCAGAATGATTACCAGATTTGTTACTAGGTGTGCAGAAGTAACACCTCACAGATTTTGGTGATGAAATTTTTCCTTGCTTATAGGACCTAAATATTAGTTTTCTTACATTTTTGTGTGCTACTAGAGGTTTGTCTTGTTAGGCAAGCTAGAGGAAATACCTCTGTTGAACTTTAAAGTATCTCTTAAACAGAAAAAAAATATATATTTTCAAGTCAAAGAGTTTCCAAAGCAAAAAAAAAGTTTGTATTTAGATAAAATGTCATTTTCCATGCATTATGACTCCATATGCTTGAGAATGGTTTTAGGTTTTAAAAACACAATTTGCAAGATAGAAGTACTTTTTATTTGTATTGGAATTCCCTCAGAGTATTATTGCAATCTTGATTCCTGTCTTACTTACACATTTCTGTGAAAAGAACTCTTAGATTTCGGAGTTTCAGACTTTGATCTTTTCACTGGTGCATGAACTTAGTTGATTGTAGAAGAAGGTTTCTCTTTAAGAAAATATATGTAGAGATAACTTTCAGTGTATCTATAGCTATATATCTATTTCTATACAAACACACATTCACCCAGCTTTAGGAGAAAAAAAAAGAAAGAGAGAAAACTTCTTTCCCCTGTGAATTTGAAAAGGTAGAGTGATCAGAGGATTACTCTGTTTTACCCATAAACGAACTTGAAGAATGGTTATCTATCTCCTTTAAAAGTCATATTGGCTGTGTTATAAGGGAATAGATTTTAAACCCAGGACCCTGTCCCAGACTTGAGTTGTAGATGAAATAATAGTGCATACGACCATAATCAGATTTTCGAGACTATATATTTTTTTTAATTGTTCAAATTTGGTGGGTAGTAGAATAATCCTGGTCTAGAGGAAAAGAAAGGGAAGTAACCAAAGACATTTCTCAACATAGTAATTTTTGCTCCTTGAGCATATATTGAATCTTTTTTATTTTTAAAACAAAATCTAAGGTGCTATTTCATAGCCTTCAGGAAACAAGCAGAGCTCCTGTGATTCCCCACCCCACCCCCAACCCCCACCATGGTCCACCCGGAGACAATTCCTGCTGGAACTTTCTGTACAAAATATTCAAACAGTAACAATCATTCAGAGCATTTCCTTGAAGGGCCACTTCATATCAGTTAGTAAATTCTTGCCCATAATCGTCGTTCATGAGGTTAAGATAAATTATGAGGTCAAATAGAGCAATGACCCACTTATCCTTTACTCCATTTCCCTTTTTTTTTCTTTCTCATTTCGTTTCCCCTTTTGGTTCTAACCCCAGTTCTGCCTGATGATCTGGCTTTATGTCTCCCTCAGTGGGCCCAACCCTTCTGCACTGACACACTAGAATTGATCTATAATATTCAACCAATATGCATCAACCAATCAACAAATATAACGAACACTTCCTTTATGCCAGAACTTGTATTTTGTATGCATTGGGGATAGAAAGGTACATACATGAAGAATGAATATAAAATACATTTAAAGAGGTTTTTGGAGGCAGGGCAATAGGAACTGGGAAAGGTTAGGCAGATCTTTGTGTAGAAGGTAGTACTTGATCTAAGTCTGAAAACCAAGACTCAAAGGTGAAGAGGTAGGGATAAAGTGCACTCCAGGCAAGTAGGAGAAAGCCAGGGCAAACTGGGAGCTGTCATGTGAGGAACAAGAAGGCCAGTTTGGGTGGTCTACAGAGCACAGCACTGGAAGGGAAGTAGTGAATAATAAGGGTAGAAAGTATGCTGGAAACAGGTTGTAAAGGACTTGAAATTCCAAAAGGAGAAATTTATATCTTATCCTAGAGCCAATAGGGAGTTTATTGAGTAGGCGGGTGACATTGTCAGATCCATGCTTTAGGAAAAGCTCTTTGTCAGTAGCCAGAGGTAGGATGGACTGGAGAAGAGCAAGCCTTGAAGAAAGGAAACCAATTAAGAAACAATTGGAATAGGCTAGGCAAGAGGTGATAGGGATCTGAACTAGGATGTAGCCATGTGAGTTAGAAAAAAGACCCCAGATGCCAGAAATGTGAAGGCAGAAACAAGAAGATGTGGGAACTGAATGGAAATATGTCCATTATAGAATCATACATGAGCACTGTAATGCTAATGGGGGGAGGGGTGTAAGATCTTCCATGCCCATCAATAGGCCTCATGTGGAGCCCATTAAGGGAAGCTTGTTTGTAGGAAGGCTTACACACCTTTTGTTAATTTCTAATTAGGCACTGAGCCTATTAGCTGAAAGAGAATATTTTCTGAGAGGTGAGCTTTTGCTTTGGGGGCTTGTTTACAAGAAGGACCTTGTGATTCCCTGCTTGAGACTCTCTCCCTGACTGCTCAGAGGTAAAGGCTCTCTTGATCTAGCGGTGAATGTAAAATATATAGCAGTATTATTTTGATTCAGGCAGTAGAGCCCTGTCTGTTGGTCTTTATTTCTCTTCTCTGTATTTCCTCTGTTTCTATTTTATGTAACTAAAGAAGATTGTTGACCCCTGAAACAGTTATTTTTCCTAGTAAAGCAGATTTAAGAACCTGTACTAGCAGCCATCCTGGGTATGCCAGTGTGGTTGCTGTTACAAGCACTTAAAGGTGATGAATGCCTACACGAGGGTGATTGCAGTGTTAGAGGAAAGAAAGTTACAGAGATGGAAACAATAGGACTTCACAATTTATAGGATATGGCAATGTGAGAGAGAGAGCAAAAAAGTGAAAGATAACACTTAGGTTGTAAGCCTAAGAGAAGGTGGTACCCTCAACAATCAGAGGGAAGTTAGAGAGGAGAGCTTGGGTTGGGGGATGTAAGACAAACAGCACTATCACACAGGAGGGCTGCTAGCACAAGTTCACTCTTGATCTGGTCAGACAGGAAAGACAGCTTCAAAGGGGTTAATAATTTTACTTTATTCTAGTCTAGCCTTCTCACAAGGGTTGCTGATAATGGAAGCACTACTCCTACAGCATTCCCTAATCACCCTTCTCTCAGGAGCTGGTGAGAAGGTGGGGTAATTAGCTCTATGTCTCCATGGGGTCAACTGAGAAGGCTTATGTGTTCTTCTCAATCCCATCAGGCCTCAGCGGGGGCCAGTTCGGGCAAACACAGACTCCCCCCAAGCGTTGATGGGGGCTGGTGAAGGTACACACAGCATTCCCCCTTGTGCATTCAACCCTAAAGTTTCCCCAACTTACGGACCAGTGCCCACCTGCTTCAGAGGGCAACAAAGAAGGCATTTTGCTAGCAGTAGCTTCACAAATTTACATCACCTCATCCCTGTATCTCACCGCACAGTTGCAGTGGATGTTTCCATTTTAAGCACAAATGTTTATATTATTTGTCATTATATAATGCTGTGCAAGCATGGTAGAGATGTTTTGAGCCATAAGCCTGGGAAATAGATATTGTTATGGCCATGGATCCTGGGAAACTGAACTCCAAGAAATAACAAAGTCCACTTTACACATAAATCCACCTTACTTAGAGGTGGATAAGGGATTCAGCTTTTGGTCTTTAGAGTTTTAAGATGTTTATGGGACATCCACTTCAAGACAAGATGTCCAATAGGCAGTTGAAAGTGTAAGACTGGGGTGAGGGGTGTCTGGAGAGTGTTTAGGGTTGGCTGTATAGAAATAGTAATGGAAAGTATAGAATTCGATGAGGTCATCACGTGAAATAGATAGGAAGAAAAGAAATGAAACCAGGAGAAAAGAAAACAATAAAAACAAAACAACAAACCTTGAGAGATTCCCATAGTTAGCCAGTGTGATACGGATAAAGATCTAGCATGGGAGACAGAGAAAGAGCTGTCAGGCAGGAGGAGAAGCAGAAGAGAGCAGTGTCAAGGAAACCTAAAGAGAAGGTATTCTGAAGAGAATCATCAACAGTGTCCAAAGCCTGAAGGTCAAGGAAGATGAGTATTGAGAAAAGGCCATTAAATTTGTTAATTAAAAGATCATTAGCAATTTTGGAGGGAGGAGAACGATGAGGACCGAAGCCAAAGTTCAAAGAGTAAGGAAAGGGAGTAAGAGGAAAGGAAGTGGAGGCACTTGTTATTGACTCTTCTCAAAACTTCAGTAGGAGTTTTGTCTTTTAAATAGTCCATGTAGGTATTTATTTCTGTAATTAGATGATAAACTCTTCAAGATCATACACTCTTTTTTTTTTGATAGTTTGTCATAAAACTTAGATCAATACTGAGTATAGTATAAAAAACACATGCTCACCAAGTGTGATGTTTTAGGTTTTCCAATTGTGTCTCTGAATGTAAGGTATAAATAAAGAAGCATGTGCATTACTTTAGATGTAATGGCAGGATGCTGGTTTTTATGGAAAAATAAATCAATGAAAATCCGACATAACTTAAAAGACCCCGAGATACTTAAGTCTTGCTTATTTAAACTGACAAGTTAAAATGCCTACATGATGTTGCTTCTGCTAGGTGGGGTTCTCAATTAACATCTGGGGTTTCATTTTGTGAATGCTACTTTAGTATTACCCTCATATACTTGACACCTGGCATTCACAGTTGTTTTTCTTTTCCTTTTTGTTTTAAGAAATAACAAATTTACCTTGTCTACCTCTTTTTCTCTTTTCATCTATGAATAATGAGACTTTCTGTTTACTTAGCACCTTTATTCAGAGGAATCAAAGTGCTTTGGCATTTGTGAATATCTCATAGTTTCTCCTGTGATTAGTAGGGCTTTATGGTATTACAGGTGCTTCTCATTTAATGACACATGAATCCTCCAAAAGTGGTCTCAGGTGAATTTTTGGCATAGAAAATCTTTTTGTCCTTTTCCCCTTCATATTAAATTGAGGATTATTTTCTATATGGAAACATTAGCTACCAACTGAATTAAATCCTATTAAGGAATGCTACAAATATTTCATAGTATGGTATTTAAAATGCAATGTTAATTTGAAAAGTAATAATATAGAAAGCAAGTACAAGATGTAGAAGGAACTCATATCTAAAGGTTAAAAAAAAACAGGCAAATTCCCTGAACAGAATTTAAGAACCTAAAATAGTTTTCAACTTTTCCCTTCCTAAGTATTCTAAGTCAGGATAAGCTGTGTTAAAAGGAAAATTCTTTATTCAGGCTTTTGCTCTGATTAACAAGGCAAAACTCAGGACAAAGAGAATTAAAAGGAATTTATTAAAATGCGTTGAGGCAGCAGCACATTGAGGGCCACAAGGGATTCAAGGTGGAGCCAGCTTTTATTGATAACTTACATAATGAGATAAAGACAATTCAGATAGGTCCATATCAGTAAAAGGGGATAGGCCACTGCAGCTTCCTTCCTTCCCAATTGCCTATACTATGATGTTTATCAGATAGGGTTACAAACATCACAGGTAGGGGTATGTGAGGAATAGCAAATAATACAAAAGCTGCAGACTTGGTGATGCCTCTCTCAACACTGATTGACAAACAGGTCTGGGTACCATGGGCCACTGAATCAGCATAAACTTTCAATAATTCCTCCATTTGGTGCTAACCATGTATATGAACAACAAAACCATATATACACATACACGCACACATATTTATATACATATACAGTAGAACCTCACTTTATGAATTTAATTCACTCAGAGACTCCGTTCATTGTGAGATTTGTTCGTATTGCAAAGTGAATTTTCCCATAGGAAACAACATAAAGTCAAATGATCAATACCACATCCCCAAGAATATTCATGTAAAATAATTATTTATAATTATAAGTAAGTCTTTTGTCTCTAATGCACCTGAAACACAATAGCAATGATTAGTACACAGTATGAACCGAAAATAAAACAAATTAACCTGCACTTTACCTTTGAGAAGAGTCCATGGCCGGTGTGAGGGAGGTGAGAGTGAGGAGGAAGAGGAAAAGTTATTGCTTGGACGGAGAACATCCGGGGTTTCATGAGAACATCAGGGATTTGTTGGGAGTGTTCTCTGTTATGCTACTTTCACTAAAAGTAAGACTAACACTATTGCTGTCACTTATTTTTCGTTTTTTAGGATCACTTCCATGTTTTGACTCACTGATTTGTTTTTCTTTACATTTGCTTCTGACTAGGAATCCATCTAATGATACTTGTTTTGGATGTTTTTTCAGAATGTCATGGAAATGTGACATTGCATTATAGTTAAAAATATTCGTGGCTTGCATTGCTACAGTCTTATTTGGGTGATGTTTATCAACAAAATTTTGTACTTTTTCCCCACATCTGATAAAACTCACTTGGCTTGAGGGATTCCTCTGACCTCTCCTCCTCAGATGAGATATCCTCAGCAACCGCTTGCTGTTGCTCCTCAAGAAGATCCATCAGTTTATCCGTCGTCAGTTCCTGGCTATGTTCCTCTATCAGTTCTTGAATGTCTTCAGCAGCCACCTTCAGTCCCAATGTCTTGCCCAAAGACATGATTCCATCGACAACTGGTTTCTTTTCTGAAACAAACCCCTTAAAGTCACGTTTGAGAATGCAGTCGGGCCACAGTTTTCTTGGTGACTCCATCCCAGGCTTTGTTGATGATCTTGATGTAGCAAATGATGTTGAAATGCTCCTTCCAAAGTTCTCGGAGGGTAAGGTTAGTGCCTTTGATCACCTCGAAGCAACACTGAGATAAAGCTTTTGCATAAAGCTTCTTAAAGTTAGAGATGACCTGTTGCTCCATGGGCTGGAATAGTAGAGTGGTGTTGGGAGGAAGGAACTTGACCTTAATGAACTTGAATCCCTCCAATAGGTCATCTTCAAAGCCAGGAGGATGGGCAGGAGCACTGATCATAACCAACAAGACTTTGAGTGGCAGACTATTTTCTTGAAGATATTTCTTTACTGTAGGACTGAAGATTGTGTTGATCCATTCCACAGATAAGATCTGAGTGACCCATGCCTTGCTATTGAACCTCCATGTAACATTTAACTGGCTCTTCTGCACCTTACTCTTCTTGAATGCTCAGGAATTCTTGGAATGATACACAAGAAGGGGCATGGTTTTTAAATCCTGGCTTGCATTAGCACAGAACAAGAGGGTTAGATGGCCTTTCATGGGTTTGTGCCCAGGCATTACAGTCTCTTCTGCTGTAATATATGTTCTCCTAGGCATCTTTTTCCAAAAAAGACCCATCTCATCACAGTTAAAAACTTGTTGCGGCACGTAATTCTCAGAAATCACAAGCTTTTCAAATTCACCGACAAAGGCCTTCACTGCCTTAGCATCTGAGCTTGCTGCTTTGCCATACCATTTAACACTATGGATGGCACTTCACTTTTTGAAATTATCAAACCATCCTCAGCTAGCCTTGAAACTTTCTTCCTCTGACTGATTCATGCCCAGCATCTTTGAAATGAGATTGCCTTGCCTTCTCACAGATAATGTTCTCTGTTATGGTATCACCTGCTAATTGCTTCTCATTGATCCACACAAGAAGCAACTTTTCAACATCTTCTAGAACATGTGGCCTTTGCTTTGATATTCTTGTGACCCCTTTTGCTGCATCTCTACTACCTTTATTTCATCCTTATTCAAAATGGTGCAGGTTGTAGATGCAGATAGGTTATAGAACAATGAAAGGTAGGTCACGCACACAATGTTCATGCTTATCAATGATTTCTTTTTTCATTTCCAATGTAATGGTCTCCTTCTTCTTCGCACCTTCATTTTCATTCTTCTTCGTTGGGGCCATTGTTACAAATACCGCTGTAGATCAGTCACTACCATACACTTTCATGCAAAGTATCAAATCACATCAATTTTCTTGGAAGCCTGGTAACCTACTCCCAGTGTTCAGTTAATCAGTACATTTCATCTTGAGTCACAGATGATCCCTGGAAACATATTCCCTTGGACATTCTGGAATTTCTCAGGACAGTGCTAAACTGGTCTCTTTCAAGTAGATTTTCTTCTCTGGTTCTATGTCACTTGCACAGAGTCCTGGGTAATACTTCTAAAATCAGTCGGTAACCAGACTAAATATAATTAAATATTGAAAATTATGCTGACTTCATCATGGGTGATGTGTTGACTTGCACTTGTATTGAAGTTATGCAGAGTTGCACAGAGTCATTCACCTCACCCTCTCTTCCTAATTCATCAAAGTCTGGTGGCAGGACAAAAGTCAAAATGGCTGGTGATAGCCCAAGATGCAGTGGATGACCTTGGCTTCTTCAATGTCTGATTAAGTTCTTAAATGTTCCATAGCACTTCCTTCAGCTTCCTTCATAGCTATTGGAACAAATTTTCTCATCTACCCATTCCGCTAGGGAAGGTCTTCATATGTTTGGGTAGACATCCTCCTAACTCACCAACAGGTTTGAGGCCTGTCAATTACCCTCAACGTGGTTAGCCTGTGTGCCAAGAGAGTTTGTGCAGCCACTGTACATGCAATAGCTTTTTGGAGCCACAGAGTAGGATAAAGGTGGACATCAAAGGTGAAAAGTGCTTGGCAAGCCCTCACACGAGAGGTACTAGTCTTCCTTGAGCACTGAGAAGCTGAGAGGAATGATTCTAACCCCATCTTCACCATCTCCTGGACCCAGCCCCTGTTATGACTACTGGGGATAGGTATTCACAATGAGGGGGAGGAAAAGGTGACTAGGAACTAGGAATGTCTTTGAACTTTAAAAAATTAAAAAGGAGACCTATTTTCTCTTTCCCTTTTTTGACTGTAGCCAAGTTCCAGAGACAAATGAGAGAAAGACAGATGAGAGATAAAAATCCAGTGGAGTAATTAAGGGTTAGTCCTGTCGATTGTCTGGGACATGATTGGTAAGGAACATATTCAATCAGAATATGAAAGAAACAAGACAGGTGTAGTTCTGAAAGGTTTTAAGCTAAGTTTAAAAGAAAGGAAGAGATAAAGTTTGAGGAAGTTAGTGGGAAGAGGAAATGAATAGAAAGTTAAAAGTTGTAGTCTGAATAGAGGATTTTGTATATTTGGAAAGAAGTGAGGAAGGGTTTTGATCTCATTCAGATAAGAGGGAAACTTTATGTGATTTATTCTTTATGATATGCAGCTTGAAATTCTCAGGCTCCCTCTGCTACTTAGGACCACTCCTTATTTGGAAAGTTTGGGGACAACAGGTAAGAGAGGGTAGGGATTATATCATGGACACAAAAGGGATTAATCAGGTTCTTTTGGTTTGGAAGGAAATAGAGACAAGGTTATACTAGGAATACTACCATGTGTCTCTTTTGCAGTTCTGAAGTTTTCAACTCCATGGAGGTAGAAATAAGGGGCCTGCATTTGTACTCTTTTTTAAACTTTGAGGATCTTTATCCCAATATTTATCGATGAGTTGGGTTCCCCCAGGGCAAGGCTTATGGATAGCTTCATTGCCCTCCCCAGGCTTCTGGGGGTTCTGCCTTGCCAAGGGACAGATGGGTAATTCCTCTTTAATGCTATTGGCTTGATCCATCATTTCAGTGTGTTCTCTAGCATGTTTAAACATTAGCGATTTGTGACCCAGCATCCAACAACTTTTTATTCTGTTTAACTCTGGTCCATATTTTCATATCAATCTTTAATAGAGGGTTCACTTACCATGCTAGGGGTTTTCCTCTGGAACTTTTGAAATTTTGTGGCTACTCTGAAAGCATGGGACAGTACATTAGTTATACCTCACTGTTACTACATGATAGTTCCACTGTTTCCAGTCATATCTCTTTGATAATATCCTGGATTCTATTACTTCTGCATGATTCTTCACTGGTGACAAGCATTAGCTTACTCATACCCACTTTTTGTCTCCCATTTGTTATTTGAGTTGTAAACAACTTCTATTCTTTGGAGACTGTGGTATTCCAGTGACTTGAAGCCAAACAATAGTGATGTTAGAAAGATTGACCTTTGCCTAAGAAAGAAGCATAGGTCGTTTGGGGCAACTAGGTGGTACAGTGGATAGAGTGCCAGGCCTAGAATTAGAAAGACTCATCTTCCTGAGTTTAAATCTGGTCTCTGACACTTACTGGCTATGTGACCCTGGCAAGTCACTTAACCCTGTTTGCCCCCGTTTCCTCATCTGTAAAAACAAGCTAGAGAAGGAAATGGCAAACCACTCCAGTATCTTTGCCAAGAAAAGCCTAAATGGCATCAGAAAGAGTCAGACATGACTGAACAACAACAATATAGGCCATTAAAAGCATTGAAATTTCTTTAAAATAACCAATCAATGCTCTCGTTTTATTCTGGACCAGTTTATTTTCCAAGAGCTATGTCTGTCCAGTATATACAACAGCACTTTATGGGTTAAGCCTCTAATACATATCATAATCTGGAAAGTAGGGATTTTTGTCCACTTTTTTTCCTATTTAGAGAGCTAAGCCAAACTCTTCTAAATAAAAGTTTTATGGATGTGCTTTATTTTTACAGTGTAAATGTTTAAATGTTTACAGATTATCTTCCATGAAAGTTTACTTGTAATGAAGTAAAACAATTAATAACCTAGACATCTCTGGCTTATAAGACCATGAATTTCAGATGTGAAACCTGGACTCCCCAGTTTCAGCTTGGGGGTGAGAAGCTACAGGCTCCAATGGCTCTCTTTTACCCAGCTTAAAGAAAACAAATACTATCAGAAGACACTTTAACAGAAAAGAAAACACTAAATATATCAACATATATAAAATATTCACAACTTGGAAGAATCAGATTGAGTAATATTTGAGGGTTAGAGACTTTCAGGGCCCTAAGAGAATGGACAAGACACCAGCCTCATCCTCCAGGCTTTTGGACTAGAAAAATGGGGGGACTGCAAGGACTGGTCCAAGGTATTATGAGCCCTTAAGAATGGAGATTCTGAATGATGGGATAGGTACCTTCAATTGCAGGGCAGGGAGGGGAGAGGTTTTTGATGATCAATTTGAACTGAGATAGGGGGTGCACTGAACACAATACCAATATCAGTAGAGTCTAGGGCCCTCAAGACTGCTGGCACTGAAGACAATAAGGAATCAAGATCAGTGGAAGTCTGGGGGAAAATTAGGGCTGTACACATAATTGGTAAAGATTCAGAGCTCCCAGGAGCAGTGGTAACTGAAAGGACAATACGCCTTTTCAGGTGAAACTCCAGTGGAGCATTGAACCAAAGCTGAAACCTCTGGCAAGATGCCCTTGAGGAGCACAAAATGGTAATTAGCTAAGGCATCCAGGTAATCATTGAGAAGACCTGAATTAGCATCATAACTCTCAGTAAAGTGGGTGCAGAATTTGTAAATAGATTTCCCTGACTTCTTAACCTCCTGACCCTGGAAAAGCATATTGGCCAGGGGAAAGCAGTGAGGATGGGCCCCAGTAAAATAGCCAAAATTTGGTTAGCCATCTTAAAATGCTCCTCAGGTTCCCAATCATACTTTAGATACAGTTAGGTCTGCAATTTTTTTAATTAGTTTTTTTTTTATTTTTAGTTTACAACACTTAGTTTCACATGTTCTTGAGTTTCAAATTTTCTTCCTTTCCCACCCCTCCCCTCCTCTTCCCCCTAACCCCCCAAGAGGGCATGCAGTCTGTTATAGATTCTAGATAAACCTTCTTATTAAATTTATTTGCGCAATAATCAAGTTGCAAAGATTTGTCACCAATGGAATGAATCATGAGAGAGAAGAAACAAAACCAAAAGAAAAAGGGGGAAAACAAAAAAAAGAGAGAGCAAATAGTTTGCCTCAATCTGCATTCAGACTCCACAGTTCTTTCTCTGGATGTATCTAGCTTTTTTCCATCACGAGTCCTTTGGAGCTGGCTCTTCTCAGCAATACAAGGCTCAAAGAAAAGTCTATCAAAGTTAGTCATCATAGAATCAATATGTCTGTGGTTGTGTATAATGTTCTCTTATCTCTAATATTTCTTATCAAGTACCTAGTTCTGCTCCTCTTAGCATCAGATCATGTATGTCTTTTCGGGTTATTATGAAGTCCATATATTCCCCATTTCTTATAGCACAATAGTATTCCATTACATTCATATACCACAACTTGTTCAGCCATTCCCCAGTTGATGGGCATCCCCTTGATTTCCAATTCTTTGCTACTACAAAAAGAGCTGCTATAAATATTTTTGTACATACAGGTCCCTTTCTCACTTGTGTGATCTCTTTGGGATGCAGGTCTGCAATTCTTGTTCTAGCAAACCAGTGTTCTACATGACCATGCTCCACTGCTACCTGTACTAACCAATAGAGGTCTGGGATTCGAGGTTTTATAGGTTAAGCAGAGAATCTCACATTGTTGTTGAAAGGTAGCAGGGTCTTCACAGGAGTTGGGGAGGTGGCATGGTTGTCATGTTCACTCTGACTCTAAGGGATACAGGCATAGGTGGTGATGACTTCTCTATCAATCTCCTCATGGTCACCATCCTCCATTTCTATTAATTTTTACTTTGAAGGGATAGGGTAGAACTAGAAGAACAAGAGGGAAAAGGGAGGCGAGGAGGAGTTTCAGGTTTAGGAAGAGGGGTATTAAGAGAGGTCCTTGGTAAAGCTGAGGTAGAAGCAGTGGAAGGAGTGGGCAACTTAGCTGAGCAGTGAGAGAGCCAATTTTATGTTCAGTTTGTTCAACAAGTGCCTTTCCACTATTTCATAGACTCATTATCTGATTCTCATTGAGCCTTATACTCTCTGTTGTTTCGAAGGGCCATTTATTAAACACATCCCATTCTGGAAGCTTAGTCTTATTCTGGGATTTGTTAAGTTTTTGCCTCAAATGTAGAATATTATCCTGATCTAAACAACCCCATCGCAGCCATGTTAACCTGGGCTCATCAGAATTCAATCAAATCCATTATTCAAGGAAATGACAAATATTGGTACCAACGTTTTGAAACGTACAATGGGCAACTGTTCAGACTGGAGGCCCATCCTTTACATTGTTAACAGACTTATTATTACCTATGGTCTATGGAGGTGCAGCTCTTCTTTACCTCCAAGGGGAAGAAAACTGGAGACCAAACCAGAAACCAGAGAGCTCTTACTTGTTGATCCTTGCTAAAGAATTGCCTGAGGCCTATAACCAGCTCCCCTGCTTAATAAAAGATGACTCAACTGAAAGAGGAGTCCAGAATTTGAGTTGGGGTCTCGATTCACCTTACCTTCAGAAAGGAAGGGGCTCAAAGGGCTCCTGTAGGTTCCTTGCTCACCTCCATAGCTGTGGCTAGTGGTCTTCAGAACACTCAATCAAATCCTACTCCTGATGCCAAAATGTAAACTGAGGCATGAACCCTATGGGATCTGGATCTCTCTTCCCCCAAGGGAAGAAAATCTGAGACAACAAGATAAGCAGGATGTCTCAAAGAGTCCAAAGATAGCTGATAGCTCAGGGCTGCCCAAGCATGGTTTGAGCTAAGCTAGTTTCAGGGTCAGTGATCTTGCATTTCCAGCTGCGTTTGATCTTGGTCATCACAAAGGATTTTTGGTTTGTCAGGCCAATCTGTATCCTTAATTGGTCAAGTCAGCTCCCCTTGGTTACCTGGATAATTGGGGAGCTCAAACAAATCAAGGTAGTTAGCATATTCATTTTCATACCATATATAGGCAATTGCTCTCAGACTTGTGCTGTGAGCTGCATATCCTCCATGGCAATAACAAACATCTTTGAGGACCATATGGCAAGGGAGATCTTTTATGCCTCACTTGATGTTAATAATCCAGGGGGCCACTGAATAATGTTATCTCTTTTATCAAGTACCTTAAATTTTGACATCTATATGGGGGACTGTTTGTTGGAAGAGAGCTTTTGTGCAAAGTCAGCTACTTATGCTGTCGGTCTGAGTGACTTCATTTTAAAACCTTCTTTAGACTTTGAGTACTGCGGGCAGCTAGCCTGTATAAGATGGCCAAGCACTAATCTCATCTTCCTTTAGTTCAGTTGTGCCTTGGCAAAGATACTGAAGCAGTCTGCCATTTCCTTCTCCAGCTCATTTTACAGTTGAGGAAATGGAGGCGAACAAGGTTAAGTGACTTGCCCAGGGTCACACAGCTAGTAAATCTGAGTCCAGATTTGAACTCAGGAAAATGAGTGTTTCTGATTCCAGGCCTGGCACTCTATTTACTATACCACCTAACTGCCCCATCTCCTTATGATATATTGATGAGAGAAGAGCGGAGGGAGCACGAATCCCATCTCATAATTACTTGTATCATTTAAGATACTTTTGCTCTTATACGGAAGTTTTTTACTCCTGTTTAAAAAGCTGTGCATTTTGAACTGGGGTGGCCACACCAATGGCTGATGGTGTGCCAAATAAAATCCTTTTAACTTTCTTTTCCTGAGTTTGCCTTCTTTGACTAGGTCAAGGCTAGAAGCAAGATTTCTTTTAACACTTTTAACGGGGTGTCTTACTCCACTAAATGAAGTGTTTATTTAGAGTAAACACACAAACATAGGACTATAAGATATTCTAAACCAATCAATAAGTAAGTGGTAGTCCCTGGGGATTCAAATACAAAAGAGAAATAGTTCCTGTCCTCAAGGAGCTGATATATCAGGGAAAATGTCATGTGCGTGTGTAATTATATACAAAACATATAATGAATACAAGGCAAAGAAGGTAGGAGGTGCTAGCTAGAAGCTGGAGTGTTTGGGAAAGACTTCATGTAAGTGACGATAACTTGAACTGCACTAGGAAGGAAACTAGGGTTTGATTCTAAGAAGCAAATGAGGTGGGAATGCATTCCAAGCTCATGGGACAGCCTGTTCAAAGGCACAGAAAATAATAATAGCACCTTTGTGACTCTAAAAGTGTAATTTACTACAGAGTACTATTTGTATAAACCTGCTTGTTTTCTTCTCGCACTCTCATTGATCATGTGTCCATAAAGTACGTATAGATTATTCTTCTCAACATTTTGTAGTTAGAACATGAATCAATAATTATTGATAGTCTCAGTCATCTTTTTTTCTTTTTGATTGAGAAAAGGCTGTGATGTTTTTCAAGACTTTGGAATCATCTCCTCTTTCATATAACTTAAGAATCAATTCCTCAGGGAAGGGGAACTGGAGGCCACATGTGGCCCTCTAGGTCCTCTGGTGTGGCCCTTTGACAGAATCCAAACTTCACAGAACAAATCCCTTTAATAAAAAGATTTGTTCTGTAGATCTTCGACTCAGTCAAAAGGCTACATCCAAGGTCCTAAAAGGCCACATGTAGCCTCCAAGCCACAGATTCCCCACCCCTTCTCTGCACCATTTAAACTGTGTCATCTCCAGTAATGGCTTCCACTATGTATAGGTAACAGGCTCCAGCTGATCTTTTTGTCTTTTGTTTCCTTTAATGGCATTTTGGCTGCTTTGTATAGCATTGGAATATGAGAATATAAATGTAGTAACTCTACTATTAGATCATGAAAAATATTTGCTATAAAAATATTTTCACATTCTTTATTTTTTTTGTTGTCTTTCATGTGTCATAGTAAAATTCCCTTAGAATACTTTTGCTTATTTGTATCTCTTACTAAGCTTCTTGTAAAAGTGGTTTTACTTCTACTATTTTCTGATGTTTTGTGGGCATCACTCCATATTTCTCATCTTTCTCCTCTGTAAGGTTTTATAAATGAGTTTATATTTTAAACTTGTGTTGCTCTTTGCTGCCATATCACTTTAGTTGAGAGATTAAATGAATTCTAACTAAAGTAATTTCTGTCCCATTTTCATACTCATTTTAGTCTGATACCTTGGCTAGGTGAGAACAGTATCTCAAACAACTGATCAGTCAATCAAGAGATATTAAACTAAGTATGAAAAGTCTTTGGAAGAAATTCGATGAAGTAAATAATGCCAGAGAAAAGGTCTTTTCCTGTTAGCTATAAGATCTACTTATGCCTTCTGGATACTATGTAAAAAAAATTTCAAATTGGCTGGATTAAGAAGGAATTCTAAAAATTTTAGTGCCCTTGAACAATCAGGGGTGCCTCTTGAAACTTGAAGGGGAGATATAGCAAAGCCCATATGGAACTAAGACTTGTCTGTGAGTGGAAGTTGGAAAAATGATTCTTGGAGTTCATGTGGGCTACAATAGGAACACAGATCTTAAAATCCAAGAGACATCAGAAACAATCTATATTTCATTTCATAGCCTTGCAAGTCAGGGAAAAGTCCGTTTAGAGAATGAGGTACATCCCTAATCCATACTGTTGGCAAAATGTATAAGGGTGAAGAATCTTGTGAATGGTGACATTTCTTGGTCGCTATGGAGATAGTACTATGTATATAATTGGACGGTATGGCAGTGTTGAGGGTCCCTTACATGGCAGTTCTTCAGTCTATCATTTTTTTTTAGCACATTTAGTAAAAACAATAACATTTTAAAAAATAAAGCATTTTTATAGTCCCATTACTCGAACTATTTCACCATGTTATGCCCCATTATTAATGAGTGTCATGTAAAGGAGATTCAAAATGCTGTTGTCCTACTTGATTAATCAGTTCTTCAAAAGCCTTACAGTACCTTTTTAAATAGTAGGTATTCAATATATAGAAAATCACATATTTATACGTATTTTAAATATCTTTCATATATACGTATGTGTTTATATACGTACACATATGTGTTTATATGCATAACTAATACACACACATATATACATGCATATACATATATACTATGTATAGCTTATGCATAGTTGGTTACATTTCTTTTGCCTGTTAGACTATCAGCTTCTTGAGAGAAGAGACTTGTTTTTTCACTTTCTTTATATCCCTAGTGTTTAGCGCAGTGCCTAGCACATAGTAAGAACTTAATAAATGTTTACTGATTGACTGTCTGGCACATAGTAGGGATATAATAAATATTTATTGATTTTATTTATAAGTTCTAATTGTGTTGTATTGCTATTCTGGTTGAGCTTGGGAAAAACACACACAGACACACACACTGAACACTTTTGTTTCAATAAGTTCATCTCTAATGTGGGGATAATAAAGTTGACCACATTCATAATGATACTGTATAGATTAGAATCTTTTGAAGATAAAATGTGCTTGTATGTATGCCATAAATATGTTATAAATATTATTATATTTGTGGCTTTAAGAAAGACTGGGACAATTTACAACTAGAGCATTATGAATATGATAATCATGCTACTTGAAACTGCTTACTCTGTGATTCTCTGATAAGTAATTACATTGGAAAAAAAATACCCCAAACTTTCAGAAAATAGGTGGATGATATTATGTAGTTTCATTTTTATCTAAATGCCCTAGAAAATCATTAGGAAATGATTTACAGTCATGATTAACCCTGAATTAATGTATATTGGAAAACTAATGTAAGAGAAAACTGAAGTCAGCAGTGACAAAGGTCATTGAATATGTAGTAGTAGGAACTTAATAGGATCACAGAATCTCAGAGCTGGATCTTTCAGAGGTCTTGTCATCTACACCATATCTTTGTAAGCATCTCCTCCAGAACAATCCTAATAGATGGACATCCAGTCTCTGCTTGAGGACCTTTAGTGATTGATAAAACACTACTTCCTAAGCTAGCCTATTCAGCTCTTGGAGAACTTCAGTTATTGGGGAACCTCTTTTTGACATTATAGCCTTTAAGATATGTCATGAGAGATAACATCTCCCCCCACCTTTTCTTGAATGGCTGACATGCCAGTTTCATCTTTATATAAACTTCATGTGCTACGGTCTTTGGACATCTCACAATCTCAGTTACTTACTTCTACAGTGAAATTGCCGAAGTCTTTTCTAAGAAATAAAAACAGTGATCCACATTATTACCTCACCAAGGCAGAGTTCAATGGAACTATCACCTCTCTACTTCAGCAAACCCTGCCTACATTAATGTAGCCATTACCTTCATTAGCATCTCTGAATGTTTTAGCACAGTGTGAATCTATAATGAATTCGTAATTTACCAAAGTTCTAACCTGTAATCATTATTGGATTTTTAAAATGATGTAATAGGAATTGGACTTGTGCTTTCATTGACAAAGGGGATACTTGAATGAGGAAACTCCATCTACTAATGAAGGTTGGTACTTTGCAATTTATAGTCTTATAGTATTACCTAGAGTATCGAGAGGTAAACAAAGTTACATAGCCGGTAATATATCAGAGATGGGACTTGAATCTAGGTTTTTCTAGTTCTGAGTTCAGCTTTAAGTCCCATACTTCCTTTCATAAAAATAAACTCAAGCATAAATGACATCTTTTGGTATTGTCCAGTGGAGAATGGTATGTGTTCATTTTTTTGAGACAGAGAATCCATTAGTTTTCTTCATTTTTTATGAATGATATTTTGAAGGAAGATAGCATGGCCATTTATACTTTCTCAATAAGAACAGTAAGCATTTACAACATCATCCTGAGACAAGTAAAGGCATTTGTGCATTCATCAAACAGCAGATGGAGAGTAATTGAACTATATAAATTATTCAGGCTGGGATCCTTTGAAATAGATAGACTAGACTAAACTTATCTTGCTTGGAGGATAGAGGAGCAAAATGGCACATAGTTAACAGGTCGTTCAAATTTTCTCTAAAATGGGTTCTCTGGGAAGGCAGCAGAAATAATTCCATCAGAAAATGATTTCTTTCCTTCAATGTAAATGGGGGAAAAAAAGTCAATTTAGGATGATATTATATTCCACATTTTATAACTACCTAAACAAACACTTTGATGCTAGTAAGCTATATTAATTTCAGTATATTATTGGTAAACTCCATCTGGTGATGCTTCTTATTTTGCCAGGCCTTTTAAGTATTTTAATCAGAGTGTGAGCTACTGCCAGATTTGCAAACATACCATGAGATACTAGATATAATATCTGGTTTGCCTAATAGTGTGCACTTGGGAAAAATAGAACTTTTAAATTTACATCATAGGCACATTGATTGGAATAGAGATGTGGAAATAGAGTGGAGCTTCATATAACTAGTGTAAACCCCAAATAAATGAAATAGCTAATGATTAATGATCATATGCATCAATAACCAGTATTTATTAAGCATTATATTCCAGGCACTATGCTAAGTTCTGGGGACACTAAGAATGTCAAAGTGACAGTTCCTACCCTCAATGAGTTCATAATCTAATAGGTGAGACAACACAATAATTTACATAAAGGTTAACAGATGAAATGGAAGCAAATAACTTTGAAGAAAGAGTAGTAAATAAAACTAGAAAACAATTAAAAATAATATATGAAACAAGAATTTTCAAAACTATCTATAGACTTATTCTAAAATGATATGCTTATTGAATTGAGTAGTGGGAAAGAGGATACACTAAAATAAACCATTAAGATTAGGAATAGATTTTAGTGGTCTTGCTGACTTTATAAAATCCTGATATTTAAACCACAAGTAATCAAATCTTTTACCCACAGGAGATTAGATTACCAATGTAAAAGGGGAGAACAAAACACACACGTGCGTGCACACACATGCACACACACTTATCTATAGCAGAAAACTTCTAAGCAGCCTTAAATAATGAGACAATATTTGAGTAGTATATTTCAATTAGGGGCAGTTAGGTGTCATGCTAGGCCTGGAGTCAGGAAGGCTTATCTTCCTAAGTACAAGTCTGGCCTCAGACACTTACTGTCACTTAACCCCGTTTGCCTCATTTTCCTCATCTGTAAAATGAGCTGGAGAAGGAAATGGCTAACCACAATATGAAGAAAGACACTATCTGCATCCAGAGAAAGAACTGATAAATACAAGTATTTATAGAATAATTTTACATACACATGCACACATTATACATATATTTATATGTATGTGTACATATATACACATACACACACAAATATACACATCATTTGTGTCTAATGGTAGCCATCTCTAGGGTGGGAGGAGAGGGGGGGAAAAGGCAAAAGAAGAAATTTAAATGATAATTTTATTATGTATTTAAAAGAAATACATCAAATCAAGTTATACATAATAGATCTGCAGTTTCATGTGTAATCATCTTTTTTATTATTTCTGATTCCAAATCTAGCACTCTGTCCTTCCTCGAACATTTACTGTGTGACCTTGGGTAAGTCACTTTAGCTTGATGACCTCTAAAGACTCTTCAGGCTCTAAGTCTCAGATTTCATCATCCAAATAAAGGAGATGAATGACGATAAACCCAATAATGAAAAAGAAAAAAACAAGAAAAAGAGACCTTTGGACCACACCAAAATGACCAGTCATTTCAGTGAGTTCTGAGAAGTAATTAGTTCATGAAAGGATACCTGTCAAAAAAAAATTTGGTATTCCATAAGGGAAAAAAATTTACCAATGGGGCCAGCAAGTGACTCTTTTTTTTTTTTTTTAACAGGATACTCTGATGTCCTGCCGTTATGGACTTAGTGATTTGCTTACAAGAGTTAGATGCTACTATATATATACAATCAAAAGAATGTTTTTCTTTCTATTTCCAGTTACACATACAAATTGAAAACAAAGTGGCAGCAGCATAGGAATTCAAATGTCATGATGATACAACCCAATTTCTTTCCTTTTCTTTTAAATATACTTGGAAACCTATTCCTTTCTTTGTAGTGTTGAGAAGCAATCACTTTTTTTTCCATATAGAAAAGTATGGAACAAATAGTTTGTGAAGAACTGACACAATAATAAAGCATTTATTTTACCTGGATCTAGTGAAATTTTGATTTACATTGAAGTCTCAGCCCATATACCTTCTGAAAAGGAGAAACAACAACTTCCTTTTGCTTTTATAAATAGTATAAAGTCAGTGTAATGGCACAATTTCTTTTTAGCAAGGGTATGAAGCAATTTCAAATAGATTTTTTAAAAGAATATCAAAACGTGCAATTCAAATATACATTTGTATATAGCTAGTTTTGAACATATGCGTGCATGTATACGTATGTATATACGCACATATATACATATATAATATCAAACTTCAAAATTCTTTTTGGATGTTTACACTATAAAAACGCAAATTTCGAAGTTAACAACTATATAACAATTCAAAGTAAAAAGAGAAAGAACATGGAGGATACCTTATTCAGAAATATAAACTAATGAATTGTAGACATTTTCCTTTTGTCTTATATGGTGTTTGTGCTTTGACTGCATTGTAGTGTATTAATGCAAACTGCTCTACTTCTTTCAAAGAACTTTTTCCTTTAATTTTGAGGCTTTTATGTATTTACTTGACCCTGAAGATATACTATATGCATTTGCTCTGAGAAGGGATGATAGATTCGTAAGCCTGGGAAGAAAATGAATAGTGCAATTTTCCTATTACTCATGTGATTCCTGCTGTTACTATAGTTACTGCTGGAATGGCCACAACTGAAGATACAGACTTGACCTACAGAGTGACCTAAGACTTCAGCGCTTTGGGCGTACGCTGCTAAGTTCAATTAACTAATATTGACGGTGTCCATGTGATATTGAGCCAAGGAAAATACTATATTGACAACACGAAGTTTCTATAGGAACAACAGAGAAGAAAGGTAAATGTTAAAAATGTTTAGAAATATATACTTTTCAGAGGTACCCATGTTTTTCATCTACCATTTTATTTCTTCAATTCAGCCATCTTCTTTATCATTCATTTTCAACTCCTCATTGAAGCACCCTTTACTTTTCTTTCCCCTTTGAATTTTTGCTTTTCACATTGTCCAACTCTCATCTTAGCAGTGTCAGAAGTGAATTATTGAATAATTGAATTATTTAGCTCTTTTCTTTTATATTGCAAGTTATCTCTTTCTTTAAAAAATGCCTAGATTGATAAACAATATCCTAATCATGTCATGATTTGGAAAAAGAATTTATTCAGCCTACATAGGTATATAGCCTGTGATTGTTGGTGTATCTGGCACAATGTCAGTGTTATTATAGGCTTTCTTAAGACGTACTCCATTTACTTGTATGATCGTTGCACTTTATGCCAAGTCTCCAGCTGGGAATTTGGGAGATATTAATGTAGTTTAGAAAGTAGAAGATGGCAGTTAGAGAAGGCAGCAGAGTATTCACAGAGGTGACCCACACTTGGCTCATGTGGGTTCCAAGTGGTGAGCTACAAGGGAGGAGGAAAAAAAAAGAGGATACACTGCTATAAAGGCAAGGGTAATAAGTGGCAAAGAAAACACTTAACAATAAGAGGAGGAAGAAGGAGAAGGAGGAAGAGGAGGGAGGGCCTTTAAAAGTACATAATTTACTAGGAAGTAGATGCCTAATACACTTAAATTTGTTTAAGCCGTTTTCTCCCTTAGAACGTAAGCTCCTTGAGGATGAAGACTTTCACCTGTCTTTTTGCATCCCCTCCCCCCAGCACACATCCAACACATAGGAGGGTCATATATACATATGCACATGGGAGGATCTTAACAAATGCTTCCTGATTGATCCATTTGTGATCCCTTTATCTAACTTGTCCTACAATAAGAATTCCTTTATGATTTCTACTATGATTATCCACATTCCAAACTACCAATCACATTTTATTCACATCAGGGAAGAATGGCTAGAGAAAAGCAAGCCAGCTCCTACGAATCAACGGGGTGACACAGTAATCAGAAAACTCATATAATTTGGGCGTGCATTAAGAGACACATTAAGAATGAGAGAGGTAATAATCCACTTGTACTCTGCCCTTTTGAGACCATATCTGTTGTATTGTATAACTGTATATGATGTATCCAAGGGAAATTAGGTGGGTTGGACATGGTAAATAATAGCGAGAGGTAAATAAAAGGCAGCCTGAGTGATTCACTGACTTGAGTAATATTTAAAAGAAATGAACAAACAAGCAAAGGAAGGCTTCCAACATGTTGCGTGGATACCCTATGGATGATTTATGGGAGGACAAAGAGAGAGGAGTTGATGGGCACAATTCAAAGAAATACCCAAATTGAGGATGTAGTTCCCCCCACAACCTTCCAGGGAATAATTCGATAGCTTCCTGGAGAAGGGGGGTAGTTTTGTTGTGGTTTTAAGGAGGGGATGAGAAGCTGTGACTGCAGGAGATTGGAAGAGTGGCCGAGGAGGCAGGAGTCGATGATGCCATACGGGTACAGTTGGGGTAGATAACAACTGGGCTACTCTGAGATACAGTGTCATCTTTCACAGCAAGCTGATTGAATTGCAACAGCCCCACTGAAGGAAAGGTCTGATCTGCAGTTTATTCTCTCTTTTCTAAGCTGTGAAATAGAGTGGCTGAGGGATTTCTTTCTCTTACTCCACCCCCCTCCCCTTCCCAGTCCCAACACTCCCTTTAGGCAGAGTTGAAACAAACAACTAATTCCTATTTTGTAATTTTGTATTCATATCCTCTCCCCTTCTCCCCGCCCCCCCCCCCATTCCCTCTGTGTCTGGGCTAGTTACTTGATATCAAAGTATGCCTGAAGGAGCAGCCCTGAGGGAGTTTGTATCTATACTAGGAACCTGCAAGTTGAGGTGAAGACCTCCCTAAGAGTTATATAGTTCTTTTGGTTTTTACAAATGATTCTATAACTCTCCCAAACAGAAACCTAAATTTGGACTTGATCACTTAGATTTCTCCTAGAAGGATGAGCCATTGGAGCAAGTTGCCTAATAAGGGTATGAACAGTGGAAGAAAAGAAAGAAGAAAGGAAAGAAAGAAAAGAGGAAAGAAGAGAGTAAAGAAGGAAGGAAAGAAGGGGAAAAGGAAGGAAAGAAGAAAGGAATGAAGTATTTAATAATCAGTTACTATGCAGTTCAGGGGGTACATATTTAGGCAATCTCTACCCTAAAGGAGCTTATGGTCCAGTGGTATAAAGTAACACATACAGGGGAGCTGAAGGAGAAGAGAGGTAATATACTTGGCACAGGGACATGGTTTTGAAGTTCTGAAAGCAGGAATAGTACCTAGATAGGATTGAAGGCCAGTTTAGGGCCCTCCACAAATGGAGAGACCCCAGGAATTTGCCAATGGGAGAAGAGGGTTGGACAGTCAAAAGGGGTATTACAGGTTGAGAGGGTCATAGAGAACAGCTGAATGTTCCAGGGTGAGGGAGTCAAGGCACTGAGGGGGTTCTAGGATTAGGGAGGACCAGGAGTATGGTTTTACAATTCCAAAGCCAGGAATAGGACCAGGAGTGGGGAAATAGCATTGATGCTGGAAACTAAACTTCAGAGGAAATGAAGAAAAATGAGGAGAGTACAGACACTAGCAGTACACAGGAATGCCTACGGCTACAATGAGATCCAGATCTTTTGAGATACTAAAGTAACTCAGCTCCGCATTTTAGGGAGAACATTGGCTAGATAAAGTAAGAGAAGCCAAACAATGGTAATGAAATAACTGAAGATCCTGCCATTGGAAGACTGGTGGGAAAAATGGAAATGTTTCACCCAAAGAAAAGACTGGGACAAGGGATGGAGGAATGGAAAGATAACTTTTCAAAAAGTGTAGTGAGTTCCTTAAGCTCCCTGTCCCAGAACCAGGCCATATACGTTTCCATCTTTCTATGGGTACCACTAAGGTGCTGAGGAGTCTGTTATCTAAGGATATTGGCTTGAGCCCTCACTGGTTTATTCACTTCACTGTTAGCTACCAATGAGTGACTAGGACTCTAGCTCTATTTAGTTAACATCAGTTAAAGTTTGCAAAGGGATATTTAATTCAAAGATATAGTGAAAATGGGTATAAATATCCCTCTATCACTTTGGGGGTGCAATTTCTCCCATGCCACTTTGGTTTCCAGGCAGGATGGATTTAGATTTAGCCCAGTTTTTGCATATCATTGATCCTACTAATTCACATCCAAATGTGGCACGACTGCTGGAACATCTAAATCTGGCATGACCGCTGGGTAAGTCCTTATCTCAGCTTTGGCTAGGTTAGGTACTGAAGACTGCTGCTCTCTCCTCAAAGGCCCAATGCTGATTTGATTGCAAAACCTTGTATGAATTTGACTTCTGAATACTCTGATGGCTCACCCTTCTGATTTTAAGCGGTTTACAAGTTCATAGTCTCCCATCCCTTCACCTAATCAAAAGAATAAGCATTGAGATAGTTTTAAGAACTGAGACCCTTGTTCATGAAGCCCATGTGGGTCTCAGAGGAGAGGTCACAAGGCTTCTCCCATTAGCATTATCTCTTATTGGATGCCAGCCGTGAAGGAGTCAATCCGTAAGCAGAGGCCTACCAAGAGAGGAGCTGAAGCCAATTAAGCCTTTTGAAGTTCCTCAAAATTATGGTTATAGTAACTGCGGGCAGTCAAAGAGGCTGCTGCCCCCGGAATTAGGAAGTCCTTCATTCAAATCTGACTACCAACACTAGGTATGCGACCTCTGTCTCAGTTTTCCTCAGCTATAAAGTGGAGATAATTATAACATGTATCACCTAACACCTGTGCTTATCACAGTGCCTGGTATATAGTAAGCACTTTAAAATGCTTCCTTGCTTCCTCCTTCCTGTCTTCCCTTCCTTCCTTCTCCTCCGTATGGTGAGCAGACTGGAACCCGTTATATACACATCCAAAATATTTCCAAGGCACTTCCATTCCAATTTGTTGTAACACTGAGAAGCAGGCTCCTTACCATCCTCTATGTGGAGAAGTACAACTGAGAACACTGAGCATGTGGCAAGTCCCACGCTACACAATTATTAGGAGATGCACCATGCTTGATAGACTTGTTCTGCTTGACCCTGAGGCCTGCAGGTGGGGGTGGGGAACTTCTCAACCATTTGAGATACCCAAACATTGAATAAATTACCCCAAGAGAGAATGGGCCTCTCTTCATTAGAGATCTTCAGGCAAAGGCTGGATGAACACTTGTTGGCTATGTTGTAAATGGAATGCTTATTCACGTACTTAATGAGCTAGGTCCCTTTTGTGATCCTTACCAATGCACAGATTCTGTGTTTCTGTTTTCCTCAGTCAGAGAATAATAAGATAGTAGGACTTGTATTTTTGGGGAGTCAAAATACAAAATACACATATGAGAGGAGCTGATAGTTTGGTAAGTAGAGTTGGCTAATATGCCTGTGTATGTGACCCTCAACCATTGGCTTCTTTTCACCTCACTGCAATCAGCATTTTCCTGCCATATAAAAAAAGGGAGACATCTTCTCACTGGAGGAATCCAATTATGTTCAATAAATATGTATTACATGACAACTTTGTGCCCATCATTGTGCTGTGTGATTTGCATACTTTACGTAAGACCCCCAAACCCTACCCTCATTAAATTTGCGATGTATTAAGAGGATGTGGTGTTCACAGACTTAATTTGTAAGATCATTGGATCAAAGATCTTGCTTGGAGACTATCAAGTCCATCCCTCCTTTTACAGATGAGAACATTAGAGGGGTTAAGTGACTTGTCCAAGGTGACTGAGGTAGGAAGCCTCACAAAGTACTAAAATCAAGGTCCTCTGAATGCAGAGCATTGTTTTTTTTTTTCCACATTATCATGCTGCTATTAATCTTCAATATTTATGATTTTATCAGTGTGGATTCTGTGTATTACTATTGCAGATTTAAACTCTTCTAGCTTCAGGAGTCTTCATGAATTGGTGTCACTGAAAAAAAAAATCGTTACCTGGAGGCCAAGCTTTAGGTAATGAGTTTCTCCAAACTTAAATGTCCTGGTACTTGTGCAATGGTCATAGCATATCCCAGGACCTATGTTCAAAGTATTTTTAGCTTGAGAATTTCTAAGACCTTGTGGTCTTTTGTGATAGACTTTGAGAATGAAAGTGAAAAGCAAAGTCATTTCCAGGCCACAATGAGATATCTGAGTAGAATTTTTAGTAGAAGATCAGAAGGTGGAGATGCAGGAGGACAACAATGGATTGTAGGTAAGAGGGACTCATAAGCAAAAGTTCTATCATGGGCAAGAGAGCAGGACAAGTTACCAGTATCATGGCTAGTCCATTTTAATTAGAATATAGAGTGGACTAAAGGCCAATTGGAAGAGCTGAGGCTGGAAAAGTAGGTTAGAGAAGGATTGTAGAGGTCTATTCTGTCTTTCATTCACGATCAGCTGTAAATACCTGATAATTCCAAGTGTTACCTCTTCTAGGAATTTTTCCATTTTGACAGGGATAAAAGCCATAACGGGATTAAACTTTAAGATAGGAAAGAGCTTTTGGGGTTGTGTGGGGCCTTACCATATACCTGGTATCAGATGAACTAGTATAAGGCTGGCCCTGGGTAGTACATTTGATGAAATTCTTAGCCGATATTTGTATTCTTTGTTATTAAGAGAGGAAAAAAGCAGCGATCTGTCATCTTAATAGCTTGAAGTGATTCTTTAAAAAGGAACAGATTTTTGTCTCATATGTACATATCGTTACAAAACCACAGATTTATAGTGGGGATTCTACAACTAATATATGTGCAAATATACTTTTTGAATCTTTGTTATGTTAGCTAAATATGGGTACAACACAGGATATGAATCAGAGAGATGAAAATATGTGTCATTGGTGTTTCTTGTATTTTGTAAAACCTACAGGGAGTTTACTTTAAATACATTGGGAACATTCCCTTATGTGCCTAATGATTTAAAATTAAAATTTTTCAGCTATTTTGTAAAGCTTGCTGGTAACATTAAAAAAGAGAAATTGAGGACTCTTTTGTAATTCTCACTGCATCAACAATAATTTAGAAATGAGTTGCCCTCAACTGACTAAACAATGTAGTTTATGGAGAATTCATGTTTTCCAAAGTAGACAACTTGAGTATAAAGACACAGTTTTATCTATACAACATAAACTAAGGTGAAACTTAAGTTATTCTCTGGTTAGTTAAATCAACCTAAAGAGACAGAGAGGGAGCACAGTATGGTAAATCAATTGTTGGGACAGGAATTATTGAAGACCCAGGTTCAGTTGTGGCCACCTATACTTCCTTGCTGCATGAACATAGGCAAGTCTCTTGATGTCTGTGTGTCCTAGGCAAATCTCTAGGACTTAACCAAGCCATTGAGGGGTTACTGATCTGCATGGATGCTGATCCTACATTGAGAGTTCCTCACATAGACAAATCAATCACAATGCCTATCTGTATTCACATATAAAGAGGCAAAGCAGGTGTGTGTGTGTGTGTGTGTGTGTGTGTGTGTGTGTGTGTGTGTGTGTGTGTGTGTGTGTGTGAGATTTAAAATCTCCATTCCATATGAAACAAACAAGACTAGTGGCTTTGGATGTGTTTGAAATTTCCTTCATGTTGAAAGTAATGTGGCTTGTTAAGATACCTTGGAAAAATATATATGTTCTATGAAGGAAAAACAAACAAAAATGCCCACTTTTCTCCAGTTCCTTGGTGGAAAGGAAACTTGTTTTGCATACAGAACAATTTATATCATGCTGTTACAGAGTAAAGAAGGGGAGAACAAGAAAGAAGAGATGTGATGTGCGAAAGGGGCCACTAGTGTCAGGATAAAATAAGAGGCAGACATAAAGGAAGACTTTATCACCAAGAAAACTAGACAATCTTCAGTTCTTATTTTTTGTTTTTAGATAGTTTTTCCCATTTGAATGGGATATTATCCTCATTTCTTCAGTCCCTCCAATCCACCTTATTTTCATGGCTCATGCCCTGGGATAGTCTATTTATTGAAAATAACAACTGCTAACTGAAAACTTGCTGCTGCTAAAAAAAAATTGCTACAAATGGTTGTAATTAAACCTGATTTCGCTATAGATGGCATAGATTCACTTAAATTTCCTATTTTTTTGGTCTATGTAAAAAAGAAATGATGCTGAGAAACAATGGTTGAAAAGATAACACTATACACACATATGCACATACAGACATACATATGTACACACATGCATATATGTGTATATGTACATATATAATTTTACTTTTCACTCAAACCTTCACTTTTTCTTAATAATAGCATTGGGGGTGGGGGTCTGAATCATATAGACACTCAGTATTATGTTAAGCAATACTCAATGAGAATATTTCTGAGTGATGATAACAATGGTGATAATTGTCAACTCTGCTTTTCATTTAAGCAATAATAATTAGAATAATCAAAATTTAGAGTTGGCAGGGGCATTGAAGTTGGGAAAACAAGTTCAGTGACATGACTTGGTCAGAGACACAGATAAATATATGGAAGAGACAGAACTTGAACTATATCTCTTCCACGTCACACTTACCATGCAGTATTTTGTATTTTTCAAAAACCTTTCAGATACATTATCTTTTTTTAATCTTTTTTGATCCCCATACTGATCATGTAGGCAGGTTGGAATCATTATCATTTAACAGAGAAGGAAACTGATGCTCAAAAAGGTTGTATGCGTTACCTAAGGTCATGCAGATAGAACATCACAGATTCAAGACTAGAACTTGGGAAATCTAATACCTGGCAAATTCCATCAAGTAGGCATAGGCGAATTTGCCTATAGCCGGAGCATGTGGGATGCAGCAGGATAGAGCTGGTTCATATGGCTTAATTACTGGCTGCTTTAGAGAGATATCATTTGGGTAATAGAAATAACAGTGGATTTGAAATAAAAGATCTTGGGTTTCTGACACATTATATAGGTGATCTTGGGCAAGTCCCTTAGTTACTCTAACATTCTTTTCTCATCTGGAAAATGGGGACAAGCTTATTTACAAGATATACTACACTGAGTATATTATAAAGAGAATTTTATAAACCTTGCAATGCTATGTAAGTGCTAGCTCTCATCAGTCTGAAGGATTATACTGTCAAATCATAAAATGTCTTGGAAGATCAAGTGTTTGCTGACTACAACTCAGTGAACTATTTATCTTGTGCCATGGTCTGTTTATTTGACATGTACAGCCTAATAATATTCTCTTGACATAGGCTAAGTCAATAATGCAGTCAATTATTTAGACAAATTAGGCTGAAATCCCCATTATGAAGTAAAAATGGAAGGTTTCAGGACTTCAGTACCTGGATGGGCTTCCTGCATTTTTCCAGTTTACCATTTTGGACTAGATGACCTCCTGGATCCATGCTAGCTTTAAATCCTACAATTCTATGTGATAATGGCCTTAACACTTTCTATTTGTGTGCATGCATGTGTGTGTGCGCAGTTACTGTATCATAACCGTTGAGCATAAAGTCCCTATTATATTGTTTTAAGTTATAATATGCAGTTTAATAAACATAAGATGGCCTAAACAAATCGCAAAAATTCAAAGAATCATAGAAGCAGAAAGTACTTCAGAGGTCCTCTAGTCCAAACTATACACAAATAACCCCTAAGTCCCCAGAATGTCCCCAAATGATTCTCTAGTCTTTCCTTGAAGACCTTAAATAAAGGTTAACCTGCTGAAGTAGGACATTCCATTTTGGGATAACACTAATTTCTGGAATTTTTATCCCCCTGTATCAAGCCTATATTCATCTTTTTGGAAGTTTATCCAATGTTCTCTGGAGAAAAGGAGCTTAAGTCTAATCCATCCTCCTCATGACAATCTTCTAAATTCTTGAAGATATCTATCATGTACCCTCTAATCTTCTCTTCCCTTTCCTAAAAATTACTAATTAGTTCAACCAATTCTATGCAGCATAACGTGAAGACTTCACCATTCTGGTTGTTGTTGTTTTTTAAATTAAGTTAAATTGTGTTTTTAATAGATACTCACCAACTTATTGGCATCTCTTCTAAAATTTCATGCCCAGAGCTAGACTCATTTTTTTCCAGATGCATTCTAACAATGGAGAAGTATAATAGGACCCTTACCTTCTTAATCCTGGGTTCTATCCCTCTCCTAAAGAAGCCTATTAGCTTTCTTGGTGCCATATTATATTATTGATTCACACAATAATAGCAACAACAATTTATTTAGTGCTTTAAGGTTTGCAAAGTTCTTTGCATAATTTTATCTCATTTGGTCCTCACAATAACTGTGGAAGGCAGGTGCTATTATGATTTGCATTTTACAAATGAGGAAATGGAAGCTAAGAGTGTGACTTGCCCAGGGTCACACAGATAGAAAGTATCTGAGACAAGATTTGAAATTGACTCTTCTTGACTCCAGGCCCAGCATTCTATCCACCTAAACCAAAACTCCAAGATCTTAGTAAATAAACTACTATTTTCCCAACTTATTTTTGTGAAGTTTTTTTTTAATTCAAGTGTAAAACTTTACATTTGAACAATTGAAAATATAATTTAAACATCATTTCCTATATTTGTGCATCAATTTGAAGGATCTATATTAGTTAAACAACAGAATTAGCTTATAACGTTCCTACATATGTTAAATATTTTTAAAATTACATGAAAATGATTTCTAAATGGCATTGAGGTACTCAAGTCATGTCACTGAGTATGGCACAGAAACCATGCTTTTTAGAGCTATCTCTAAGTGGGCCAGATGACAACAGGAGGTAGTGAGGTTATGATTACTCCTCTGGGAAGGTTCTAGTGAGCAATCTTTTTTAGGCTTCTGAAGTTACGAGATTCTACGAGACTTATTGATTGATTGACTGATTTAGGAGAGATTCATATTGCAAAGTAGACATAAAATTTGAGGGTTTCGAAGAAAGGAGTATATACCCCTTTTAAAACCTATTGCCTCTACTACTAAGCACAACTAAAAATGTCATTTGGCATATTTTTGTTGATTTTGTAAGCATCTTAGAATGGGAAGAAAATAATTTGAAAAATGTTAGCCTCTCTGTAACCTTTTGCAGACATGTAGTTTAAAAACATTTTGCAACTTTGCTGTTTTTACAAGAACGTAAACCAATCATTCATGTTAGCTTTTTTTCATGCTTCTTTTTGGTTATAAACATCGCTCAACTCTCTATAACAAGGCAAAAATGGAAAGGAAGATGAGTCTGTAAATGAAAGTGAAAACAGGCTAAATATATATCTAGGGTGTTTGAATCTATATCTGTTTTTTTCCCCATGCTTTTCCTAGGGCCCTGTGATTCTGTGGTCACATGACTTTTGTATCTCCCCTCCATCCCCCCACCTTTCCAACCTCCCAAGTTTTGACATAGACAATTATACTCAGATCTGATGAGGTGTCATTCTTTTTCTACCCAGAAGTCTGACGATTCTTGACATCTGGGGTTTTGTCATTGATTAAATTGTCATAGTCTATTCGCAACCTAAATGCTTCCTTTTGGTCACTGCTCTTTTTCTTCTTTAGAAAATGACCTTTGTGAATAATTGCATGCCCCAAATGTGTCAGAATGAGGAGAAAGCTGCATTTCTAACTAAGAACGTTTTATAAACTATTTGTCTCTGCTATTTCATGAAGCTTTTTGAAAAATTCAGAATAGCTTTATGATTTCAAAATAATTTAACAGTATATGCTTTAAAATAAATTCAACTATGACTATTATAAGATTATATTAGTAACTCACATTTTCCCCAAGGATATGATTATATCACAGTGTCTTTTATCACTCCCACTCACCATAGGACTGAATAGGAAATGCTTTATGTTTTTAAAGTATATTTAGTAAAAATGAGGTACTGTTAATTAATAGATCTTAATCAAAAGTATTTTCACTAGATCCTATTAAGTAATTTTAAAGGCATATAGATAGATGGCAAAATGAGTGTATATTGTTTCTAGATTTTGTGGCATGAGGACTTTATGAACCTTCATCATCTTATATAGGTAAGGAAAAGTAGTGATAGCATTGGTTAGGAGGATATAATATAGAACATTAATAAAATAAGAAACTGCACTGGGACAGAGAAAAGAAAGAGAGGGATTTGAGAAGGGAATAATCACAAGAAAAACAAACTTCAACTATGGAGGGTCAATTATGAAAGGGGAAGAAAAGAGAAAGAAAAGGCAAGCCCAGTAATTTGAATCTGGACCAGGTAAAGGGAGGAAGTGAAATTATTAGGATCAGAGTTTTCTCAATAAAGATAGTGATAATTACATTCCTTTCCCCATCCTATTCTTTTTCTTTTTAAGTGGGGAGGGAGTATAGAAGCAGGGACTGAGGACAGAGAAAGGAAATATTAGATTATGATGGATAGAAAACTTACTGATCATAATTACAAATGAAATGCAGCATGGTAGAATAGAAAAGCACTAATTTGGCATAAGAGGACTTGGGCTCAAATCATACCTCTGTCCCTTTCCATGTAGCCTTGAGTAAGTCAAGTCATCTGCACCTCAGTTTCCTTCTCTACAAAATGAAAGGATTGAATTAAGTGCCTCTTAAATTCCTTCTAGCTCTAAATCCATTATCCTATGTCCTATGTTCATGGAATGTATAGAGGAGTATAGAAGATTGGATTAAAAAAAGCAAAACATAACAATCTGTTTTCTACACATACACTTAATGAATGAAAATTCACATTGTTAAATGTTCATCTGGGAATGGCCATTATGGTCTCATAGAAGGCAAAAGTTAAAAAAAAGGTTTATGAGAAATAAACTGGGAAACCAGTATTCTTAAAGGTGTCAAATATAATTAATACCTAAATTAAATCTATAAAGTTACGAAAAACATAACACCTAAATACTTAACACTATTTAACTGACCCATGGGGGGGATCTAAAAGTCAATGGAGACAATAACTTGCCTCTTTCAGAGCTAGACAATTCTAATAGAAAAAACAAAAGTAACAAGGATTTTTAGAAAATTTTGTTATGCTAAAACCATGATTACTGAATGGAAACATTAAGGAGAATACACATGTTTCATAGCACCTTCACAACTGACCATGTGTTTGGGCATAAATAATTAACAGAAAAATGCAAAAATAATTAATGTATCACTTAGCTATCACATGCAATCAATTATAATTGATAAGAGAAATCTGTGAAAGCTTTAGTGGGTAGAGTGCTGGGCTTGGAGTTAGGAAGATGTTACGTTCAAATCCTCAGACACTTACTAACTGTGTCACCCTGAGCAAATCATTGAACTTCTATTTGCCTCAATTTCCTAAACTGTAAAATGGGACTAATAATAGCACTTACCTCCCAAGGTTGTTGTGAGGATCAAATAAGATTTACACACACACACTATGCTTAGCAAGAATCCTGAAACACAGTAGACTCTACATAAATGCTTATTCCTTTTCTATTAATAATATCTACTCATGTTTATATTATGCTTTAATATTTACAAGCTACATCCTTATAATCATTCTGAGGTTAACTCCATTTTACAGATGAGATCTCCTGTATTTTTGGCTATGCCACCTTGCTTTTGAGTATATTTTGCTCACTAGCATCACTGCCCTACTCAAGGAATTATTATATCAGTCCTTTTTTCTCTCCTGATTTAGCCCAAAGGTCTGCCTGGTCCTTGTGGGGAATGGATACTGACTGATGATATGTTATGAGTTTAGCGAGAATGTCGGGGAAGACCATGGTTGTTTTTGGTAGGATCTACACTAAATTCTCCATTACCTGAAAGAAAATTATTTTTATTTATAAATTGTACTATTACTAATCTTGTTTTGAAGGCTTTTATCAGTACAAGTTCAGTTACCCTTTACTTTTACTCTTTTCTTCCCCCGCCACCCCCCCCCCCCCCACAGAGTCCAACAGAGAATTCTCTTGAAGAGAGAGAAGCTAAAAACTCGAACATCAACCCCATTTCAGAGCACTGGGCTGGATCAGCTCTGATAAGGTTGGTGCTTCGTATTAATTTTAGAGTTAAATTATTAATTTTTAGTACAGACTGAAAAAGCAGTGTGGAGGAAAGAGAAAACCTTACCACTCAAGTTTTCAAAATAAGAGCAGTATTTGGTTTTGAAGTGAATTCCTATCCTATCAATTGAATTTCCAATTGTGGGGAACATATTCTCATCCCAACTGGAAATGATTTTGAGATTATTCACCTCTATTTATTATACTTGCATCTTCTCCTATCCTTTAATGTATGGATGAATGAGAATGCTCTGCTCAGATTGGCCTTCTTACTCAATATTCACCTCCTAAAAAATTCCCCTCCTGGAATTACATTATAGCAGTTTCTGAAATCTAATAGCAAATCCCAGAATCGCTTGGGCTAACCTAAACCCTCATCCTTTAGATATGAAAAAGAAAAAAAATTGAGCTAAGTAGAATAATTTCCTGAGTTATCAGAGGATGCTGGGAAAAAAGGTCACTCAGTATAATACTAGGATGATCTATGTAATCTAATTATGCTCATTTCTAAAGCAAATGTGTTATTTGCATTACATTTCTGTGCAGGTTACAAAGTGTCATAATATTATAAATGAAATGCTAGTTTGCAACTTGTAGGAAAAATGTCTGTAAATACTATTTAGTATTATTTTTATGCTTCCAGGATTTAGTGCACACTAAAAAGTCTTTTCCATTTTTGCATGAGAGCTAAAAATGGTGAAGTCAGCTAACTGAGCATCAACTCTAAACGACTCTTGGTGAGTGCATTTTAGGCCCATCTCTCCACTTATTACTTTTTTTAAAATCCACAAAATATATGAAGTTATTAAATCCAATATTTCACCTCTTTGAAAATCAGATGCAACTTTTGCGTCAGCCATTAGGAGCTAGAATTCATTTATGAGAGTCTTAAAAGACTAAAAGCTTTTCTTACTGATTTGGTACATATGCTCTCATACTGTATTTATACATGAAACTGTGAGTCAAATACATTTGCTTATGTTCTTTAAAGAATTATGTGAAATGGAGTTTGGGGACTAGGAGAAGCTTAAAAAAATATTTGTGTTCTCAGTTAGAGGGCTGTTGCAGTTTGGCAGCTGCCGGAGCAATAATGCTTTAAAATGATTTGCAAGTAATTCATGACTTCCCTTTCCCATGCATTAAATTTAATATAGTTTGCAGGTGCTAATTCATCATCTTGCATACTAATAAATCTCCCACTACAAATAAATCCTGCATTGGTTTTAGTGCAGCATTACTTCATCCGGACATCAAGTATGGAGTTACTGATTGGCTTAATTCCATGTGCAGTTAACTCTAGAATCTGTAGTTATGTGGTTGCCTGACCAACATATTTATACGTAATGACCAACTTCTGTGTGGGGAGTACATTTCCTTTTTAATATCTTTGAAAAGAGAGAAGGGGGGGTGAGGTATTTTTACTTTCAGAGAAATTGCTAAAATGCCTCGAAGACGCAGTGCGACTAAGCCCAAGAGAAATGATCTTAAAATTCATACAACATATCCACAGTGATTCTCCCCTTCTGAATCCAGACTGCATAATTGGAACTGCAGAGGGGTGAAAACCTTCTCTCCTCTTCCCTCTTGGATTCTCCACTCAAATTGGTTTAGCGCTGACAGCCTTTGCAGCTGCCAACTGACAGTTTCCTAACCAGCTTTCACAGCTGCTAAGAAAAGTGAAGGAGCGAGGTACAAGGATAGCAGCTGTGTGCCTGGGAAAAATATCTAGGTGTATATACCACAGCCCTTGGCTGCATTTCGCCCCAGGCCACACCCCTGAATGAAACTTGCCTCTGAGCTCATGTATGGGATCCCTGCTTTCTGGCCCTGAGAATCAACAGCTAGGGAAATAAGTTCTGTTTGAATTCATAAACCTGCCAGTGTGGATGGCATGTGTGCAGATGCCATGTCATTGAGCAGAAAGTTGAGGAATAAAAAAGGGCTGGATTAGTTTGCTGGGACCTACCAAAGTTTTTCTCCTCAAAGTTTCTGTTGCCTATTTCCTGAGCCTCCTCTCTTGGATTTTCATACTCAACCTGTGTGAAACAGAGCTCATTATTTTTTACTATAAACCTTTTCTGCTTCCTAACTTCCTTATTTCTTTTGAGGGCATCACCATCTTTTCTCAGGTTCACCACCTCTCAAAGTCATTTGTAATTCTTTCCTGCCCCACATCCTTCACCTAAAATCATTTTCCAAGTCTTCTAGATTCCACAACATTTCTCAAAGTCTCTCCTCTCACCAAGCCACCACCCTAGTTTTGGACTTCATTACTGGGACTATTGTAACAGCCTCCTAATGGGTTGCCCTGCATCCAATCCATCCTCCAAGTGGCTGCCAAATTTATATTTATATCTGTCGTCTTCTGTGTTCAAAACCCTCCAATGTGTCCTAATTTCTTCTAGGATTTAATATAAACTCTTCACTTTCACTTTTAAAATCTTTAACAATCTGAATCCAATCTCCCTTTTCAGACTTACTGCCCCTACTTCATGCACTTCATGTTCTAACCATTCTGGACTAATTGCTATTTCCTGTACTTATCTCCAGTCTAAAACTCCACCACTAGTCTGGCTCATTTCCTAGTCTCTCTTGTCCTCTGGTTTGGCTGTGTTCTAAGATTTTAATATCTCCTTCCTCCATCATTTCTAAATTCTATCCTATCTAGGACTCTCCCATAAAGGTTCTTTACAGATATATTTGTAGGATGATCACTTGTGGTATTTTAGGGCTAGACAAAGGAGGTTGTCCTCATTCTATGATGATGGCATGAATACAGTGCACGTGTTCCCCTATAATCTTATACATACTCCCCTATGGTTGACTGGAGCAGGTCTATTTTTTTATATATCAAGAGAAGACAGATGCCAAGAAATAGCACAGATATCAGGGCAAAACGTGCCCCAAAGAGTTTGGAAGCAAAATTAGATCATTTGGGGGTTGATTATATCTCAAATTGACTACACACATCATTAGACATTGTGCTGCTTTTGGTTGGCTGTAGAAGGGATTGGAGGTGGCTGAGGGAGCCCTTAGTGCTTAAGAAACAGATCCAGGACAAGGGCAAAGGCATACTTCTGCTTCTGTTCTTCTATTCTGGCCTACATTTATCTTAAAGGATATTTTCATCTATTATATAGGCAAGGAAATAGCTGGAAAGGGAAATAACCATAATACTAATTCTTACACGATTAGAAATAAAATGCTGCCTCAGAGTTATGACTGTCAATTTAGGGAAGATTCAACATAAGGAAGACAAGATTAGCCATAACACAATTAAAAATATTATTTCTTAGGGGCAGCTAGGTGATGCAGTCAGTAGAGCACCAGACCTGGAGTCAGGAGGACCTGAGTTGAAATCCAGCCTCAGACACTTGACACACTTACTAGCTTTGTGACCTTGGGCAAGTCACTTGACTCCAATTGCCCTGCCTTCCCTGCTGCAAAGAAAAGAATATTATTTCTGAAGAATCACAAAGGAAATCTCTTTAACCTACTAAAAATAGTGATGCTTCATATCTCCCCACTCTCCTAATCAAAAAGCAAACAAACAAAAAATGAAAGACAAATGATACTCCCAAGCCAAAAGGCAGAATTTCTTCTGTAGAGATAGATTGCTCTGTTTTCTTTTTGATTCAGGAATATATACTGATGAAAATGTCTCCCAATGGTTTTTAACATAAAGGTGTTTTCTTTGAATTAAACATGGACTTTGAAGAAAGTCTTAAGTAGCAGACCTAAATGCTTCTTCAGACAGAGATATAAACAGGGATACACAGAGCTGGTGGGCTTGTGGAAAGCATACTGATTCTAAAGACTGAGGAGCTGGCTTCAAATCCTGTCTCTGAGGATTACTAGCTTGTGACCTAGGACAAATCATTTCTCAAGCCTCAATTCCTTCATCTGTGAAACAAGGAGATTAGACGAGATGACCTCTTGGGTCCCTTCTAACTCTAGATATATAATCCTATGACAGAACTAGAAGGAACATTGAAGTTGTTTCTAATTTTACGGAAAAGGAAACTGAAGGTCACAGCTTTAGGCCTCAGTGTTCCAATTCCTAGATTCACTGCTTTACAGTACATCATGTAGTCTCTCTTTAAATGTGACACCATATCCTTGGTTGGTTAAAACATGCAAATGATCAAAGAGTAACAAAAGCTTCCTCTGTAGGGTATTGGGATAATACTAGTTAATGTTTCATTTTAAGAAACATCTATGTGTTTTTTCCAGTACACTTCTTAGTTGTCTCGTTTTGGGAACTATCATTCTATGTGACTATTCCTGCCGCAAGATGCCATAGCATCGGAAGTGTGTTTTCTCCTCTCAACACCATGCTGACAATTACCGGGGCTGAAAGCCTTGTACTATGTTATCTGATTTTAAAGAACATCAGAAAATACAGAAACCCCAAAGAGAAGACAGTACTGGAAAAGCTGCAGAGTTTAACTGAATTAATAGCTCTAGGTTTTTTGGGTTTTTTTACTAGCTTTTAGTACCATAACACTGCTCAGAATTTAATAGCTTTGGATACTATGGGTCAACTCATGTTCTTTTAAAAACAGTTATAGATAATAAAAACTTGATATGACTCTATGCTAGTGCTTACTCACAGCATCAATAATACAAAGGGAATCAAGTGCTCCAAGGAAATTTTATGAGATTCAGAAAAGGAAAAAAAGGGGAGGAGGGGTTGGGGGGAAATTTCTCTCTATTAAGTTTTTTCTCCTTGAAATTATTTAAAGAAAGTGACTAAAATGTCCCTACCTTTTGACCAAGAGATCCTACTGCCAGACATATACGCTGAGAAAGTCAAATATAATGAAAAGGACTGACACATAAAATATATATGTTTATAGCAGCATTATTTGTAGTAGCAAAGAAGATTCACAGTTAACATATTGATCCTCATGAATCTGATGGAAGAGTATTGCATTGTAAGAAATATCAATTTTCAGAATATGGACAAACATGAGGTGTTATATGAACTGATGCAAAATGAAGTAATCAGAACCAAGAAAGCAATATGCACAATGACTACAATAATGTGAAATGAAAGAATAATAATAAAATAGAAAACCACATAAACTCAAATTCCATGAAATTATAATGACTAAGGTAGCCCCAAAGAAAAAAAATAAGAAAATGTACCTCCTTCTCTCTTTTCCAGAAATAGAAGATAATTGTGGAAAATTACATCTGTTAGATAAAGTTGATATGTTCATTGTTTTTTTTTTCTGAAATGATTTCCTTTTCTCTTCCTTCTTCCTTCTTTCCTTCCTTCCTAGGTATGGGAGGGAGAAGGGGGATATATTTGGAAATAATGGTGATGTAAAAAAAAAGTGTCAAGACAAATTTTCAAAGATGTAAAAACAATTAAAGGAAAAAAACTGACTTCCTCCTTAATTGCTGAGGAAAGATTTTTTTGAGGGGGGGATAATCACAGATAAAACTCAGTGATGTAGAAAATGCAGATTTAAGGAGTAAAAGTTGGCTGTAGATAGCTAAGATGCAAATTGAGGCTGCTGTGACATTAACAGTTTCACAGACAAATGGGGAGAGCTCTTCTGTCAAGACAATGAAACCCTGGGGCTTCCAACGGTCACTGTTACAATAAAAGAAGAATGACCCCTGTTATGTCTAAACAAGCTTTGAAACGAGGAGCAAGTGACTGACAAACCTCTGCAGGATATTAAACAATTCACATCACCATCCCCACTATATTTAAGAGCCTTAAGGCAAAATCCTATGCCAATTATCTTCAAAGGGCATGTTCGAAAGATCCTACAGAGTGCAGGGGCAAAAGTAACTGCTTTGGGGTCATATTAGTCCTGGTTTCAAATCCTGTTCTATCAATTCTTGCTGTGTGACTTAGGGGAACTTGTCTCACTTCTCTGAACCTCAGTTCCCACTTCTGAAAATGAGGCAGTGAGATTTTGTTGAGCATCAGGTTCTTTCTGCCTCTTAATTTGTGAGCCTATGAATTTGGTGATTCTCACTGCAGTATCATTATGTTGATATCAGGAAAGCCTACCTCACTTGACAAGGCTACAGAGAAGAACGTTGGTTTGGGCCTTTGCCTCTCCCCAGCCTGGTACTTAACCCATTCACAAATTCACACTTTATTAAGGATTAGTGATTTGCCTCTCACACAGGCTTACTGATTGGAATCACCAGACTATTTGGGAGTGGTGGCTCTTTAGCAACTCCAAGTTAGTTTGTTTCCTTTCAGGAAGCAGTAGAAACTTTTAGGATAGTATTGTAGGCAGGGGGAGGCCTATGTGGTCTCAGAGGGAAGGTGAGACTCCATTGATTTATTTTTTTTGTGTGTGTGGGGGGGTGGATTTTGGGAAAGTACTTTCAAGGGAAATGTGGCAGCATAATATAGTAGGAAGAGCATGGAATTCCCAGTTGCACAGGCCTGAATTTGATTACTGGCTTTTGGGATCTTTCAGACGTGACATTGTGCAAGTGACAATCTCTCTGAGACTCAGTTTCTTTACTGTAAAATGAGGAGGTTAGATGCATTGATGCCTAAGATTCCTCTACTTTTAGGTTTATGAACCTACTTTTACCTATATAAATGGAGACACTGACAAAAGCTAAATCCTGAGGTTCCTAAATGAAACTCTAGTCAGGGTTTTTTTTTTTAATCTAGGATCTATATATTACATGATTTTAAACTATCATATATAAATATGTATAATTTGTAAATGTTGATAATTTATATTTGTGTGTTCATGAACACATACATATGTATGCATACATACACATGTGTATGTATATCTGATGGTAGTCCTATACACACATATACAAATGTGTAAATATATTTTAAATATATGTAATTGAATTTCAGTAGAATTGATTTCCTTTACAATCCTATGTACTTCATTTAGAAGTTGTCCATAGACTTTACCAAATACCCAAAGAAGTTCTCTACACACAAAAAGAATAAAAACCTTTACCTTGTGAGACTACAAGGTACTCATTTAGTATTGGCAGAGGGTCTAATGGCAAGAAAAACCAGACAAATAACAAATTTTTCATTTAGTTATATGTCTACTGTAATATTAATGTATTACAATGGATATTGCTGACTGTTCATGCGGAGGTGTGCTGGTAAATGTTTAATAACAGGTTATCTAGAACCTCATGATATACTTCTAAGTTTAATCTGAATAATTAACATATTCTCCATCACTTTCTTGACAATCAATAAAATAATAAATCAAGCTCTGATCTGTAGCATTTGAAGATTTTTTTATGTATATGTTCACGTTCACACTGAAAATTTAACAATCAGCTCACCTAAGCCAATATTAGCCGGGTCCAGTATATTCCTCAGTCTGTGAATAGGGAAAGGAAGAAGAATCTATGTATTTATTATTATTAGAGCATCCTCATTATTAACTATGTCCTCATTCCCCATTTCGCAGATGAGGCAGAATACTGAGGTAGAAGTGAAGTGATGTAATGGTAATTTAAATAACTTGCCCAGGGTAACACAGCCAGTGACTCTCTGAGGCTGCATTTGAACTCAGGGTTTACTGACTCCAAGCCCAGGGCTCTATCCACTGAGCCACCTTGCTGCTCTGGTCTTCAGTGTAATGAAGGTATGAGGCAAAGTCTTTTCATTTATACATCCACCCATTTAAAAAGTATTTATTAAGTGTCTGCTAGGTGAATACAAAGACAGAAAGAAAATAATTCCAAAATTCATTAAGTATACATACTTTCTCAGAAACAACATATACCTGAAAAGGAATATATAATACATATGTAGGTATATATGCACATATATGTAAATAAACACATGTATGGTATACATATATTTGCAAACATATAAATTAGGTACAAAGTAATTGTTAAGAGGAATGATGCTAGCTTTTGAGATCTGGATAAACTTCCTCTAGGTGTAGAAAATGACATGAGTTCTGTTTTGTTTTTGAGGGGGGAAGGCAGGGCTATTGGGGTTAAGTGACTTGCCCAAGGTCACACAGCTAGTAAGTGTGTCAAATGTCTGAGGTCGAATTTGAACTCGGGTCCTGCTAACTCCAGGGCTGGTGCTCTACTCACTGTGCCACCCAGCTGCCCCAATGAGCTGAGTTCTGAAAGAAACTCAAGGATTCTTTGAGTCAGAGATGAGGACCTTTTGTGGGAGTCTGTGTCTTCATCTGTGTTAGAGCCTCAGGTCCCAGAAAGACATGATATGACTTTATGTTCTCAGAGGAACAGAGACACTTGTGTGGAGGGGGATCTCTGCTGATCAGTGTCCACATATAATTAGCCTACAGAGATGAAGGACTGGCCTGATCAGTTCAAGTTGATGAGAACTGTCCCTAGACTAAACTGACTTCTCTCCAAGTGCATCTCTAAGAACCTCCCACTCTACTGACCAAGGGTCAACCGTCAGGGAAGATGATAAATCCCTTACACTTGACATTATGGGGAAAGGCAAGGGATCCTAATGTCCTATGGAGACTTGAGCCCTGACTCACCCTTTTAGGTTTCCTTAGGCCTGTACAAAGGGACAAAGGCATCCAATCAGTCAATAGACATTTCATAAATGCCCATATGTTCGAAGCACTGTGCTAAGCATTAAGGATATAACGCAAAGCAGAACAAGCAAAAAACCGTACAGTGCTTCTCTCAAGGAGTTCACAGGTTAAATAGGGGAGTACAGGGGTGGAGAGACAGCACTCAAATAACTACTTACAAACCAGCTATATACAGGATAAACTGGGAACAATGAACAATGGGAAGGCACTAGCAATAAGGGGATGGGGAAAGGCTTCTTGTAGAAGGTAAGATTTTCCCTGTGACTAGAAGGAAGCAATGGAAGTCAAGAGACAGTTGAGGGAGGAGAGAGATTCAGGTATGAGGGACAGCCAGTGAAGATGCCCAGCACAGGGAGGTGGAGTGTCTATTGCAAGGAAGAGCAAGGAGGCCGGTGTTATTGGATATTGGATTTGCAGGGATTGTGTGTGTGTGTGTTTAAGTTGTAAGAGGACTGGGAAGTTTAGGAGAGGCAGATTATGAAAGATTTCGAATGCCAGAGGATTTTTTAATTTGGTCCTTGAGGTGATAAGGAACCATTAGAGTTTAGTAAGTAGGGATGTGACACATTCGGACCTATGCTTTAGGAAGATAACTGACAGCTGAATGGAGGATAGACTGCTGTGGTGAGAGGCTTGTGGAAATGAGACCATCCACCAGGCTATTGAGATAGTCCAAGTATGAGATGATAAAGGACTGCTTCAGGGTGGTGGCCATGGAAGGGGAGAGAAAAAAGACTATATAGGAGAGGTTATAAAGGTAGAAAAAGCAGGGCTTGGCAACAGATTCCACAGGATAAGAGCGAGAGAGAGTGAGGAGTTGAGAATGAAACCTAGGTTCAAGAGAAGGACTGTAATGTTTAGGGAGCAGCTTGTCCAGGATGTAGAACGTGAAAAAGGAGAACAAAGTGGAGTAAAACTGTTAACATCAATTGAAGCCAGATTACAAGGTTGGTTAAATGCAAAACCATTGCAGTTTGTATTTTATTCTAGAGGTAGGAAGGAGCTGGGCAGCTGGGTGGTACAATGGATAGAGTACTGGCCCTGGAGTCAGGAAGACTTGAGTTCAAATCTGGCCTCAGACACTTACTGGCTTGGCTGATCCTGTTTGTCTCTGTTTTCTCAGATGTAAAATGAGCTATAGAAGGAAATGGTGAACCACAGCAATATCTTTGCCAAGAAAACCTCAAATGAGGTCACGAAGAGTCAGACACAACAAAAACCACTGAACCAACAACAACAAAAAAATAAGAAGCTACTAGAGTTTCTTGAGTAGTGGAAGGATACGGGTAGATCTGTGCTATAGGAATATTAATTTAGGCACCATGGTGATGAGGCATTAGGGCAGGGAGAGAATAGAGGCAGGGAGAGCTATTAGAAGACTATTTTAATAATCCAGGCAATCAGTGATAAAGATATGAACTAGTGTGATGGTCATGGAGAAGGAGAAAGAGACAAATGCAAAAGACATTATGGAGATAAAATTCACAAGATTTAGTAACTAGTTAACTATGAAGGCTGAAAAAGAGAGATAAATCAAGAATTATCTTAAGGTTATGAATCCGGGTGAATAGAAGGATGGCAAAGCACCATTAAGAATAGAGTGGTTATCCTAAAACCTTAGATGATAAACCTTAATAACAAAACAGGTTATGAATGACTTCCTTACTCTCTTAAATAAATTGCAGAGAATTATATAGAGCAATTCTTGAGTTTTATCTAATCATGGAAGTTGAATGGTAGAGTCCAGATGAGGAAGTGGAGCTGCAGCTGTGCAGGACCAGGGCAAGGTTTGCTTGGCCAAAGTCATGGAGTTAGGCCTGGCTGAAGGAGCTACCCAAAAGGTGGGAGACCACCTCCAGTCCCTCCAGTAGGGGACACTATAACATCAAATAGAGGCTCTACTATGAAGGCACAAGCCCTTTCTGGAGAGTCCACAACTTAACTGTTCTGTCGTTCCTCATAACGTACCTGCGGTTGCTAATGGACAAGACTCCTTAGAACTTTGCTTACAATGCAGAAAGAGTTGTCACGACCAGCATTTTTTTTAAGTTTTAGAGTCACACCAATCAATGAGACTATTCTCCAGACCTTCTACAACTTTGTAGAGGTTTTGGCTCTATGTCAGTGTTAGCTATGAGCTATTTTTCATTTTTATGCTTTTCCAGGAACCTGCAGCTCTGTCCCTGAAATTCTCAGTTCTAATAGGTTGCCTTTAACCTTATCTTGCCTGGAACCAGTTATCCACCTTACTTTCAGGCCCAGCTATGAATCATGCCACTGCTTCCTACTTCCCTTCCCTCCTTACTCCTTTCCAGCTTTATGCATTGTCGTCCCTCATTAAAGTGTGAACTCCTAGAAGTCAGGAACTATATTGATTGCCAGCGTTTATATCCCCAGCTCTTAGCGGTATATAACAGAAAGTAAATGCTTAATAAGAAGTCTGTCATTTTATCTATCTATCCACCTAATTTTCTTGTGGTAATAATTTATAACATTTAAAAGAAGAAAAATTTAGAGATTTTTAGAAATAAATTATATATGTTATATGAAGTGTATATGTATGTATATATATCTTCTACTTTCTTTATCTACCTATATCTCAATATTAATATCTATATTGCATATATATTTTCATCTTTATCTCTGTCTCTAATTTTGTGGAAGCATCTGTAACATTATTAAAATACTTACAAAGTAGAAAACATAACCCACTGGTATAAGAATATGCAGTCAAACTAGTAAATTAATATCTTCATACAGTTTTTTAAGAGAAATGCTATGAATAAATGGTAGTTCATGAGAAGAGAAGATACATTAATCTTTTACTTTGACTCATCAAGGAAGAAACTAATGACTATTTTATAGTTCAAGATTTAAAAAATGTAATTAAGAGTAAAGGAAAGGTCTTTTAGAAAGTGTTGATTGTCATAGATATTGGATTGTATAATGAACAGAATAACTTGAAACCATAAAGTTGAAAAATGATCAATAAAACATGAATAGATTTTTACCCCCAATAGTACATTTATCAGTTTTAAATTCAAGGACACAACTAATTCAATTTGCTCCTACCCTTTGGAACCCACATTGAATTATTCAATAGCTATTTAAAATAAATATTTTCTTACTTTTTAAACCTAAGTACCCAGTATATTACTTAAACTAAATTTGACCTCAAACACATTAGAATGTCATTCATGTATAGTGTTGAAGGATACATCTGCTTACACTTTTTAAATAAAATACATGAGATAAAAGTCTTCCATGCTTTTAAATGGAGATGTGTAAATATTATGAACATTCCTTTTTTACTTGCAAGAATTACATATTTAAAAGTAATCTGTGAGCACGAGATTAAATATCGGAACTCTAAGGGGAAATGTGTGCTTGTGAGGTCAGACGAGTAAATACAAACTGGCAGCCGTAATGCGATTATACATTAATTTCATGATGCTAGAAAACATCTGGATGATTGGGACAGTGAGACTCAATTTTGTCCAGAAGCTAAGGAACAATGATTAATACAAGCAGCAGCCTAGACTATTGAATTTGGAAGTTTACAGTACAAGGTGACATTCGACAGCTGAGTCAATAACTTAGAAAAAAGCAGTTCAAATATGCAGCATCATCTTGAGAGTTCAGGATTATGTCTTTGAAAGTATTATAAGCATTTGAGTGACTTCTCTGTGTGTATATGCACAACTACAGATGCACAGAATTTTTCTATTTTCCCTCTTTCACTTCTCCTCTTCCCCTCCCCCCTGTATAAGTAGTGACACAAAAAGCAGAAAAACAACATTTTTTTTGGTAGGAATAGGACCTCTAAAGTATGGGGTGGGGCAGGGAATAGAAAACTGTGAACTATTTTTAAAGGGGATTTGTGCATGGAAATGTTCTGGTCACTACATGTCTGTAAAAGAAGTAATACTGCTTTGAGAGGTTATGTCAAAATGGAATTATCTATTTTGCAGGCAGCAAGGTTTACTATGAGTAGTCCAGCATCTACCTCTGAAATATTGAACTGGGCATAATACCAAGTGCACTAGGGGCAAGATTTGCTTGGGGAAATTTGATCATGTCTTATTGCGTTGCTGGCAAATAATATTGGCAGGTGCTTCTCATTGACTATTTTAATGCTAATAGAGGTTGTTGGTTTTTTTTTTAAACAGTAAATAAGAATGTTAAAATGCCTCTTTGTATCTATGACAGGTGATTTTCTACTGGTATCTAAAGTGCCCCAAATAATTTACCTTCTGAAAGTTCTTTGAGGAACCCATTTTTTGTGCTCATTTTGTCTGACAGAAAATAAATGCCTAATAAATAATCTAATTTTCATCTGTTAATAATTTGTAATCCTTTACACCATTTGAAGGTAGAAACATTGGGAGATTTTTAGAAATATATATTCATACATATGTGTATATATACATATATGTGTATAAACATACATATATGCCTGTAACAAGGAAGCACCTAATAAACATAATGGAGATAATACTGGCCCTGGAGATCTAGGGTCATATCCCAGATTTATCCTTTGTTAGTTTTATCATCTTCAATATGTCATTTTATCTGGTTAGAACTCATTTTACTCATTTATATAATGAGGACTTGCTTTGCTAACATCATTAAACTCCTGTAACACTCAAATTGGACTTAACCTGTGAATGATTCCCGTTCACTTGAGAATGCAGTCCATAAGAGTTTCAGGGGAGAGAACAGAAAGAAGAGAGATGGTAGAGATAACCTGTGAATTGTCAATGGAGTCCATGGGAAGGAAGCAGCAAGACCCTGATGAAGAAAAGATTCTAAGGTAAAACGTACTTTACAAAGCATGAAATTGGCTGACCAGCAGGAGAATATTATGATGAAGAATACAATAATTAATTTACTTGTGAGGAAGTTAAGGGATCTATTTTAAATAACAATTATTGGGGAGTAAGGTGGCTGGTAAAAGCTGTAGATCAGCAGGGAAACTGACTTTATTAGGAAGTATATAGCAGGAGAAAAAGTACTAGCAATGCTGTAGCAGTAGTAGTAGTAGTAGTAGTAATCATAGTAACAGTAGTATATGGCTTTCAAATGAAAGAAGTCAAACCAAAATATCTTATTAACAATTTATTATACATGGTTGAAATGAAGCAAGATGCCTTCACTAAAGTACATAAAATTCTCCCTTCTGTTATGGAATCTTTCTCCAATGATATTAACATAACGTTTGATATGTTAATATACCTTTTTGATTCAATAACTGTTAAATTCTTATTATTACAATAAGGAAATACAGAAACCTAAGTCTTGGTGCTTGGAGGTCACATTGAACTAAATGAATGAAGGAAATGATGGTGTCCTCCAGGCAAGACACATTGAACATAAAGCTATCAAGGCAAAAGCTGTTGCTGAATATTTTAAGTGACTTACTGGAATCTGGAAATAAAGCTAAATGGGAAGAACATGTTTAAAGCAATTAACATCTATTAACAAGTCTTAATGCCCATTTCTCAAATTATAAAATGGATTGCAGAGGATTTGGAAAGGACTCTAACAAAAATTTCTATAATATTAAGAAAATGGAAGGCCTAGATAGGTAGTGCAGTGGATATAGCATGGGGCCTGGAGTCAGAAAGACCTGAATTCAACTACAGCTTCAGGCACTTACTAGCTGTGGGGTCCAGGGCAAATCACTTAACCTTCAGTTTCCTCATCTGTAAAATGAATCGGAGAAGGAAATAGCAAAGCATCCTGTTTCTTTGCCAAAAAAATCCCAAATGGGGTCATGAAAAAATCGGACATGACTGAAACAACCAAACAAATCTTTCATGGGCAGATAAATCTCCATACTACAATTACAGACCTCAGAATATCCTACAGAGACAGTAATTGAACCATTATCATAGAACAAACTGTGGCCTGCAATCAACCAGACATATCATTGATCAATAAAAATTTAAAAACAACGATTTAGCAGATGTTGCCATACAAAACATGCATAATCTCTAAATTACATGGAATGAGAAGCATTCAAGATACAGAGATCTAGCACAGGAATTAAAAATGATGGAAGAGGATGACGTGCATGTCAACATACATTCTTATCATTCTGTCTGCTACTGGACTTTTATTGAAAATGCTTTTGGTAAGCCCTTCTCTTACTTCCTAATGCTATTGTTTAGCTTAAAAACATTGTATTATCTATCTCAGCAATAGTCCATATTAAATATGACAAAATAGCTGCATAGTAACTTATTTTCTTGGACTCTTTCTATTTGGATCCCACAAAAAAAGATGAAAATGCTTAAGTGGTTAATGATATTTTTGATAGAACTCCATCAAAAAGATGACAATGTGATGAAGATGATAGAAATAATTCAGATTTATACCACATTTATGTGTTTTCCTCACAAGATCTTCATGGTGACTCTTCTTAATAGTGTGAAACTTCATTCTCTTCAAGAAAGAAACAGTAGATATAGGATACATTGCTATCTAGTTAAAAAGAATATCGCTATGTGTTAGCAGTTCTAATAAAAGCAAACAGGATTTAGGGATTTTAAGTGTGAAATAGAAAGGAAGAATAGTGTTATCTGCCTGCCAGGTACTTTTCATTTAGGGACAGAGAAGTGTTGTATTTGGGGGAGGAGGGGACTGAAGACATGCTATCAATGTAACTCAAGAAATCTTTGGAGTGCCCTGTGATATTCAGTCAAGGGAAACATTTAAGTGCAGAGAACCCATACAGAGAGTTGCTCCTTGGAAAATTAAAATGGTATGGCAAGGCTATAGTGATAAAGGCAATATTTATGAATGGAAAGAACCAGTTTCATGGTTGCAGAATGAAAGGGGAATAGGAAAAATGAATCTGGTAACATACTTGCGAAGACAAATTCAGAGAAGTCTCTAGAAGGAGAAGGAAGCAGGAAGGATTGAGGAATAAGATTGGATAGTGGGCAATAGTACTTAACATCACATTTCTATGATGCTTATTTTATCTTCAAAACAATCCTGTGTGGTAGATCCTATTGGTATCACCCCATTTTACATTTAAGATCTGTTGACTGGCCAAAGACTTTTGGAAGTAGATGGAAGACATATCCAAAGAGTGGAATCAAGCTAAACCTTATTTTATCTATCTTTCTATTTATTTATTTGTTTGTTTATTTGAGTGTTCCTGCCAGACAGTGTGAATGAGTTAACCCAGATCCTTCAGAAAAGGGTAGAAATAGAGGAGACAATTTCTGAGGAAAGCTTAATTGTTGTGTAAGTTAATAACACATAAGGGGCTAAAATAAGATTGTTGATAGGAAATATACTTTAACACTAGGTGCCCAGATTAAAACTTTAAAATGTCTTTACATTTTCTTCTGTTTTAATTCTTCTCTGCCTTGTTATTGTCTGGAATATCCTTAAAAGCAGTAAGCATACGCATTGGTTTCAGGGGGGAAAAAGGAGTATGCCTTTTTTTATGTTTTTGTCCCCACACCTAAATTTCTGTATATATTTAACTAAAAATTAAACTTAGTAGGAATAAATACAACAACTTGTAACTCTTCAGGTTTTAGTAGTTGAAATACATATGTACCAGACAGGGAAGACAGTTACTGGGGTAAAAGATCTAAGACTTTAGTTGAATAGAAGCTTAATGTGGGGTAAAATTATTGTTTGATAACCAATGTGATTGTTGGTTGTGAAAGCAGATATGTAATGTCAACATAAAAGAAATTATAGCCCCACAATGCTGGGAACTGGTCAGATCACACCTGGAATAGTTCTATTTACCATCTTAATGGAGACATTGGTACCCTGGCACACATCAAGAGGAGAGTAACCAGAAAATGTGAAAGGTGTATAAAAAAATAAAGCAAATAGAGGTGTCTAGCCTGAAGGCTAGAACATTGATGATGAATAAAATAGCAATCTTCTAATATTAGAAATATGAAACTCACAAAATTCCTGAGTGGCCCAAACCAGATTAAAATGTAATTGGGGAATGTTTAATAAAATAAATAAAAAGACAATGGAACATAATGTTAATATATAGATTTCTAAGTCAATGTATGGCCTGGAGGAATTAATTTCTATTTGAATTTGGCACCATTATAAGATATTGAAGAGATGTTATACTTTATTCTGTGTAGCGTCAGAAGACATAACTAGAATCAATGGGTGAAGCATACAGAGAGGAAAAGCTCAATAAGTTATAAGAAATAACTTTTTGAAAATTAAAACTCCATGAGTGGAATGGCTTGTCTCACAGGATTGTTAACTTATGGTCACTTGTAACATTCAGATTAAGCCAATAATTTGTTCCTCAGGGATGTGGGAATTGAAATTTTTGCATTGGGTAGAACACCTCTGAAACGGAATAAAACCCTACGTACCAGGTATCACATCCTTCTTCTATGAGATTTTTTGATCTTCTCCCTTCTATTTTAGATGGAAGTCAACAATAGGCAAACCCATTCTAAACCAGAGCAAAAGAGAAGTTATTATTGTTGACTTATAATTAGCATTTAAAATCTCCATATATACCCCAAGTTACTATTATCTAAACATGTGGGTGTATCTCAAAAAAATTAGTGTTTTCTTAGGTGCATGTCAAGATTGTGTCTTGTTTTGTGTCTCTAGTAGTCATTCCGAAACTGCAACCCTCTTTCATAATAAAAGGTAGCGATCTAGTGTCTATAATGACTAGCTCTGTGATTTCATCACTATAGAGGACACCCAAATGAGGAAATTCCTCTACCAATGCAAGTTGATACCTTCTCTGCAACTTAAATACTTTGACAGATATTGAGGTGTCAAGGTTAGGGCCCCTCCTTAGTATGGTCAGAACCAGGTTAAAATGTAATAGGAGAATGTTTAACAAAATAAATTATACAATGTAGAGAAGGTTAACTTGTAGTTTTCTAAGTTAATATGATCTCCATGGGGATCTATTTCTGTTTGAGTTTGACACGACTGGCCAAGAGCACTGAAAGGTTAAATGATTTTCCCAGGATGACACAGACAATAAATATTTTTTTCTCAGTCTGGGGCCAGCTCTCCATACACTGTACAAGCACACCTTGTTTTATTGTGCTTTGCAGATCTTGTGTTTTTTACAAATTGAAGATTTGTGGTAACCCTGCATCAAGCAAATCTATTGGTGCCATTTTTCCAACATCATGTCCTCATGTCATGTCTCTGTGTCACATTTTGGTAATTCTTGCAATATTTCAAACTTTTCATTACTAGTATTTAATCATTTAATTATTTTCAATGTTATTCATCTCTGTTGTGGTGATCTGTGATCAGTGATCTTTGATTATTGTACTTATGTTGGAGAGCGGTGGGGGGGAGCTCAATAAATGTACATTCTGACTGCTCCACTGACAGGCAGTTCCCTTATCTCTCTCCCTCTCCTTGGGCCTCCCTATTCCATGAGACACAACAATGCTGAAATTAGGCCAGTTAATAACCCTACAATGTTCTCCAAGTATTCAAGTGAAAGGAAGAGTCGATTGATGGGGCAAATTTCATTGTTACCTTATTTAAGAAATTACTGTAGCCACCCGCAACCTTTAGCAACGACCACCTTGATCATTCAGGAGCCATGAACATCAAGGCAAGACCCTCCACCAGCAGAAATATTATGGCTTGCTGAAGACACAGATGATGGCTGGCATTTTTTTTAGCAATAAAGTATTTTTAATTAAGGTATGTACTTCTTAAAGACATAATACTATTATACACCTCATAGACTACAGTATGGTGTGAACATAACTTCTATATGTGCCAGGAGATCAAAACATTTGTGTGCCTCACTTTTTTGTTATGTTTGCTTTAGTCTAGAACTGAACCTGTAATATCTCTGAGACTGCCTGTACATCACTCCTCTCTTTACATTAAAAAGACTGCTATTTCATCTCATGAATTTTAGAGATTTTTATGATGTTTAAAATATAATCATGCATATACATATATGTGTATATATTATAGAAATAGAATTTTCTAAATCGGGATAATACTGCTTTTTAATGAAACTTTGGTTTAGTTCTTTGAATTGACATTCCAGTAAAATCTTGAAAATTACAAGATTTTGCCTTTAGTATGCATATACCTTCAAGAACTGTGGAATCCACAGGATTTTGTAAATAGAGAATAAAATATTGAAGTTAAAAGTAATTAAAAGTGAGTTTGTTATCTGTGGGGAGATTTTTTTTCCCTTCTCTGGCACTGAGTGTGCATCTGTGACACAGCGGGATTTTGCATTACTAAGCTATTGTAGATAGCTGCTGTCTTTTGTTTTGATGGGAGTAGTTTGCTTGAAATTTCATGGATTTGCATAAAAATATACCTCTCCACATTTCTAGATTAGCATGCTTAGATGCAAACAGACTCTTTTTTTTTCTCATTAGAAGAAAAGGGAAGCAAAGTTTCATATGTTGAATGAGATTTGTATTTGGTCAACCCTTTCTTCCCTAAAGTCAATACCAGAAGCTCAAAAGCTAGAGGACCAACTGAAGTGAAATTCAAATGTATGTGTGTGTGTGTGTGTGTATAAATATATATATACACACACATACACATATATGTATAAACACATGCGTGTGCATGTATATATGTATATGTATGTGTATATATGTGTGTATATATGTATGTATGTATGTATGTCTCCACACACATATACAAATACAATTTTCCAAGTTGGGATAATGATTCTTTTCAATGAAAATTATGTTAGGTCTTCCTTGAATTGACATGAAAGTAAAATCTTGAAGATTACCAGATTTTGCCTTTAGGATACATAAATCTTCTAGAGATTCAATAGATTTAAAGTTAGAAGGGATCATTTAGTCTTAGTTATGTTATCTGACCCAATTGCCCTATTTCTTCATTGTTTGACTTGCCCCTTATTAGTAGAATCAAGAAGCAAATATGTGGGTACACATATTTATAGCCCTATTTGCTTTTTCTAAATCTTTTAACAAAAATACTGTACTTCCACAATGAAAAATTAAATAATCAAGGCAATTACAAGTAAGAAAGAAGAACCTATCATCTGACTCAGATCCTACCAACTTTGTAAAAAGCCTTCCCTGATCATCTCAGACTGAGTCTTATAGAAATCACAGATAATAGAATTCATTTACCATTTATGATGTCTGACCTTTTCTTATCTATTGTTTTCTTGAACAGTTATTTTAGTCTTACATATATTTCTTTCGTGCCTCTATTTTCTAACACCTAGATACCATACAGACACTTCATAAATATGCATTTGCTTGCATATCCACACAGTCTAACATGCCCAATAATGCTACTTGAGAGTTCCTTGCCCAACTTCATTTTGTCTCTTAGATTTGCTATTTACTGGGAGTTTCAAAAGACCTAGGATTTCTACTAAGTATGCTTCCTGATTTATCTACCATCTATTTTCTTAGCCATTTCTTTGACGTTTTTCCCTCATTTCTACCCCTGCCAAGTAGACACATTCAGTAGTAGTAGGGCATTTTACAAGATTTCCAACTTAATGATGTTTTTTCTTTCAAATGAAATTCTTCACGTACTGTGCTAGGGAAGTACAAGGAGACTCTTCTATCTCTATGTATCCTCTTATCCCAGCATTAAGATTTTTACCTCAGAAGTCATAGATGAGAGTGAAAGAGTAAGTAGAGGAGTTAACTGCCACAGTATTTCTGGCAACTTGCCTGTGTTCCTAACTTTAGGTGTGGGTATGGTTAGGAGATCTTAGCAATCATTAGCTTTGCTAATGCTGCTATCAGACATTGCTGGGATCTTATACAGTATACCTGTGAAGTGGCCAAATTATTTGAATTTGCAATGCATAATTTCATTACTCTGGAATCAGTTACTATATATAATTTAATGATGAATACTGAGAATTTGAATATATATGACTACCTCATGGGAATCATTACTTGCACTGAATTGGGACCTGGCTGTATTCCTTGGAAACTGAGGCATACTTATCGCTTGCCTTCTAGGGCACAGAGAAGAAACAACAGCATCTATTGGTTGTTTTGTCTCTAAGTGATACAATGGATTTGTTTCCCTCCAGTGACACTGCATGTAAAAAGTTCATTGGTTACCCCACCTTTAGCCTCTCCAGTCAGCCATCCATTCAGCTGATATTCCTAAAGTACAGCACTGACCATGTCACTCCCTTGCTAAAGAGGTTTCAGTGTATCCCTGGGGCCATCACCAGCTGTCTTGCCTCACTCAAATCCAACTCAAATCAAGACATCATGCTCATGATGTCATTAATCATTTTCAAGAACAAAGGACAAACAGCAAGAATAACCGAGGTCTCCCCACTGCTTCTAGAATAAATACAGGTGCCTTTGTTAAACATGAAGACTCTTCTCCAGACTATCTTTCCAGATTTATTTCATGTATTCTTACTCAGGTAGCCTATGATCCAGCCAATCTGGCCTCCTTTCCTCTTTGTACCTGCTATCCTCAGCACCTGAGACTCTTTTTCTTCTCTTCTCCCTCTTGAAATTCCTAAGATCCTTCAAGGCTCAACTCAGCCACCACCTTCTAAGTTGTATCAGTGAGGCAAGATTCATGACCTCGAAGATGACCACAAACATGTCTGTATGGTTCAGAATTGCAAAGTATGAAAAACTCTTTAGGTAGAAGGCAGAGGAAGTATAACATTTATTTAGGCACCAAAGAATCAAATCCCAGAACCTGTAGATCCAATTCTATATAACAGTAATTGTATTCCAAAATCAGTAAGCCCACCTCAATGTAGCAACAAGGAGATTAAAACACAGTATTACAGCAAAGAGCCAAGTCATCCTGTAACCTTCCCCACCCCTGCTAGGGCCTTCCTGTAAACAATCACTCATGAATCCAAACTGTCTGCTTGCCTGTGTCCTCTCCCCTCTCAGTCCTTTGGTCTGCAGTTCTCTGGTTTCCACTTTCCTCTCAGCCCTCTCTTCTGCACCATTGTGGACTCAGAGTTCTTTAGCCTTCTCCTTGGGCTGAATTCCAAATTCTGGTTTCTCTTCTGACTTCTGAATTCTCAGTTCTCAATGGCTACCCTCTGGGTGTATTTGTTCTTTTTAGGGCCCAAGGGTTTCATGCCCAATTGGCAAAAGTGTGGGAAAGATCTTTAATCACTGATTGGCATCGCAAAGGTATGGGCCTGCCTCTCTTAACTGGCCCCACCTGAGGCCTATTGAATGGGTGGGAAAGATCTTCCATCACATTATCACCACATAAGTGAAGCTTTTTTAGATACCCCTACCCTCTCCAGTTATTTTTACTCCACCTCAAGCTTCAAATTGATTTTTGTGTATTTTTGTTTTAGTTGATTATCTATGTATTCCTTGTTTCCTCTCAATAGAATGTTAGGTCTTTGACCACAGAGACCATTTTCTTTTTATTTTTTAGCTCTATACCGTAGTTTATTCCTTGGGTTGAAACAGAACCATATTAGTAACATTTTCAGGACTGGCTCTCAGCTGTTTGCACCACTTTGATAGGAAAGCATTCTATTCCCTTCTCAGCCTGCAGCTCTTGGATTTTTATAAAGTGGTCAAAAAGATACAGTGTTCAGTTAAAACCCACTCAATAGATGACTTTGCTAGAAACAGAGAGGAAAGGGTGCACATAGTTAAGCGTTGCAAGCACGTGGACTTTGGGGGAAACTTCTAGGTCAAAATAGATATAAATTTGTTATAATGAGTCCTATAAACTGATAATATAATTCTTTTAATGATATCCTTAGAGACAGAGACAAACAAGCATTCCTACAAAGATATTGACTTTAAATGCCAAAACAATACTTATTGCCTGAATTTACACAACATAAAGCCATTCAGTCTAGTGGAAATATACTAAGAGAGAGCCAAAGAAGGAGAATATAATAATAATAATTAGCCTATATATAGCACCTACTATGTGCCAAGCAGTACAATAAGCATTTTACAAACATTACCTCCTTTGACTGTCGCAAAAAAACCTATGGGGTAGATATTGTTTCATTCCTATTTTATACATTTGAGGAAACTCAGGCAAACAAAGATTAAAACAAACAGATTTGCCCAGGTCACACACCTAGTAAGGATGTGGCTAGATTTAATTTCAGGTTTTCCCAACTCCAGTGGCCTCAGTGCTCTAACCACTGGGCCACCTAGCTGCTTTCAGGCATTTTTCAGGTGCCATATGTTATTACTTGCTGCTTCACCTTCAAGAGGGTGGTAGCAGATATGCTTCCTCAAACAGTCACCAGAGGAAAACTTAAAAATACTACTTATTACTTACGTATTAGTTTATGTGTGTTTTCCTCAATTTTTATAGCTTAATGACAGATATGAAGGTCTCTGAGGTGCAGACCAGGTTGGAACCAGAGGTCCAGCCCTAGGAGTAACAGGAAGTCACCTCCTCAGAACACTGGTATAGCTTATTGTTGGTCCCTTTTCTTAGACTTCTGAATGGAACCAAAAGTACATTGTTATGCTCCATCTCCTCCTTTCTAAATGACTAAATGGCTCCTCTCTTTGAAATCAGAGGACCTGGACTGAAATCTGGTCTCTTTTATTTATTGTCCATGGTGAACCTAGGTAAATCACTTAACCTCAGTTAGTCGTTTTTCAATCATGTCTGACTCTTTGTGACCCCATTTAGGAATTTCTTGGCTGAGATACTGAGAAGTAAACTGAGGCAAACATAGTTAAGTGACTTGCCCAGGGTCACACAACTAGCAAGTGGCTGAGGTCAGATTTGAACTCATGAAGATGAGTTGTCCTGATTCCAGGCCAGACACTCTACCCCACTGTACCACCTAGGTGTCCCATTTAAACTCTCTGACCTTAATTTCTTTGTCTTTAAACTAGTTTTCAATCTGTGATCAGATTACCCTCTGATCTCAAATTTGAAAGTATTGCCAAGGATGACTAAGCTGGCTAACTCTAAACATAGCAGGTACTGCCTCAATTTCTTCTGTAAAATAGCACCCCACTCACACAGTTGTTTCGCTAGGATAAAATGAGAGAATATTTCTAAAATGGTTTGCAAAGCTTAAAAAGCTATATAAATACAACTTATTATGACTATTATAAATTTAGAATTTCCCCTTGGGAATAGGGATTGTTTCATTATTTGCATTTATATCTGTAATGCCCAGCATATTTCCTGACACATAGTAGGTACTTTTTCTTTTATTCTCCCCCTCCTTACATTCTACCCCAGTTTTAGGTACACAATGCATATTTACTGGTCTTCTAGTAAGTGGCCTCTTATGTAGCCCTAATTTTTTCAGAAAATCTCTTATACTCCTTCTCCATGACCTCCACCCCCACCCCACAATAAACCTATCTACTTTCAGCTGTCAAATTTGAAAGGCGATAACATAGTGTGAACTAAAGTCAAGATTTCTAATTAGGCTTAATGTATTAACCTTCCCAGGAATACATACATTTTGATTAAGGTCAATATAAGTTCAAAGGAATGAATCTCTAATGATGGAAAGTCTTAGAGTAAAGATACTTTGGGAGTGGCATAACTTTCCTAGAACCCCTCAAATCGGACAAAGTACAAATTGACTATAAGTATACATGCTCCACGCGTTGAAAGGGAAGCAGCAATATTTAAACTTTAACTTGGGTGTGAACTGATGATGGCCTCACTCTCTACTGAGTAGGAAAGAGAATCTAACTGATGGAGTAGTAAATAGTCATCTGGACTGTAAGTAAACTATGCAAATGTACAGAATAGCAATGTCAGCATTACTGAGAAATATGAGAAAGTGTTTGTGTATGTGTGTGGGGAGAGCTGAGTGAGACAATATGTTTTGATCTCAAAAGCTGATTGGTCTTATTTCTATAATTCAAATTTGCTGGTTCCTTGTTCCTTTTCCCATTTTTTTTTTGCACTTCATGCATGACATGTGAAAAACTGAGTTGTTAGTAAGTCTAAATTAAACTGAGAAAATCCTTGCCATTTGAATTGCTGCAAACTTAATTTAAGTTTTTTGTTGTATATAAATAGCTAAAACTAGGTTCTATTGCTGCTTGTTTAGTATTTTTCTTAAAAAATTCTCTACACCGTTTGTGTAACATTTGATTTTAAACTACTGTCTAACTAGAACAAATATTATGTAAATGGAAAAATTAGATCTTTCAACACTTCAGAAAACTGCCACACATTTAATTGCTACAAGTTACCACAAAGAATCAGTTAATTCCGGAATAGTTCAGCATCTGCTAACAAATTTTGTGAAGATGCTGAATTTATTGTAAATCTGTAAATACTCTGTGACTTGACAGGTGGTGTTTTTTAAATGGGACTGAGTAAGAAGGAAAAAGAAAGCTAGGAAGCTAATGGTTATGGATAACAATATTTCATTTACACCAAGGAAAAGGTAGGAAAGTTCTTCACTGCCTAGGCCCTAACAAAAAACAAAGAGTTAATATGCCCCTACCATGTAATAACTGCTTTACTAGGTACTATGAAAAGGAATAAATATGTAAATAAATAAATAACCCCAGCTTTATGCTTTCCTGAAGCTTATTTAGTTTGGTGCCACACAGGGAATTTTTTATGCTCAGCTGACTATTGCAAACCTCTCTAGGTAGTGTATTTTCTGCAAACTGGAGGGAAAAAATCAAATAATGTATTTTTCTGAAGAGTTTTAGATATTGCAGCATTACCACTAATCAAGAGTCAGTGTGATCTTATGTATATTTCCAAGGGCAAGTTTCATTCAAAGAATTAATATGGAAAAGTTTTCATTTGGAAATATCAGGGACACAGCCCCAGTGATGAGTCTCTATGTTGGAAAATGGCCATACAAATATACCTGAGCAAATTAAATGCAGGAAATCATTCTCAGCTGTCATCACAGAATGGTAACAGTAACCTCAAAATATGCTGTTTTTAATGCTGATGATCCTTTCTCACCACCATTTCTTAAGAAGAGTTCTGGAATTTGTCTCCATGATTCAGGAGACTACGATAGTTAGGAGGACCAGGGGATGGATTGCTGGACCAGGAATCAGGAAGATCAGAATTCAAATCTAGCCCCAGACACTGAGTAGCTTCGTCATCTTGTAAATCACTAATGCGTCTTTACTTTAGTTTCCTCAAATGCAAAAGGGGGATAATAATGGCACCTACCTCCCAGTGTTATTGTGAAGAAAAAAAAACACATAATATTTATACGGTGCTTTGCAAACCTTAAAGCTCTTTGTAAATGCTAACTCTTATCATTGACAGCTCCCTCACCAAATCTTTGTGTTTGTGTGTGTGTTTATACAAGGGTATATAGGTATATATGTATGCATGACATATTAGATGGAAATTCCAATCTCTTCACTTGAAGTCCTACTCTGATATTTGTATGTAAAGATTGTTGCACATTTTAAAGTGCTGTATAAATGTCAGTGATGGTCATCACCATCAGCACAATCTTCCTCACCCTTATTCCTGAGGTAAGCACAGACCTCCAGACCTATGTCAGCAGAGCACAGGCTCTGCCACAGTCTCCCAACTAGAAAGCTTTTGTGTAATACGAGTCCTCATGCCATCTCAAATCAGACTTTGTGGCCATTGTTCTAAGACCAACCTACCCAGGAGTGTGCTGGTCAATGTTTAACAACCAACTCTGAAGGAAAGAAACATATTTATGACATACTTTTAAGATTAACCTGCATTAGTACCCTTTTTCTCCACCACTTTCTAAAGTCCAGATAATCAATAAAACGAAAAGTTAAGCCCTGGCTGGTATTATTTGCTGATTTCCAAGGAATATATGCTCACATTGAAAATCTCACAATTTTTGGCCCTCTCAAGTCAGTTCAAGATGACTCCAGGACTTCTCTGAGACTATCTAAAATTGGAAGGATACATCACAGGGTTTGTCACACTTACTCACAGAGAGCATTTACTAAGGAATAGAGGTACATCAGGAGCAGTACCTATGGCTAATGAAATCATGAATGCCTGAACTGTGCAAGTAGGTAAACTGAAAAGTCTGTCTTTTGAAGATGACCCAAGAACTAGATTTATCTTTATCTTTCTGACTGAAGCTTAGAAAAGGATAACAATTTTTCATAGTTTTGAATGTTTTAAAATAATCTACTTCAGATAAGTGACTCAAATCTTGCCTACTTCATACGTATTTAGGTGTCTGCTTGGAATTTTCTAACTGGGAGTCCCTATAGATAGAGAGGGGGCCTCCAAGTGAGTAAGACCAAAATTCACTTCCCCTCTGTTTGCCTACTGGCTGTGTGCCCCTGGGTACATTACTTAACCACTCAGTGCTGTAGGCAATTCTCTGAAGTTATAAATTGTAGAAAATACCCCATCTTGCATTGGTAGAGGGAGTTACATCTCTTCAGAATTCCCTATACCATTGAAATCGATGTCTGTTCCCTTTTGCAATATCTCATACATAATGATTAGCCATTATCTCTAAAAAAAAAGGAAAGGGACTAAACAGAATCTTTAATGTTTTATAATGGTGTAGAGGTATTCTGGAGTTCTTAAAGGTTATGCAAGTGGAACACAACCTTTGGCAGCTCTTACCACATTGGAAAAGCTTTGAGCACTGGCTTGGTGACAGACTTCATGTCTCTCATCCACGAGCCAGCCTAGCTGTGCATAGCAAGGTTCATCACCAGAAGACTGGCAGAGAAGGATACGAATCACAGGTTTTTAGATCGTCAACCGACATTAATCTAGCTGTTGATACTCGGAGGGCATAATCTCTATCCAAGACCCAAGAATGTTCTATACTCTTGGAAGAATTGAAATGTATTCATATTGAATTTCCTTAACACTTGAACACATCTGACTTCATCTGTATATTTTCTCTGCTGGTACATCTTCCCCACCCTGGGGGAAGCATGTAGAACTGAAATCATGTCAGATTTGGTGCCAAAGTACCCAGATTCAAATCCTGATTTTTATACTTCTGATTTGTGTGACCTTGAGCAAGTCAGTCATTTAACTTTTAAAATAAGGGTGTTAGATTCTTTGAGGTCCTTTTCTACTCTAAATCTATGATCCTGTAATATCATCTGGGTGACCAGTGATTTGATTACCCTTTGACATAATCCATAATGTTGGTCCTATTCAATGAAAAAGATCAATTTCTAGACAGTCATGAGCTTGTCCGGATAGTCATGAGAAAGTAGACAGTTTTCTGTCCCCAAATTCCGCCTCTCTATAGATTGTTGTATCATATAACTAACATGAAGATTGTGAGTTAGTGCTATATTTCAGTGAATTTAGATGCATTACTTTTACTTATTGAAGTCGGGTTTCCACAGGAATGGACCAACAAGTTGGGATAATCTCTGTGGTGTTTTAATCTTTGCATCAGGTTAACCAAAGGAGTAGAGAATATCTTATCAAACATCTCCTTTGTGACTGCAGCTTCTTCTAGGTCTCAGCCATCTGGAGATAGTACTTAGGCTACTAGAATAATAATGATAAATAATAATTAATAGTAATAATATTTATGGAGCACTTTGAGGTTTGCAAAGTAAGCTTTATATTTGTTCTTACAAAAATAGAAGGCTGGTGTTATCTAAATTTTTTAGATGAGGAAACTGAATCTGAGAGGGGGTATGTGACTAAGGTTACAAAGCTAGTATAGGTCTGCCATAAGACTTGAATTTAGATCTTCTTTCCAAGGCCATCACTCAATCCATCGTATAACCTAGCTGCCACTCTAAATTCTGTGGTTCTAGAAAAGGAGTATTCCAGTTGGTTTAGCCTACTCCCTGCTAACTATCCTGTAAGCAGCACAAAAAATCAGAAAATCTGGATTTGAGTCTCTTCTCCCTTTTGTAGCGTTAGTGAGACAGGAGCTTGGGTGAAGCTCTCATCATGATTACTCTTTTTTGCACAGGGTCCTGTTGCATTCAGGCAAGTGTCTCCAATTGTTTTTCACCAAACCCAGCTGGTACAGCAGAAGCCTAGACAAAGGTATCCTAGACATTGGGAGGGATACTATCTAACCAGTTTGTAATCTAACTCCCTCTGCTTCAGCCATGTCTTTGACCTTGTCAGTGACCCCCTTCAGTCTTTCCATCCTCGCCAATGGCATTCCAAAACTATGCTTACACACTCTTCTTGTTCTCTGCCAGGCAGCCAAAGTCTAGCTGTTCCATGCAGAGGGGCAAGAGCTAAGGAACAGGAGAGTAGATGCCTCTCAGTTTTGGTCACTGCACAAGAATCTTTCATTTAGAGTATCAGAAGATAAGTTAGTAATTCAGGGTGGTATAAAATCTGTAGAATTCATAGCATGCACTACATTCTTCCCATAACCCTTGCTCCTGTCATAGCAGAAAGGTGCTAAAGACTGAGGGACAATTAATATTTGTCTTTGTTTCATGGATTCCTGTGGTCAAAGAATTCCTCACCATGTGGCCAGTTTCTTGGTGATGAGGCTGTCTATACTTGGGTAGAATGGCCATGAAAAATAGAAACTGTCTGTTGACAGGAAAATACTTGAAGCCATTCCATCAGGACAGAAACTTCCTTAGTTTATGCTCAGTTGGCATAGGTTTCAAGAACCCAGGGGTTCATCTCATCTCCATGTTAGAGTAGGGTGGGGCTTTTTTAAGGGGCACTATTGATTTAAAATAAATTTTACTTTTAGATGAAGAGGATTCAAATCAGAAAATCCAAATTCTAGTATATTATGTTGGCAGTATTTTGATTTATTCTCAAAGATTAAAGTTTTTCTTTTCTTTTGAAAAAAATTAATTTGTCTCAAATACTGAAACAAAGAGATGTCATAATATTTATCCAAGGTCAATCACTAACATTTTGGGTAACATAGCTTAGAATAGAAACTAAAAGCCTTGACTTTTAACAAGCAATTTATTTATAAATATCCAGAATGAAATAATTAATCCTTATTACCGGCCTTATTTGCCAGATTCTATATAAAAGTTTTCAGTTCTTGAGTTCACCTGGCATTGTTGCTATTTTGGAAAACTGTAACTCTGTTTTTCTTTTCTAATTAGTGTTCCTTTATGAGTAATTCAGCAAAAAAAAATTTAATAATATGTTCACTGAATATTTAGGCACAAATGTCTATAAAATGGAAAATATCATTAAAGTACAATTAGTGAAGGAGAAAATACTCTGAAGAAATCACTGTTTGGAATGGTTTGGCTCTCCTCTCTTCAAGTAGATAGATTGATGTGATAGGGGAAATGATATTAAGGAGACAATACTTGCTTTGCTGGGCAACATGGAGGATTTGACTAGTTCCTTTAGTTTATTAATGCATTGAGCCAGGCTTTTGTATAGAACCTTTAATAAACCAACTTGAATAAAATAGCTGAATCAATTGAAATGAAATGGAAGGGAAGGTTCTTAGCACCTTTACGATTCTGCCAACAGGAAGGGGAAAAAAATCACCTTGAAAAGGAAATGAATGACAAAAGTTTTTAATTCAGTAAAATACTACCTTATGCAATCTGGTCAAAATTCATGATTGTACCCTCTTTAAAGATTCTTTACACAAACACATTTTCTATGGAACCCTACGCTCTACCAAAAGTCAGATGAAAACAGTGCTCTGTATTAACCTCAGTGGGGCAGGCATACTAACGTTTAATTACTTTCTTCCTTTAACAAAGAATTGAATTTTAGAGACTTGTGTGGTGGTTAAATACAAGAGTACTAATTATTGATCTTCTTCATCCATAAAGTGTCAGTCTGCAGGCAGTCATTTTCAACTGAATACAAGAAAAATTCTTTCTCACAAAGACTCTCAATAGAAACATATACAATATTAAGTAATATAGTCCTGAATTCCCAGTACCCCCTCATTAAATGTCGAGTCATGATAAGAATGATGACAATCATTTCAGTTCATTTCAAATAATAAGAATAAAGGCTATTATCTGCTTCACCATGAACTAGTGGCTTGGCTTTCAGTCCCACAAATCTACTAGGTCTTCTTTCTTGAAGTTAACTACCTAAGCTGGCTTTTTTTCTCTAAGTCTCATGTGCCAGCATCTTTGATAGCACTGAGCAACCTCTGACCTTGGTTTCTGTGACACTGCATGATCTTGATTAAAAGCAATGCTTATTATTAATGATACTATTAATCAGAGAAGCAGCATGGCATGGGGGATAGAGAGCTGGCCTTGGATGAGAAAAATTTCACTTCAGGTTCTGCATCTGAGATATACTGTTTTTGGTATTTTTTGGTTTTTTTTTTTTACTGTGGGCAACTCACTCAAACTCTCAGGCAACCCTATAAGACTGAAAGTCACAAGACTAAAAGTCTGCATTTGTAGAGACATTTTTCTCAAAAGGAGTTCCTTATAAAAATAAAACATGAAATAACATGTCTGGTCCAAAATATACATATTTATGTATGCATGCTTAAATATGTGCATTAAATGAGTTGGAGAAGGCAATGGCAAAGCACTCCAGTATCTGTGCCAGGAAAACTCTAAATGTGGCCATGAAGAGTCGGACATAACTAAAATGACTCAACAAGACATATGCCATGTTACTTATTATCAATAACTTCCTATTTATATAGTTATTTATACATTTTCTCATTTGATGCTCACAATACCCTTATGACACAATATTATTACTCTCCTAAATTTATAAATAAAGAAACTGAGGCCCAAAGAGTGAAGTGATTTGCCTAAGATGAAAAATAGTTGATAAATGCCTGGACTATATCAGTGCTCAGTATAATTCATTGTGTATGGCAGGTACTTAATGAATGTCTACTGAAATTTTTTTATTGACTTCCAATGCATGGAAAACCATTTTTTCACCCTCTGACTGTTCTTTCTCTGTCTCAGTGAAGTCTATCTGGCAGCTAAAAATTCATTCTAGAATTCAGGAGCATTCACCAAGTTTTAAAATACACACATACACACACTCACTCCTTTTCGAAGAAATCCAGAGATGATAGTTGAGGCTATTGATGTGGCTGACATCACTAAGGGAAAAATTATAAAAAACAAGAAGAAGAAGGCAAGAGAACCAATAAAAGGATTTTAAAGACTATGACCACTTCAATAGGAAGGGAATAGAAGGCAACGAAAGTAAAAAAGATTACTAGAGAGAAATAAGGAAAATAAGAGACTGTTATCTAATTAAGCAATTGCCTAGTGTGTGCAGAGCTTGGTGCTATATGCTGAAGGAAATACAGAGGTTAAAAAAAGTATCACTGCTCTCATGGATTTTGAGGTGTATTAATGAAATATGGTACATATGTAAATATATACAAAATTGTACATTATGAGTATAAAAAGAAGGGGGCAAATAAGTGAATCTCAGAGCAGGAGACAGGGGGAATCATTATTGACTCGTGGAATCAAGAAAGCTTTCCTAGAGAAGATGACATTTGAGTTGGGTTTTTAAAAGATAGGAAGAAATTCAACAGATAGAAATGAAGGGAGACCTCAGGGAATAGTGTGATCAAAGGCTCAGGAAGCAAGAAAGTGTGGGGAGGTAGAGAGTAGTTCATTTTGTGCAGAGTGCAGAAAGGGGAGGGTGGTGAAATATTGTGGCTGGTCTTAAGTGCTTGACAAAGAAGCCTAAAATTTAGTGAGTCATCTTTTGGTACTAGTGAGATATAGAAAGGTTTTGAACAAAAATATGTCATAGAAAACACTTTGTTTCAAACTTGGGATGGGCAAAAATGGTGGTGCCTCTCACAGAAATATTAAAATCAAAAGAAACAGTTTTTGGAGAAAATGTCATATACTTAGTTTGGGCCATATTGAATTTAAGGTACCATTTGAGCATATATAGGCTATTTAGAGATACAGGACTGAAGAACTAAAGAAATGAGCTCTAGATATACAGATCTGAAAATCTTTTCTCTATATAAATGTAATGCCAATCATGGCAGCACACTTGAGGGCTGCTGCTGTGAATAATTTCAAGGATCTAATTGCCTAGTATAATGAGCTCTCTATTTAGTCAGCAATAAACTAAAGCATTGTTCAATAAACTAAGGCATAACATTCTTAACATCCTTAAGCAAAACATATCATCTAATGTGTGTGTGTACTCACACACACACACACACACACACATAAATCTCATAACGCTGAGAATATCATATGGCATACAGCATATATCGTTGCATTCAGTAGCATTCCCCAAAATACTTGTTTACACAATCAGGGGGTCCCAGGCCAGGGTCTTTCCAGCACAGTACATCCTTAAGGGGTAGCAGAAAATACCACACCATTCACCTCTAGATCACAATAAGAACAATCTTCTTTCTCAAAACATTTTTAATAATTATTTGTGTTTTTAATTGATCCTCAATAGAAACAAAAGTTGTATCTATATAATACATCTAAATGTACAGGAATGTTTCTTTCTCTCTTCCTTCCTCCTTCTTTTGGTCTGAAATGGCCAGCAGGTGTCTCAGACAAGGCCTAAGACAAGGCGACCTTAACAGCCTCAACAACGGCATCCCTGTCGATGCCAAACATCTTCAGCAGCTCTGCCGGCTTCCCACTTCTTCGGACATTAGAGACCACCAAGCAAGTGACAGTGATGCTAGGATCACCCACCACAGCAGCAGTCATAGCCTCTCCTATGCCACCCTCATAGTAATGGTCCTCCACAGTCAGGACGCGGCCATGGTTTGCTTGGGCACCGTCAAGGACTAGTTTCTTATCCAGGGGCTTAATTGTAAAGGGATCAAGCACCCAGATGTTGATCTTTTCTTTCTGTAGTGGCTCTGCAGCTGCCAAGGCTTCATGGAGGGTCACTCCAGCTCCAATTACAGTCACCTGGTCATCCTTGCTCTTCAGGATCACCTTAGCCTGGCCAGTCTGGAAGTTTTCATTGTTGTTGTAAATGACTGCATTGTCTGGGCAACTGGTCCTTATGAAACAGATGCCCTTCGTGTTGGCAGCTAACTCAACTCCTTTCTTAGTAGCCATGGCATCACTCGGGTAAAAGAGAGTCCCATTGGGAATGCTCCGGAACATGGCAAAATCTTCAAGGGCCATCTGAGAAGGACTATCTTCACCAACGGACACCCCACAGTGTGAGCCACACAAGTTGATGTTGCTCTCAGAAATGGCTGCCATAAGGATCTGGTCAAAGGCCCTACTGAAGAAGGTGGCAAAGGTGCTGCAGAAAGGTACAATCCTTTCCCGCATGGCACATCCCATGGTGATGCTCACCATGTTCTGTTCTGCAATGAAACACTCAATGAAGTGATTGGGGTGCTCCTTCTTAAAGAATTCTGAAAAGGTGGAATTCTTGGTGTCCTCGTCCAGGGCAGTCACATGGTCACTGGCATTCCCCAGTTTGGCCAGGGTCATGCCATAGGCTTTGTGGGTGGCTAGCTTTTCTCTAAGTTTGTAATTTGGGGGAGCTGGCATCTGGATGCTGGTGATGTTCACTGTGGGGGCATTCTCTTTGGAGAGGGTAGATAGAATCTTCTGCTTGCTTTGGATTCGGCTGTATATTTCCTCGATAACCTGTTCTGCTGTGTTTTGGGGAAGGGGCTTCCCATGCCAAACTTCCTTATCTTCCGCAACTGAGATTCCTCTGCCCTTATATGTCTTTGCAATGACAGCCAGTGGCTTATCCTTGCCCTGGTCAAAGACCTTGCAGACTTCTTCCACACTGTGTCCATTCACGACCATGACATTCCACCCAAAGGATTCACATCGCTTCTGGTACACTCCACGTGGTGCTGCAGTGGTCGCTCTGGCCCAGCCAGTTAACGTCAAAGATGGCAACCAGGTTGTCCAACTTGTAGAATCCTACAAGTGTCCTTCAGCACCTGCAGCTTTTGTTGCTCCGGCCTATGGTAATCCTCCATGGTGAAGGGGCTTTGGTGTGGCTCCCAAGCTGGTGGCGAAGGAAACAGCAACATGAGCAGAGAAGGGAAGCCAAAGAGGAAGGAGGAGGAAGAGGAGTTGCAAGAAAAAATCTTCTTAATGCCAAGTGCCCAAGTAAAGTGCTCTGTCATCTTCACTTGAGTTTGACTTCCAAGTCCCATGGCTCATCCTCTGTGGGCTAATAATTCCTGACTCTCATGTGGATTCATACCCAGGCAGTTCTCCACTCCTGCTCCAGGTCTCAGCTCATGGGGACTGCTCCACTCCAAACTCTTCTGGCTTCTGCCTGCAGCTTTTGTTCCTGGGAAAACAAAGCTTAACAGGGCAACCACACATACTACTACCAGTACCATCATCTTAATTCATCTCCAAAGTCCAGAGGCTCTGTGATAATACATCAGTTCACTTTAACAGCTCTCAAAAGGGATTTAAGCTAAGCCTCCTTCCCATGGGTGGGTTTCTGCACTACAGCTCTATTTGGTTTTACAGCTCAGAAGCTCCTTCAGTAAGCCTCTGCAATCAAAGGTCTTCTCTTAGCTGTAAGAGGTCTCCTCTTTGCTCTCAGAGGTCTCCTCCCAGCTTTCAGAGGTTTTCTCTCAGCTCTTAAAGGTTTCTTCTCAGCTCAACACTCAAAGCTCCTCCTCCTCTTTCTTCTTCTTTCCCTCCTCCTCCTCCTTCTTCCCCTCCCCCTCCTCCTCCTCTTCCTCCTTCTTTTTCTTCTTCTAGCTGGCTCAGCCTCTCAATGCTGGCTCTCTCAATGTCTCCTTTTTCTCAACACTGGCTCTCATTATATACGGTTTTAGTTGGCATCTGATTGGCTGAATCTCAATTCACATGTCTGATTGGCTAGAGCTCATATACAAGTCTCTGATTGGCTAGAACTCAATACACATGTCTGATTGGCTAGAACCAACATACAAGTGTCTGATTGGCTAGAACTCAATCCAGCAAAATGTCCTACTTCACTTGCCCTAACAATAAGTCATTTTAGAAGCTTTGGAATGAATGTTTCCCAGGTAAGGAGAACCTACATAAAGAAGAAAAGATGGGTGGTGATGTGACATTTTCAGGAAGAAAGTGAGGACAATATGGAGGACCACTGGGACTGGGCAGTAGAACTAGGAGAGCATGGTCACAGAATCATAGATCAAGAGCTGGAAAGGACCTTAAAGGCCAATGAGTCCAACCTCCTCACTTTATTGATGAGGGCCAGAGAGTTAAAATGGCTTGACTAGGGTTACACATTAACCAATATCTGGGATGGAATTCAACTCTTCCAAGTCCAGGGCTTTCTCCTCAACATCCATCATGTCTCTGGTGTCACTAAAGCTAAAGAAAGTAGGGTATCCAGAAAGGGGGAATTAGTCAGCTATGTTAAATGCTTCAGAGAAGTCAGTGAAGATGAGGACTGAAATAAAATCCATTGGATTTGTAAACTAGAAAGCTGTTGATGAATGCTGAGAGCAGTGTGAGTAAAATGACGAGGACTGAAATCCATTTATAGGAGATTGAGGAGATAATGGATACTATTGACACAAAGGCATGGGAGTAGACTTTTTCTTTTTTATAAATTCTCTTTTTCAATTATCAAGCATTTATATTCTATCCTTGAAAAAGAAAGGCAAACAAAACTCTAATAACAAGTATGTGTAGTCAAGCAAAACAAATTTCCTTATTGACTTAATCCAAAAAGGTTTGTCTCATTCTAACCTTCCTGTCAGGTGGTGGGTAGTGGATCTTTTGGAATCTTAATTGATCATTAAGATGAGCAGAGCTCTTAAGAGTAGATCTTCTCAAGAAGTTTGGCAATGAAAGGAAAGAGAAAAATCACTTGGATTGTAGCATAAAGGTAAAGTAAGGCTTTTATAAAAAATGAGGTGAACTGAACATTTCTATGTGAAGGTGAGATGAAGTTAGTGTGAGAAATTGAACATGTCTAAGGAAAAGAAGGCTAGTTCTAGCAAGATATTAGAGGGAGGAGTGCATCAAATCAAATATGAAGGCTGAGGGACCATTCATAGCAAACAGTCCTCCTCTGAGACAGAGAGGAAAAAAAGAGGATGACTAATGGCCATACTAAGTTTTGAGAATTAGAGGCAAGGAGTTAAGTTCTTCCATAAACCTCAATCTTTGCAATAAAATAAGAGGATAAGCCATTTGAAAATTAAACTTCAGGAGTTTTGGTCATGCTGCTGGTGAATTAGCTGAAATGTTGCAAGATTGAATGTCCTGAGGAGAAAAGAGCTCTGAGGCTCCCTTTGAGAGGTGGTAAAGTAAGTTATCAATTAAACAGAGGTAAGTAGATAATATATTAAAGATCTGGAGGGTATAGTATTAGTAAGACATTTTCACTTCAAAAGTAGAGCTACTGAGAATTAATGGCAGGATTACAGAATCACAGAATTTCAGAGTTGGAAGGGATCTCAAAGGCCATCCATTGCAACTCATGTTTGGAATAAGAACCTTGTTGGTAGTACTTGCAATAGTTGGTCAACCAACCTTTGCCTGAAGACTCCCAGTGGGTGGTCATTCATTCGGGCAATCAATAAGTAACCAGTGAGTCAGTAAGTGAATTAACCACTGCCCTCCAAAGGCATTGTTTGGATAACTCTAATTCTTAGAAATTATTTCTCACCTGTTAATTTTAAAATTAACCCATGAATGGTACTAGGAATTAATTAATAAGCCCACTTCTTTCCCTTACCTAATAAGTCAGGAGAAATGGAAAAAAGAATTACTTTCTTTGGAGAGTGATCAGAGAATCTTGGTACCTTTGGGGTGTTAGGGACATCAGAGATCATTTAGATCAAATCCTACCTGTATAAGAATTCCCTTTAAACTATTTCCAATGAGTACTTTTTCATTCTTTGCTTAAACACTTTTACTGAGGGACAGTCCTCATAAGTGGAATGGGTTGCCTCCGTTTGTGTGTGTTAACTCAGTTATGGTTGGAAAGGAGGGGCTTGAATTAGAAATATTAGAGATAGAGTAGTCTCAAAAGCAACCCCCACTATGACCTTGTTACAGGTTAACTAAAGTGGGCTGAAGGTAAAGGTCAGTGGATGGGAAAGCAAAGAGAGGGAAGAGCTTTTGATATTAAATTAAAAGATCTATAATCAGTATGGATGATAAAGTTGCCAAAGACTAGCAATATTATTATTGATAAGATATTAGTAAAATATGTGTATAGGAGCATTTGGAGGCAGCTAGGTGGCTCAGTGGATAGAGTATTGGAGGAAGACCCGAGTTTAAATCTGGCTTCTGACACTAACTAGCTGAGTGATCCTGGGCAAGTCACTCAACCTATTTTTGCCTTAATCCACAATAAAAAGAAATGGCAAACCATTCCAGTATAATTGCCAGGGAAACTCCATGGACAATATTGGCATGCTATGATCCATGGGGTCACGAAGAGTTGGACATGACTAAACAACAAGAGGAGATTTTGCTTAGACAAAAATAGAGGTTCCATGGAACACAGAAGAATGAGTTAGTATAGAAAAAAGAGTGTAGAGCAGCATAGAATGGATATTGATAGGAATGAGAATATGGAAAAAAGTGGGATGTTACTTCTAGGGGATCAGGTGTGGATGACAAGTGTGGGATTAGTGTGTTATAAGGTAATAACTAACATTTTAATATATTTTTAAGGTTAATGAAGCAATTTATACATGTCGCTTTATTTGTTCATCACAACGATCCTTGAAAGCCCATGCTCACATTATGCTCATTTTACAAATGAAACAACTGAAGCTGAGAAAGTTAAGTTAGTTGTGTAGGATCATCAGCCAGTAAGTGGCAAAAGTGAGTGAGATTCCAGTTCAAGTATTCTTGACTATAAGATCATGACTCTACACACTATAACACCCAGAGGTAAGCTGGAGAGACATATTAATAGTAAAAGAGAGGGAAAACAATTATAGATCAAAAATTTAGTACAAGAGAAGTTAGGAAAATTCTCCATTTATAATGTTAAGACTACAATTTTGACATAGAAAAGTAATCTCAAAATACTGTGCCCTAAAACATTATGATGAATCAACAAATCTCTTCTCTTTTAGTAACCTAAGGTTGTGTCCACATGCACAAATGTGCTTATTTGTTTTGGCTGACTTTAATGAGAGTAGCTTAAAAATTGTCTTGACTAGAAACAATAACAAAAACAGAAGAATCAACTTGTCAAGACTGTCTTACCAGTGTACAATCAGATGACTGTTCTGAGTTGCTGAGTCACTGGCAGGATCATTTCTTGAGGGAGCCTCAGCGTACCGCTCACTTTACTTTCAGCTTAACTTACTATCCCAACGTTTCTATCTCCCTGCTAGTTGCTTTGCCCTGGTATGAGTACTCTTCTTCCTTACTATCTTTACCCCTTTTCATCTCCCCTTGTATTTTGTCTTATTCTATTAGAATATAAGCTCCTTGATGCTAAGGTCTATTTTTTTTGTTTTTATTTTTTCTTTTATATTTTGCATGGCACATAGAAAGGACTGAATAACCGTTTTGTCCGTTTACCTATCATTTCTCTCTCTCTCTCTCTCTCTCTCTCTCTCTCTTTCTCTCTCTCTATCTCTATATCCATCTTTCAGTCTGCCTATCAATATAGTAGACTACACTTTCCAAGCTTCTTTATCAAAAAAATTCAGTTCACAGAGAGTCAGTTGGACATTATTAAAATATGGGTGGCAGAAAATAATGGTTTGGCCTGGCCTTCATGAATAGTGAGGAGTAGAAGACAAATACTGGAATCCTTTAGCAACAGGAAAAACATGATAAAGACAGAGTAATGAGGCATGTTGGGAAAAATATTTTAGGACAAATAATAGAAGTAGTAAACATAGTGAACTTTTCATTTTTTTATAACCATGAGGGTTTACATAAGCTGACATTAGAAAGATAAAATTTTTGGATAAGTTAATGAAATATGCTATATAATGGCTTTCTGAGGGAAAATTGGGAATGTTTAATACATGACCCACTACTATTCTGTTTCTATGATACTTTGGGCATCTGTTTACCATTGTTTGATTGGTGTGTATGTGTGTGTTTGGAGTTACATTTTATGTAACATTCCACAAAGATATTAAGACTGATTTGGAATGGTAATCACTAGAACACCTCAAAACAAGCACTATTAATTTCAAGGAGGGCAATATGACCCTCAGTAACAAAGTGTCCCTATATTCCACAGAGGAAGAGTATTGGACTGAATAGATAGCATGGTTTTTCTCCTTAGGGACACATGTGGGCAAAAAATCAACTTCTTTATTGTAATAAATTAATAAAAAATAAGTCAAATGACTATTTTTTTTGTCAAACTGAATGGTTGTTAAACCAGATCAAATGGTCATTTTGCCCTTCTGCAGTCAAAGTCAATTCAATAAGTATTTATTAGGCACTTATATATAAGGAAGCCTATATATTTTTTGTGAATGTACATTAAAACAAAACAGTCCCTTTATCTTTTGGGAACTTACAGGCAAGACAGGCAATACAAAATGTTCACAAAATAGAATAGATTATTATGTTTCTCTTTTCTTCTGTCTACTTCTACCACTGAAACTTATAGGCCTATTATCCTATTTCTTTCTCAATCTTAAAACGTATGTGTATAAGAAAGCCTCGTCTTAATCTAACGCAATTTTTTAGTGGGGAGGAGAAATGGTGTGGTGGGTGCAGGGAAGGTTTTCTGAAGGATCATCGCATCACAGATTTAGAACTGGGAGGAAATGAAGAATATTAATAGAGATCAGGAAGCAGCATGATGATATAATCCTGGGACTATAGAAGTATATGAAGATGGAGGACAATTCAAGATTAAGAAATACCTGGAAATTCAGCTTGCTTGGGAAGTAAAGTGAATGAAGAAGAACTCTGTGAAATAAGGAATGAATGATAGGTTGTAATTTTATTGTGGAAGGACTCAACTACTGGTTTAACAGAATTAATATGTTATCAGTGCTCAGGAGCCACTTCAAAGAGTTTTTGTTTTTGTTTTTTAGGTAAAAAAAAGACACAGTCAGACCTGTGCTAATGCAAATTGATTTAAAACTGCAACAGACCTTCATGAGGACTTAATCTAATTCTCTCATTTTGTGGATAATGAAACTGAAGCCCAGAGATGTTAAGTCATAATTTGCCCAGGGTCACACAGAAAAAATAGAAGAATCAGGATTTGAACCTAGTTCCTCTGACTTTACATCAAGCAGTGTACCATGTTGCTTTTCTAACTCTGATGGTAAAAGTAGGAGTGGAGAGAAACAGATGAATGTGAGATATACAGTTGAGGTAGCGTTGAAAGCTTGCATGTGGGGGGAGAAGACATGGGTGAGAGAAGAGTTATGACATCAAGCTTTTAAGCCATGGAACTGAGAAGATTGGGATGCCATTAATGGAACTAAGGAAGTTTGGTTAAGGACTACACTGAGGGAAGATGATGAATTCAGATTTGGACATGTTGAGTTCTAGATGCTGACAGGAAATCAAAATCTAGCAGGAGGTTGGAGATATGGGAAATGAGTTGGGGAATAGATCAGAGGCTTTGGGTCACAGAACAATGTCCTCAAACCTGTAACTGATTGACCATCTCTTCTACCACATATCAAATAATCAATAAACATTTATTAAATGCCTACCATGTGTCAGATACTATGCTAAGTGCTTGGAATTCAAAAGGAGGCAAAAGAATGCCCTTGCTTTCTAGGAGCTCACAATCTAATGGGAAAAACAATAAACAAAAATGATACACACAAACAAGCTGTATTAGGAGGGCAGAGTTTATAATCTCAAAGAGGATCATAAACATATCTGAAAGGTTCGGAACCGCCGGATATAAGAAACTCTCAAAGTAGAAGGTAGAAGAATCAAAACATATATTTAGGCTCCACAGTAACCAACCCATGAACCAGCAACCCCATTTTGATATATTGATCAAAAGCTTCCAGGCCCAATAAGTACGCCTTGAAAGAGTAACCAGGAGGCTACAGAGAAGCATGATTGCGTAAAGCAAAATCATGCTTCCCCCTCTATGGTAAAAAGATTACCCACTGGCCTGAAGTCTTTGTTCAGCTTCCTCCCGTAGGTCAGCTCTGCTACTGGCAGCTCCTGCTTCAGCTGTGGCTGTAGCTGTAGCAGCCTCTGGCTCCAACGGGAGCTGCTTTTAACCATCCAGCTTCTGCGGGGGTGTAAGGTACGCCGGGGAAAGCACAGGTTCTTTCAATCTGCTTAAGCAAGGTGAAGGGGTTGACCGGGAAAGCACAGGTTCTTTCCATCAGCTTAAGCAAGGGAAGCAAGGTGAAGGGGCCGACAAGCTTACTCCAGTCCAACATACAAACAGCATTCAGTTCAGGGGAAAAAGCCAAACTAGTCAAGGCCACTTGTTGACTAAGTGCTAAGGAGCCCATTTTTGGTTGCCAACACACAAGCTATATGCAGGATAAATATGAAATGATTAACAGAGAGAAGGCACTAGAATTAAGGTGGGTTGGGACTTAAAGAAAGCAAGGGAAGCCTGTAGGAGGAGATGAGGAGGGAGAAGATTATAGGAGTGTGGGACTGCTAGAGAAAAATGCCCAGGGCCAAGAAATTAAGTGTCTTGGTGGAACAGCAAGGAGGCCAGTGTCACTGGATCAAAGAGTATGTGGTGGGAAATATGGTATAATAAGACTGGAAACAAGGTGAGAGGCAGGGCTAGGTTATAGTATTATTTGAATGCTAAGTAGAGGATTTTTTATTTGACCCTGCAGGTGATCAAGAGCCACTGGAGTTTATGAGTAAAAGAGTAATGTGGTTGGATCTATGACTTAGGAAAATCACATTAGTGGCTGAATGCAGGATGGTTGGAGGGGGTAGAACTTGAGGCAAACAGATCCACCAACAGACTATTGCAATAGTCCAGGAGTAAGATGATGTGGTCTTGCTCCGTGGTGGTAGAAGTTTCAAAGATGAAAAAGGGGTGTGTTGGAGAGATGGTGCAAAAGGGAAATTGATGGGCCCTCACAACAAATCTGATATTGGGTCTGAGAAATAGTGAAGAGTTGAGGATGATACCTAATTTGCCAGCCTGAGGGACTGGGAGGATGGTGTTGCCCTCCTCAGTAATAGCAAAAGTAGCAGGTGGGGATGGGTTGGGGAAAAGGTAATGAGTTTCGTTTTGGAAATGTTTAGTTTAAGATGTCTATTGGACATTCAGTTTGAGAAGCGTAAAAGGCAGCTGGAGATGCAATATTGGAGGTCAACAGAGAGCTTAGGGCAGAGTAAATAGATTTGTGAATCATCAACCCAAATAGGGTAATTAAATCCCTGGGAGTTGATGAGATCACCAAGTGAAGTAATATAGAAGGAAGAGAGAAGGAGGCCTAAGACAGAATCCTGTATTTAATAAATAGTCATCCATGGGCCCTAGGTTTAAATTCTGGAGCTATGCATAAGAAGTAAAATTCCTATAACATTCCTCCATCCACCTGGGTATCAGTATCATCCCCTTGCCAGATCTTCTCTAGTTGTATCACTAGCCAAATTTATCTCCTTTGGATACTAACTTGTCAATGGACCTCCTAAACATCCTAAAATGTGGCACCTAAAAACTAAACATGTCTGCAAAACATGTCTTTAATAGGATCTACAATATAATTACCTTTTTTGGCTGTCAGGTCATCTTACACCTCACTTCTCTGGAATCCCCCAATCCTTTGTATTGTTTAATCATGATTCTCATCATATAATATGGAAGTTGATTTTGTTGGAGTCAAGAATAAGGGATTACATTTATCTATTTAAATTTCATCAAACTATATTTAACTCATCATTCTATCTTATTGAGATTTTTTTAAATCCTGACTGTCACCCAACCTAACTGTATGTCCAACACTGTGTCATATGAAAATCTGACAATTATGCCAACTATGCCTTCATCCAATTATTATTTGTGCCATTTTTGTTGTAAAACAGAATTTCCTTTCACTAGCTCAACTTTCAATTCTGGGTGAGGATACATATGTCTACCATCTTAAAAACAAGTCTTCTGCATTCAACAACCCCTTTATATTTCTTCAAATAGACCTTTTAAATTTCATGGGTGAATACATTTAATATTAGTTATCAAACATCCTGTAAAGTCCTATTTCCACTGGAAGTGACCCTGAGCTTTTGAAGGATATGCCAGCACTGAACAATTTCTCACAGATTCCATCAAATTAAAAAGACTTCTAAACAATGCACTATTGTCTGTCATCTGAGTACAAGAGTGATGATTTTTAGAAAGGCTCATCATCAGAAAGTTGGCTACCAAATGATTACTTTTTGTTTATAATAATTCATGAAATCATATAATAAGAAATAGAGGGGTTGCCTTTTGTGCTGGTAAACTGAAGTACCTATTCCAATGAAACTATAAATCTTTTCAAGCAGCAAATTATATTGATTTTATCTCAAAAATAAAATTCCTATCATACTGCTGGACACACACCGTAGGTATGTTGTAATAGTTTACTGATTGCGTCATTTTAACAAATTATTGGTTAAATATATATATATATATATATATATATATGTATGTATGTATATATACATATACATATGCACATATATGCCTATTAAAATAGAAAAGGTGAGTAACCTGGAATTTTAGTCTTGTTTTGCAAGACTAAACTTGCAAGGCCAACTTCTTTTTGTGATATAGTAAGTAGTGGTTTCTGATTCATATTTTGAATGCTTTTTAAATTGTCATTTCCCTGAATTGATAAAAAGAGTCATACAACTTATCTTCCCTCTGTTGGTGATGAATTAGCCAACTGGTGGAGAGTAGTAGGGTGGGGTAGGGAAGGGAGGGTGTATGTAGGTGTGTGCCAATATTATAGCCTTAATCTATCATCCTCAAATTTAGAAAACGAGTCTTCTGTGAGTAATTCGGTTTTAATACAATTTTATGCATATTTGTTAAACATGCTTAATATTAAAACCATTCATTGAATGCTTCTCAGAATCACTAATGCAGGACAATTGAACATTACACACATTTTTCTAATAGTGCTTAGATGTAGAAAATGCTGAAACTTTAATCTCAGGGTGAGGGCAGGGGGAAAAAAAACACACACGCACAGCCCAGCTAAGAATCTTACTCTCATATATTTAGGTTATGAGCTCTAAAGAATTGCAGAAAAACACCACTGACTGATTTTTTTGCTCCTCTTGTGGTGTATGACTCTCATTCATATTTATGAGTTGGATTAGTTCTCTTTTTCTAATAAAAAAATGAAACAGCTGTGAAAACCTACATTGAACCAAGTCTTCCATAATATATATTTCTAAGAGCAGGCAAACCAGTAATGTGTTGGAAACTGAATTCTTTACAAGAATTACATCTGTTTCTTTTAATAATTTTGTCAACAATTGAATTACATTAAAAATACAAAGTAAACCACCCAGAAAGATGAAGAAAGCTATCTTGTTCTTTGGATGCTGATTTGAAGGTGTATTCTATTTTACAAAGAAAAAAAAATTCTTAAGCTACCATCAGTCATAAACTTGGAAAGTAAACATCACAGAAGTGTACATTTCCACACATAAAATCAGTTTCAGTTCTATAAACCTAAGATCATATAGAACCAGTGATTATATTTTTGTCATAGTTAGACCGTATGAATGCAAAGAAGAAGAATTTTATATAAGAATGGAAAAACCTAATTATATATTATCCATTCAAATTCAAATTAAATTATTATTCATGTTAAATCATGTTCCTCGATTCACAATAATACATGATATACATATCATATTCCTTCCTATAACATGCCAAGTGATTGCATAGGTATTACAACTGTCAGTAGCCATCAGTTTTATAAAAGTTCCTGCAGAATATATTTTGAAACTACATTTTTATTGACATATGATTTTTGCTTTTTCAGTATCTATAGATAGCACTTAAATTTGTATTTGGAAAGGAAAACAGAAAAGATGTGACCCAAGTGAAAAAGAGATGACTATATACCATTGTCTATGAAGCTTAGAACAAGATGATAAAATAGGAAACATGTTTATGAGGGTCAGTTCTAGTGCCAGTGTAGAAGGGAATGGCATAACCTAAAAACAAAAACAAAACATTAAGCTTTTGGAGAACCTGAAGAGGATTCAGAGAACTGTGCAAATTTACTTTTGTAGGCATCACAATTACTTGTCTGTAGTATAAAAGACAGGAGGATAGCCTAACAAAGGCTGATGACAATAGAGTGGTCACTCATTGGCTAATCCCACCACGAATTAGCATGAAAACTTTGACTTACTCTATTTCCAACTTGGACTTGTTTACTCCTCTTTATGCAGCCTGGTGGTCCCCATTTCTTGAGATCGTACCATATTGGTCCCAGACTTAGTACAAATACCTGATTGGTTTAGCCCTACTGCTTCTCAGAACTTTCCCAAGTTCAAGACATCCACCATCCTCACCTTTCCTGATAGATGTAGGATTTTATGCACACATAGATATACACATCAATATTCATATGTACACATACACACACAATATATATACACATGCATATGCATGTATAATGTGTAGCTACTACGCTTTTAGAATTGCTATTCAATTTGTATTATATTTTAATCAATGTGCTTTTGGGCCATATGTACTTATTTTGGATTGCACTGAAAAGTTCCAAAGACATTTCACTGTAAAACATAAAATATGTAATCAAAAGACAAAAAAAGATAAAACATAAAATTCTTCATGTTTCTGGTTAGATTTTAGATCTTAAAAATTAACTGTCAAAGAAATTTAAAATAAACAAATGCAATTCTTATAAAAGATTTAATTCCCAAGACTTTTTTTGAAATTGAATTAGTCTTAGAAATATATATTAAAGAAGACATGATTGAATGTGAAGTTTCATAGCTAATTTTGTAATAGTAATTTAATTATTATTTCAGGGTAACAAAAGCATTTCTGCAGTCCAACATATGGTCTCCTTATTTGGCATCTTGGATAGGTAATGTCGTATAATAAGAAGAAAATCATTGAATCTGGAGTCAAAAAGCCCCAGAAACAAATTCCATGTCTGTATGTGTTACCAAGGACAAGTAACTTAAGTTGATTCATAGGAAAAAGTTAAAATGTATTATTCAAAGGATGCTTTATCAACACTGAAAAAAAGTTATGATTGTCAAGTCATCAAAATCAAACCATATAAAATTAGCTTCATTTCCTCAACTTAGAGGGTTGTTGGACTAGTAAAATAGGAGAATGCCACTCCAAAATATATCTGGATTTTTAGCAAGGGCTGTACTCTTTATTATGACACACTTATTTTGGTAAAGCTAATAATACAGTTAGATAGATTTACAACATGGTAAGTGACCAGTCCTAAAAAGTAATGATTAACATAATAATATTAGCCTTGAGGGACACCTCAAACGGATTAATCTGTCCTTGACCATTCTATTAAACATTTTTATCAATTACTTAGATAATTCCATAAGTCAAATGTTAGCAAATTTTGTAAATGATAGAAAGCTAGAAATAAACATGTTGAATAAGAGAGTCAGGGTGAAAAAAATATTTTTGATAGTTTAGAATGATAGACCAAATCAAATAAGAAAAAGTTGAACACAATAGTTGTAAAGTTCCCCACTTACGATGAAAAAAAAACTGCACAAAGTCGTGATAAAGAGACAAGAGTTTGTTAAAGACCTAGGAGTTTTAGTGGACTTCAAACTCAATATAAATCAGTAGTTTTATGTGGCAGCCAAAAAAGCTAATGTGATCTTGGTCTCCAAGTAGAGAGGCAATATTTCTGTGATACTTCAGTAAGGTAAGAACTCTTGCATAGCATTGTTTTGAGTTGCTTGTCATATATAATGTTGTACTGGCCAATGAGGACCCCATCTTTAAAACATGCTCAAACTTGCTCTTCCCAAGATGGTCATATAGAGCATATTAAATATTCTCTGCATGATTCTAATCCAATATGTAGGGGACTGGTGTCCATAAGTCACTGAAGGGATGGCACTGTTGGGTGATGATGAATCTTCTGCTTGGCAGAGGAAACAGAAAGACTTATGACTAAGGGGGAACTGAGCCAGGACTCACATACAAAAGGATTGATAAAACCCTCCCTTGGCCCTTTTGTGCTTTCCCTTCCTGTCAAAGAGTGAGGAAAGAACTTTTATAAGCTGCCTGGTACCAGAAAGGAAGTTGCTACACAATCTCGCACTTGTCCACCACACATATCTGTTAACACATGGCACTTCTGTTTCTTTCATATTTATTCTTTCCTGATCTTAGATGAAAGAGCGTTATGAAAAAAAGACAACCTCCAGGTCAGCAGTGAAGCCAGGATATAGATCAAAGCCTTTGGAGGTCTCGCCAGCAAGCAGCACTGGAAGCAGCAGCAAACATCTGAATCAGCTGAGGAGCAAGCAAAGTAACCTAGTGCTTGATCTAACCGACCAATGGATTGAACCATCAGTCGAGACACTTTACTCTGAAGATAGTGAGCATAGCTTAGCAATGAAACAATTTGTCAATTGCCAATTCCTTTCCTTGAATCAAACTTGGGAACTCTCAAAGGAATAAAACAAATCTCATTGTCAAAATAAGGTACTTCTAGGCCCCTACAAGTATGCCTAAAGAAAGTCATCACTGAGGCAAGAGCCTATTCTTCCCAGGTGTAGTGTTTGTGCAGAAGCGAGAGTATGATTGTGGCCTAGGAGATTTTATAGCTTTGGTCCTTGCTATCTATCTATTTATCCACATATGCATGTATAGTTAAATAACTATATATGTATGTGTGTGAATGTATATAGTATCTATAGCTATAGAATTTATATGTGTATATGTGTATCTGTATCTATCAATATGTATATATCTAGTATATGTATAATTACCTGCACACACACACACACACACACACACACACACACACACACACAACTAAGTGGCACAATGGATAGAGTGCTAGGCCTGGAGTCAGGAAGACTTGAGTACAAACCTGAGCTAACACTTACTAGCTGTGTTACCCTGGGCAAGTTACTTAACCTTGTTTGCCTCAGGTCATCGTTTGTAAAATGAGTAGGAAAAGGAAATGGCAAACCACTCCAGTACCCTTGCCAAGAAAACCCCAAATGGGGTCATGAAGAGTTGGACATGATTGAAATGACTGAACAAATATATATCTGTCTATCTAGCCATCTCTTCAATAAATATCCATTTTGTGAAAAACTAAGTGTCCTCAATGAGTTGAATCTAGAGGTGAAAACTAATCACAGCCCTCTGGGAACCTAACCTGCTTGTACATTGGGGAGTTGGACTCATCTGTGAGCCCAGCTGGGATGCTACTTTTATTTCAGGTATGACATTGATAAGCTAAAGTGTATCCAAAGGATCATTCAGAATGATGAGGAATTAAAAGTCATGTCTTATGAAAATCAATTGAAGGAACTGGAGATATTTCTTCCAGAGAACACTTGGCTAAGGAGAAAACAGCTGTCATCAATGATCTGGCAGATCATGATATTTAAAAAAAGATAGATAAGGTTTATATTTTTCTTGGATGCAGCAGGCTACATGAGGATCAATGGATAGAAGTTGCAGAGACAGTTTTTGTTTTCTACTTAATAAAGAAAAAAAAAACTTTTAAAAAGTATAATGTGTTAGTGTGTTAGCAAGTTTTCCATTCCCAGAAATTTTCTGGTAGAGGCTGGATGTTGACCACCCTCATCATTTATTGAAAATAGCATAAAAGAGATTCAGGTTCATATTGGACAAAATGCCTCCTGAGGTCTTTTCTGCTCATGAAGTACTAATTCACTGTGAGTCTGTTTCTTCATTTGTAAAATGAGAGTATTATCTTGTTATCTCCCTCACAGATGTGCTGTAAGAAGAACAATTTGTAAAGCACCATATAAATAAGAACTATTTCAAACAACATTTCAGATGACGGTAAAGCTCAAATACTGCTCTTCTCCCTCCCTTCTTTCCCTCTACTATAATATGTTTTTTTGCCACTTCCTTTGGTGTAATTTACCCTTTTCTACTACCTCCTTACCACTTCCCTCATAGCCCTCCCTTTATATCTCTTATTTATATTTTATATCTTTACATCGGTTAATTTATACAGGCATTCACAACCTATGTATATCCCTTTCATTTGTCATAATAGTTGTACCATTCACAAGAATGACATATATGTGTATATATATATATGTATATATATATATATATACATAAAAAACATACATAAGATGATATACTCCCACTTAAAGATGTAAACAACCTAAGCTTATTGGTTAATGAGGTTTCTGGGGTTTTTCCCCCTGGTTACCTTTTTATGTCTCTCTTGAGTTTTGTATTTGGAGATCAAATTTTCCATTGAGTTCTGGCCTTTTCATCAGGAAGGTCTGGAATTCCCTTATTTCATTGAATGCCCATCGCCGTGCCTGGAAAATTATGCTTAGTTTTGCTGGGTAGTTGATCCTTGGTTGTAGTCCCAGCTCCTTTGCCCTTCGGAATATCATATTCCAATTTCTCCTGTCTTTTAATGTGGAAGCTGAGAGATCCTGCATGATCCTGACTGTAGTTCCACGATATTTGAATTGCTTCTTTTTGACTGCTTGCAGTATTTTCTCCTTGAGTTTATAGCTCTGAAATTTGGCTATAATATTTCTTGGTGTTTTCAGTTTGGGATCTCTTTCAGGGGGTGATCGGTGAATTCTTTCAATGACTATTTTGCCCTCTGGTTCTAGGACCTCTGGGCAGTTGTCTTTGATAATTTCTTCGAAGATGCTGTCAAGGCTCCTTTTTTCATCGTGGATTTCCGGTAGACCAATAACTCTCAAATTGTCTCTCCTGGATCTATTTTCCAGGTCAGTTGTTTTGCCAATCAGATATTTCACATTTTTTTCTATTTTTTCATTCTTTACGTTTTGTTTTATTACTTCTTGATGCCTCATAGATTCATTAGCTCCCACTTGCTCAAGTCTAATTTTAAATGAGTTAGTGTTTACATTTTGCTTTTGTGCCTCCATTTTCAATTGGTTGATTTCACCTCTCAGGGTGTCATTTTCTCTCTTTAGATTCTGTATCTCCGTAGCCATTTCACCAATCTTATTCTTTAGGGACTTTTCCATTTTTTCCATGTTTTCTTTTACCTCCCTAATTTGGTTTTTAAAATCCTCCTTTAGCTCTTCCAGCAGTGCTTTTTGGGCTGGAGACCAGTTCATATTAGCTTTTGAGGTATCTGATGTATCTACCGTGTCAATGCCGTTCTCCTCCATATCGATATTTTGATCCTGCCTGTCTCCATAAAAAGAATCTATTGTCCTCGGTTTTTTTTGTATTCTTCTTCATGTTTGTTGTTTTCCCTTTTCCTGGCGTTACAACGAATTTCTATCTTTGGGCTCTCTGTCCCAGCTTTCTTATTCTGGGGGTTGTGAGTCTAGAATTAAAGCCTTCAGTTTCCTGAGGTGTGGGGGAGGGGTCTGGCTCCCTGGCGTCTCACTCCCTGTGGGTGCTCTCCAGCACTTGCTTTTCAGCAATGGTCTCAGCTGTTTGTTGTTTGAGCTGATGTCTGGCACTTCCCCTGGGGGAGCAAGGTTACGTCTGGGCTCCTGGCGTTGACCCCTGCTTCTAGTATTTGTCCTGTGAGGCCCCGCTACTCTCTCCTCTGTTTCAGTTCTCTTTTTTTTTTTTTCCCGAGGAATTCTCTGGGTGAGGGGGGGAGGGATTAGAGCCGTTTACCTGTCCATTGAGTCTTCCGGAAGTTCAAGAAGCCGAGTTCCTGGGTTTTGCAAGCATCAGGAGTGGGTATTTTCACGGCTGGTGGCGTTGCGCTGCCTCTCGTCGCTCCCACAGACTGCCGTCCTGTGTTGGGAGTCCTTGGGATCTCTGCTGGTTTCGGGCGCCCAGCTTTCTCCCAGCCCGTCTCCCACATGGATTTCTTGGCCAGCCGCTTCCGCCTTGGTCTGGAGCCGCTCCGCACCGAGTACTCTCCGAGCCTGAAGGTTCGTTCCTCCGGCCTTTCAGACTCTCCCGGCTCGGAAATTTGCCCCACGCCGACTGCTCGCGGTTTCTGACTCTCTCAAATCTGCTCAAATTCACTTTTTTATAGGAATCTGACAGACCTTGTGAGAGAGCTCCAGTAAGACGCTGCCTTCATGCGGCCATCTTGGCTCCGCCCCCCCTTTCAAACAACATTTAATACAATAATTCCCAGCACAACAAAATTCTGTACCATTCGGAAGTCCAATGTAATGGGATTTGACTTGTGGAGGTTGAGAATTACTATTCAGAGAATTGTAGGGTATAGTTTTCTGTCCTGAGTAGGGTTGATCATAAAAAATGAGACATTAATTGAAAAAAGGATGGGGAATTTGCTGGCTGATGGGGATGTTAGAGTTTCTAATGGATTATCAAGGGAGGTTGTAGAATCTCCTTTCCCAGAGGGCTTTTTAACAATATGATAGATAATTATGTTTCAAAAGTGGTTTAGGGTAGTTTAGTCTAAAGAAAAGGATATAAACTAAAATTTTGTGGTCCTTCTGATTTCAGTAACCTCCTTGACAGCAAGGCACATCCCTGTTTTGGAGAATGAATGGAGAACCTAGCCAAGGTTGAAAATAGACTTGAGTTATTTTTCTCTTCTCTGTGTTATTCTTACTGTGTTACCTTTTTTTATTTCTTCCCATTTATATGTGGAACACAAGTCCATGGGTTTCTGTACTCCCTGTAACATTGGAGCATCACTCAGAACTAATGTTATTTTCTGATGTTCCTACCAAATGTGGTTCAATCTTCAGCTGGTATTTCTTTTTGTCCTATGAAATTTATGTTCCTTCTTTCCTGAATGTACTTCTGGAAATATCTCTAAGGTAGAGAGGAAAAAAAACTAGGAAATTAAAATGGAATTGAAAACATTCCTCAATATTTGGTTCAAATGTTTAGTATCAATTGTTGATTTTTGCTAATGTTTTTCCATGCAATTGTTCTTAATTTATATTTTATTATCCTTGTTAGAGAAAAAATTAATAAAATTTCATTAAAAATATTTTCCTAGTCTAATATTTGTATTAAATTCAGGTGCTTTGAATGAGATGTTTCAGAAGAAGAAATAAAATACTTAACCCAATCTTAGAAAAAGAAATTGAATAAGCCATCAATGAACTTCCCAAGATAAAATGCCCAGAACCAGACGGATTCACAGGTGAATTCTACCAAACATTTAAAGAATGAGATATTGATAAATCAATTGGGCATTGATTGAGAACTTTCCTTGCTGCTCCCCATTGAAGAAAATATATGGGATCTGCCAATTAGTTTAATCAGATTATTTCAATGAAAATTAAATATTATATTCTACAATATATCATTTGTTTATCATTTTGAAATTGCTTAGAAATATTTTATCATAGATATAACAAATTACATCATTGTAAGCATGGTAGAATAAAGCAGTAACAAACACATACCCAAATCATCTTTCTATATCTATATTATCTATATACCCTTATTTATATATTTATCTACCATCTATAAAGAAACTCAGGAACATTTTGGTTTGTTTATATCATGTGGGACTGACTTTTGGAATCAATAAAAAGTTTCTAACAAGTTGTAATGAACCTAAGATAATAGAATATCATACACAATAGGTAATTTTCAAGATTATCTCATGGTGCTTTTCAGTGTTTTAAATGTAGATAATAAATATAAAAATACGTTTTTGTGCAAAGATTTTTTTATGTAACCAATCATTAGTCTTTCTCATCTGTGCATTTCAAAGAATTGAATGACTTTTTAATGGATGTGAAAAAGAGAGTTTGCCAAAATACACTTGTTCCACTCATCTTACTCTGAAAGTTTATAATAATGCTTGGTCTGGAATTTAGAGGAATAGATTGGGCTTTGGACAATTCATATAGCATAAATACATTCTTTTGGTTCAGATACATGGCTAGATAATGACATGTCATTTTGGAGAACTTTTCAAAACACAAAGATTCATCTTCATGAGTTCAGATTTGGCCTCAGACACTCACTATCTATGTGATCCTGTGATCCTGGGCAAGTCACTTAACCTTGTTCGCCTCAGTTTCCTCATCTGTAAAATGAGATGGAGAAGGAAATGGCAAACCAATCCAGTATCCTTGCCAAGAAAAATCTCCAAAAGTTGGACTAAAATGACTCAACAATAAGAAGTTGATTTTTAATTCCATATATTGATATTTAATTCCATATAATTCCAAAGGGAATGCCAGTATAGGCTGCAGTGGCTAATGCAAATGATATCTATCACTGTGTAAGTTCTTTGTGTTACTGGTCAAAATAAAATTTTACAATGGAGAGCTACCTCAAATATAGTCCACTTCCATATTTTACATTTCAGGAAAGTTGAGACTCAAAAAGTTAAAATAACTTGCCCAAGATCACGCTGTTAACTAAATGTCAGTAGCAGGATTTGAATCCAAGTGCTTTGGCTCCAGATGCAATATTCTTTTGACTATAATATTCTGTTTAAGGGGATAAGATGAAAAGGGATGAGAGTCACTAAAGAATATTTCTAGGGTAGAATGGTGCCAAAGAACAATTTTACCTGATCCACAAAATTGCCTAGGACTGATCCTGTTGCCAAGAATGAAGTGGGGAGGGTCAGTTGCCTCTACACTGAGCATATTTCCTCCAAAGATAAGATTCTGTACCCACTTGAAAGTAAGCATACATTTTCTCCAATTATAGCAACTTACACTTTTAATTAGTATGTGTTCTGAAAAAAACAGGCAAGAACAGGATGTCTTGCCTTATTTTGTCTCTACTTTTCCACACCCAAGAGAGTGGTAACCTTCTACATTTAAAAAGAAATAGCATGGAATTTTATATCTCTATATCTCTAAGCTACAATGCTGGAGTTCAATTTTCTTTTTCAACTAAGGATGGCTTTCTTGTTCTGAAAACACCTTGTTTACATTTCTTGTGTCTACTCAAGGCCGCAGTGGGGTTGATGAAAAGTATAGTTCAAATTACAGAGGTCACATTATAGATTATCTGAGGAAAACTTTTTTTCCTGCCTTTCTCTGAGAAACTCTGTAATTTGGCCCCTAATAAAAAGCATCCTTTATAAAAAAATCAGTATAGCCTTGAATTTGAACAAAGACTGTTTGAAATATAAACATATAGGAGTCACAACAGTATCTAGCTGAGAGCAGAGGCTGTGTCTTTAGTTTTACAGTACGAGAGGGTAAGTGCTAAATGTGGCTTTTGTAGTCTTGTTGCCTTTATTTTTTCTACATCTGTTTGAATTCAAGATTGGAATTAATTAAGTCTAGCTTGGAAAGAAAGAAAAACAACTATGGGTTATCAAGTTTTGCACATAAGTTCTTCCTATTTTGAAGTAAAGGAAAGAATTAGAATTTTCAGAGGTGTAAGAGACCTTGAGACCTTAGAGATCATGTCGTTTCACTCATCAGCCCCATGTTACATGTAGAACCCAGGCCTCTGGACCATTAGACCAGTACTCTCTCTACTGTAGCACTGAAAATCTGACCTTTAGAACTCTCTTGGATATGGACTGTGCAGTGTCAGAGGAGTGAGGGAAACCCAGGACATAATTATTTCAATCCTATTGCTTTTCACTAAATTTAACAAGCATTTATGAAACGTCTATCATGCACCATCCACTGTGCTAGAAAGTGAGGATACAAAGACAAAAATAAGAGAATTCCCTGCCTCACCCTTAGTACAGTGACTGACACTTACTGGGTACTTAATGAATATTGATTGATTGATTATTTACACAAGGAGCTCATATACTGTCCTCATCGTATAACGAAGTTTCATACTTGGGGCTGAGTTGGCTTACAGAGAAAAATGATATTAGGAGCGAAAGGACATACAAAGGTTTAGAGAGTAAGGAATTCTTTAACCAGGTGGCAATTGATTAACTAACTTACCTCATTACTTGATCTAAAAAGCAAATCAGAAGTCACAAGCTCTTTTTGACTTAATAGGGTCATAGAAGCTTAGAGGTGGAATAGAACTCAGTGTCCATCTTGGACAACCCCAAAACAAACAATAAATCCTGCTTTTAACATTCTAAAGTGATCATCTCACCTTTACTTTAAGACTACCAATGAGAGGGAATTCATAAGCACCCCATTCTACTCTGGGGCAATGCTAATTAATTAGAAAGGAATTTCTCTATTTTTGAGCCAAAAGTTTTTCCTTTGTGACTTTGCCAACTGGTCTTTTTTCTCTTTCTCAAGGCAAAGAAGAATAAATCTAATCTCTCTTTCATATGAAATTCCTTAAAATATTTTCAATGATTCATTTGTACATAGGTCTTTTATGGAATATGTGTTATGCAAAGGAATGTAATGTGAAGTAAGTCTAAAGGTAAGCTGGATGCATATTGTGAAGGACTTTGAATGTCAAATAGAGAATCTTGTCTTTTATCCTAGAATCAATGCATAGACACTGGAACTTTGTGACCCAGGCAGCAACATGGTCAACTTACACTTAAGGTTGCCTCTGTGGTGCCTTTGTGGAGGATGAAATGAAGAGGGGAAAGATTGGATGGTGGTAGACCAATTAAGAGGCATAGCATAGTGGGTAGGGCATTGGACTTGGAGTCAGAAAGTTCTTGGTTCAAATCCAACAGACACTTACTATCTATATGACTCTTTGTAGGCCATTCAAGCACTCTGTTCTTAATGTTCCTAATTTGTAAAATGTGGAGGATGGCTCTAAATCTATGATCCTGTGGGTTTTTTTCTATATGAAATGGCAGTAGTTGAGGCTAGAGGTGATAAGGACCTGAAATAATATGTTGGTCACAGGAATGGAGATAAGGGAGAAGATGTAAGAGATGCTATGAAGTTAGAACTGACAATTCTAGGCAACTGATTGGATCTGAGGTCTTATGCTAATTGCAATAAGTCATTTAGCCTACCCATGTTGGAGAATTAACTTGTAGTATTGAGAGATGTTTTAATGACTATTGTTATTGATAATTGGGTTGGATTTTAATATCCTGCCACATCTTACACATGGTTTACTTGAGTTGAGCTTCTATTACCTTCAATGGGTTTATCATTTTCATAAGATAGGAATAGCATGGGTAGGGACTATGAATCTTCTGATTAATGAAAGAGATGGGTCCATTTTTAATACTTCTTGACATGTCTTATTTTGAGTATAAGTCTTTGGGGTTGGTTGAGATCTCTGAAAAAATATATCATAGGAAAGAAAGGTTTCCCTCATACTGTATGTGGAGGTTCAATGTACCAAACAGTGATAAATGCCAAATAAATTGCCAAATAAATCATAGTTTTAATAAATCTTGACTTGGGGTGGGGGAAGGAAGTGAATAAACAGTTACATACTAGTATCTACTAGGTGCCAGGTACTATGCTAAGTGCTTTTTACAAATATGATCACATTTGATCCCCAGAACAACCCCCTGTCATTGTTGTTTAGTTGTTTTTCAGTTGTATCTGACCTTTTGTGACCCATTAGGGGTTTTCTTGGCAAAGATGCTGGACATGGCTTATCATTCCTTCACCAATTCATTTTATGGATGGGGAAACTGAGGCAAACAGGGTTAAATGACTTGCCCAGGGTCATGCAATTAGTAAGTGTCTGAGGCCAAATTTGAACTCAGGAAGACGATACTTCCTGACTCCAGGCCTGGAATGCCGCTATGCCATCTAGTTGCCTTAGGTGATATTATTAGTCCTAATTAACAATTGAGGAGATTGAGACAAACATAGGTTAAGTGACTTCTCTCCGTGGTCGCACAGCTGGTAAGTGTGTGAGGTAGAATTCCAAATTATGTCTTCCTGACTCCAGGTCCAATGCTTTACCACTGTGCTAAGAATTGCCTATAATTTAGCATTCTTCTACTCTCTCTTGGACTGTCACTATAGGTTCTCCTCCACTCTCATCCTCCTATGTCTCCAGTTATCACCGTTATGTAGATGAGATTGGAATAAGTCACCCACAGTTTAGTGCCGATGCATCTTAACAGCCTTACAGCCCACTGTTCTTCCTCCTCTATGGTACTTTATTGCCTAGATTATCTTTCATTCCTCAATTGCATGCCATTTTCTTTTTTTTGCTATGATAACTTTGTACAATCCACCTGAAATGCCTCCTCCTATCTCTGCATGATGATACTCTGCTTATCTTTTAAGACTCAGATTAAGATCCAGAAGACTCCTACATATTCCTTCCATAAGAGTCCCTGCTGGAAAGTGGTTATTCCTTTATTTAATATCATGGCATTTTAAACTTTTATATACTGATCACATTTAAATTTGTATTCTATTTATTTCTGTGGATGTTTTCTCTTTTTCTTCCAGATTGTAGGTTCTTTAATGACAATCTTCTTTTTTTTAATTTCTTCTATTTATTACTGCTGTCTCTTTTCAGTAGTGGAAAAAAGGGTCTACGAACCTACAAGAAAAACCACATAGCATAAAAAAAGCTAAGAGAGACAGAAGGTAGGAAGGTCATTGAACAAGGGAATAGGAAAAGGGCAGAATGGGAGGAGATAGAGTACATGATTATGTCATTTGTTTCCCTCAACCCTTCAAATTGTTTGGTTGACTGGATGTGACTGATATAGTTTACCCTCTGAGGTAGAGCTAAGTTAAAAAGAGTGTTTCTGGATTTTGATTCGCTAAAGAAGGTGCATCCCAAGTCTGTATGGCTTGTCCAGGGATGAAATGCTAATGTAATTTCTGTACCTTAAGATAATAACTATTTTGCCTTCCAGCTGCTTTGCTTTCTGAGTGTCTTAACTCTCAGAGATATCAGGTAGGGCTGAGAATTATTGATGGATATTACAATTTTGTCTAATATTTAAAATACAATTATTATTGCCAAGAAATTATGCTCATATATTTTGATCAATCATAGAATATACATATAGAAGAATGTGGTTTATTAATATAACTGACTTACATTGGATGCCTGTTTGCCTGTGTGAACACTGTTTTGTCCCTAGGAATCCTGGCAAACAAACTTTTGGAATGTACCCACTCTAAACTCTATCCTCATACCTTTGGCACTATCCTACTTATATTCCTTTCTCCTTCTTAAGCATTAACAAGTAGTAAAGAAAAAAACAACACAAATTACTAGATATGTAAAAAACAAAAAAAGCATCTGGTCCTTTCGAGGGTAGCCTGTCTTCAGTGACCAGACATCTTGGATTTGTTCAGAGTTGTTTTACCTTCATTTCCCAGAAGCCTATTGGTCTTTGTTCTGACTCACAGTATGCCTCCTGCCTGAAGCAGCACAAACAGGCCACAGGAAATAGCCTTCCTTCCATCAGAGTGGGAGTCAAAGATACAAATTCAAAAGCCAAGGCAAAGATAGAGAAAGCAGAGGAACCTGGGCAACCAGCCAACCACCAAATACATAAGTCCATTAAGAGCCAGCACTGCCAGATGCCTAGGTGGAAGCTAGGAGTGTACAGGCTTGGGTACTGCTTGGCACTTGAACCTTGATGAAATTGATGAGGGAGCTTTTTTATTTTTCTGTTTCTTCCCACCTTTCTCTCTCTCTCTCTCTCTTTCTCTCTGTCTCTCTTTCTCTGTCTGTCTCGGCTAGTATTCAGGGATGCTTAAAAAGTCTCATAATAGGAAAAAGCATCTAAGCTGTCCTTCAAAGACAGCCAGGGACTATATTACATAGTCACTAGTGTGCTGGATCACTTGGGCAAAAATATGGTGCCAAGAGTTGGAATGATGTATACAGAGAATAGCAGTAGAGTATCTGAAACTGTATGAGGGGAATAATATGTCATATGACTAGAGGGGTAGATTGTACAGGCTTTTAAAATCCCAGTTGAAGATTTTATCCCAGAGGCAACAGGGAACCATGGAAGATTTTTGGGTAGGCTAAAGAGTGTTGGAGTAGTCAGGTATATCAATTTGGAACCAAGTGGAAGATAAATTGTAGATGGAAGACACAGGAAGCAAAGATGTCAATTACTGTGTATTTCAATTCTGTATGTAATTATGTATATTCTCAGCATGGCATCATGGAATAAGCACTTGACTCAAAAATTTTGAAATTTAAATTTGAATTTGAGTCCCCCAAACTTTAAATTAAGTCCCAAGTCCTAGGATTTAGAGCTGGAAAGATCCTTAAAGATGATATAGTACATCTCTTTCTCATATTACATAGGAAGGAATTTGGGTCTGGTGTACTTCAATAATTCAATACGCAGTTGTTGTTTGGTCATTTTAGTCATGTCTGACTCTTCCTGAGCCCTTCTGAGGTTTTCTTGGTAAAGATACTGGAATGGTTTGCTATTTCCTTCTGTAGTTCATTTTACAGATGAGGAAACTGAGGCAAACAGAGTTAAGTGACTTGTCCAGGGACCTACAACTATTTCGTGTTTGAGGTCACATTTGAACTCAGTTTTTCCTTACTTCAGGCCCTATGCTCTATCCACTGCCACATAGCTGCTCACAAGAAGCAGCTATTAAGTGCCTAATATGTGCAAGTTATTTGACTAGGTACTGAGAATACAACCACAAAAACAAAAACAAAAAAACAAAAACCCAAAGATAGTCCTTCCTTTGTTTAAAAAAAATTTAGGGGGTGGAGCCAAGATGGTGGCTGGAAAGCAGGGACTTGTTTAAGCTCTCCCCCAAATCCCTCCCAACACCTGTAAAAACACCCACTATATATATATATATATATATATATATATATATATATGCAGAAGGCACAGAGCAAGTTGAACACGAAGGGATGGTATCTAAAAAAGTCAAATTAAGAAATGAGAGAGGAATATATTGAGAGAGGGAGAAAGGGAGAGATGGAATGGGGTAAATTATCTCACATAACAGTGACAAGAAAAAGCAGTTCTGTTGGAAGGGAAGAGGGGGGCAGGTGAGGGGGAATGAGTGAATCTTTCTCTCATTGGATTTGATGTGAGGAGGCAAAAACATACACACTCAATTGGGTATCTAACTCCCCAGGAAAACAGGGGGGAAAGGGACAAAAAAGGGGGGATGATAGAAGGGAGGGCAGATGGGGGAGGATGTAATCAAAAGCAATCACTTTTGAAAAGGGAGAGGGTCAAGGAAGAAAATTTAAATGGGGGACAGAATAGGATGGAGGGAAATATAGTTAGTCTTTTACAACATGATTATTGTGGAAGTGTTTTTCATAATGATACATGTGTGGCCTATGTTGAATTGCTTGCCTTCTTAGGGAGGGTAGGTGGGAAGGGAAGAGGGGAGAGAATTTGGAACTCAAAGTTTTAAAAGCAGATGCTCAAAAAAAGTTGGTTTTGCATGCAACTGGGAGATAAGATATATGGGGAATGGGGCATAGAAATCTATCCTGCCCTACAAGAAAGTAAGGGAAAAGGGGATGGGAGGGGAGTGGGGTGACAGAAGGGAGGACTGACTGGGGAACGGGGCAATCAGTATATATGCCATCTTGGAGTGGGAGGGAGGGTAGAAATGGGGAGAAAATTTGTAACTCAAAATCTTGTGGAAATCAATGTTGAAAACTAAAATATTAAATAATAAAATATGAAAAAAAGAAAAGCCTATGCAAGCACAGGTAAGGAAGCCAGAAGCCTGCCCATACTCTGACCAGAGATGTTCTCATGGCACCTGAAAGCTGAAGCACTCTGTTCCTAGAGGGGCCACTGAAACATCAAGTGAAGTCGGAAACCTACAGTGATCTGACCGGTCTGATCCTAGACATAAGGCTTGGAGTAGGCAGTGGGACACCTTGGATATGCATATATTTGTGGTATGGGGGTAGTAAAGAAAGAAGTCTGTAGTACTCTGACTGATGGCACACTGCTTAGGACCCTGAAGACTAAAATACTCTGACCCTACACAATAAAGTGGGATCTGATAACTGGTATTCCTTTCAGTGCGGAAATGCTGTGGCTGCAGTAAAATGGGGAGAGGAGGAAGACAGTTGTAGTAGCCCAGGAAATCCACATCATATCCAAATGGGGCATGGACAACCAATTCAAGAATACAGAATGCAGGGCCTGATGCTTGTATAATGTCCCAAACATGGAAATCTAGCTCTGATTAAGCAGGAAATAAAGAACACTATGAAGGAATATTATGGGTCAAGAAATGACTAACAGGTAAACTGAGATGAATAGAGAGTAAGTCCACAACTATAGCAGATCCTCTCTCTCATGGCACCACATTTTATAGTAAAGAAATAGAAACTTAAGGGGAAAGGGAGTCTGAGTTTTAGGGAATGGCTTTAAAACAATGGGTATTTGAATGAAATGGAATATTACTGTGCTTTAAGAAATGATGAAAAGAATGGATTCAGAGAAACTAGGGAAACTTTCTATACACTAATGCAGAGTAAGGTGGGCAAACCCAGAAGAACAATTTATGCAGGGATCACAACATTGTAAAGAAAAGCAGCTCTGAATGATTTAAAAACTCTGACCAATGTAATGACCATTATTTTAGAGGACTGGTGATGAAATACGGCTCATACCTCCTGAGAGCAAGAGATGATTGTTAAATGAAACATAGTCTTCAATATGTTCACTAATAAATAGAATTGTTTTCTTTTCCTAAAAAAAATTTAGACTCAAGCACCAGAACACAAACAAAAAAATAGAGAAAGGAAAAAAAGAAACATATCATGGATAGTCCTTCCTTAAGGCGCTCATATTGTTTTGGAAGTCAGCATGGACACATAAATTTGGGCAAAATATATACAAATTGATAGCAAGTTCATTTTTTTTCCTGGTTGTGAAGCCATTGGCTCAGAGGTGAAGCAATCAGTAATTAGATAAATGCCACTTACTAGCTATGTGACTTTGAGCACCTTTATCCAACTTCATTGAGAGTTTTTCTTTAAAAATTTCCCTTAGTTTTAGAAACATATTTAAGTTCCTTATTTACAAAAAAAGAGGGTCATAATATGTGTACTTCCAAACTCAAAAGGTTTGTGAGAACAAAATGAAATATGGTGATATTGATTTATAGACTGCAAATCATGATAGAAACGTAATGCAAGCTAATTATAGAAATTATCCTTACAGAAAATGCAAATTGGAGAAAAGTATTTAAAATTACCATTCTCTGGGGGCTGGGTGAATTTGTAGTAATATATAATGACAAATTTTCCTTTGAAATATTTTAAATTATTACAACCATGACAAAGGTGAAATTTCAAGTGACTATTCATGCCATAGGTAATATGGAACGGCATGTTTACATGGATGTTTTACACTGGAGTATTAAGAAAAGCAACATGTAATGAAAGAACTTTGATGACAATCTCAATCTTATCACTGGGAATGGGTCAGGTGTTACATTGACATCAGGTAAAGAGATTTGAGGAAGGATTTTTTTTCATTTTTTTTATTAATTTATTTTTTATTTTTAGTTTACAACACTCAGTTCCACAAGTTTTTGAGTTCCAAATTTTCTCTCCCTCCCGCTCCTTCCCCCTCCCTCCCCCGCTACGGCATGTAATCCGATATAGGTTCTACATATACCTTCACAATGAACTTATTTACATAATAGTTCAGTTGTAAAGAAGAATTATAATTATATATTATATAACTATATAATGATTATAATTATAATTATAATCAATGGAATGAATTGTGAGAAAGAAGAAACAAAACCAAAAGAGGAGAAAAAAAAGAGAGAGAGAAAATAGTTTGCCTCAATCTGCATTCAGACTCCATAATTCTTTCTCTGGATGTGCATAGCTTTTTCCATCATGAGTCTCTTGGAGCTCTCTTTGAACCTTGCATTGATGCAAGATAGAGCCTTATGTCTAGGATCAGACCGGTCAGATCACTGTAGGTTTCCGACTTCACTTGATGTTTCAGTGGCCCCTCTAGGAACAGAGTGCTTCAGCTTGGCATAGAGCCAAGTCTATCAAAGTTAGTCCTTAGAGATACTGTGTGCCTGTAATCGTGTATAATGTCTTCTTGATTCTGCTCCCCTCACTCAGCATCGGTTCATATAAGTCTTTCCAAGTTATAATGAAGTCCATCTGCTCCTCATTTCTTATAGCACAATAGTATTCCATTACATTCATATACCACAATTTGTTTAGCCATTCCCCAATTGATGGGCATCCCCTTGATTTCCAATGCTTTGATATCACAAAAAGAGCTGCTATAAATATTTTTGTGCATACTGGTCCATTTCCCACTTGTGTGATCTCTTTGGGATACAGCCCAAAGTAGTATTGCTGTATCAAAGGGTATGCACATTTTTATAGCCCTTTGGCAAAGTTCCAGATTGCTCTCCAGTATGGCTGGATCAGTTCACAACTCCACCAACAATGTAACAATGTTCCAATTTTTCCACATCCTCTCCAGCATTTACCATTTTCCTGTTTTATCATGTTAGCCAATCTAACAGGAGAGACGTGGTACCTAAGGGTTGTTTTGATTTGCATTTCTCCAATCAATAGTGATTTAGAGCATTTTTTCATATGCCTATAGTTATCTTTAATTTCTTTGAGGAAGGAATCAAACTGAATTTTCTCAGACAATCTGGCCTACTCTTATTAGTGATTATTCAGTTGGCGTTATGTTGGTTCTCCTTTTGTTTGTTGTTGCAAGGAGACTGACAATACTGCAAGAATGAAAACTGCAGCCGAATAATGGAAATAATTAAGTGAGTAAGCTTTTTATATCTTCCATATGTATAGTCCAGTATCTCTCTCTTTCTCTTTCTGTCTCTGTATCTCTTTCTCTGTCTCTTTCTTTATCTGAAGTCACATATTCTCTCTGGCCTTAGTTTCCCTCTAAGATGCCTTCTAACTCTTAATCTCTGAACCCATGATGTAAAATGTAAGTTTTTTGTATACATATATAGTTATTTGTGCATTATGCACATATATGCATACAAATGTCCCTGTATATTTGCATGCATATGTAAATATATTATGTTTATTTGTGTATACATATTTATGTTTGTGTACTTATACATATATGAATACATATAATGCAGGATATATACATATAACATCGCATGCCATGCATATATTACATGTGATACACATATAGATGCATATTTCTACATATATATCAATGTGCCTAATGCATATATGTGTACACACGTATATATATATATATAGACATACAGACGTATTTATATACATGTATATGTATATTGTATACATACATATACATTACATGCATATATGTAAGGGAAATTTTTTCTATTATATTACTCAATCAGTAAATTAGGATTAAGCCTTTTTCTCTCTATTTCTTCATTCAGGGACTGGCCTCTATAGGCCAGTCAGTCAGTCTCTGAAGGACAAGGCTAACAGAGGAGATTCCCCAAATCCTTCTGTTTAGAGGGTAAAGAGCATCTAATCTAAGCACTCCACTGGACTTTAGGGGAACCTAGGTCGTGAAGGAGAAAACCAACCACAGAAGTCTGGGTAGTGATGGAATCCTTTGTCCAGATTGCTGGAGGTGGCTGAGTCTCATGATCAAGACCCATTTTCAGCAGGAGGAGCTGAAGACTTTCAGCCTGCCTCATCACTAATATGCCCACCCCCTCATTAAGTCTCCACCAAACTGCATTGATTTTTCATGTCAGGGGCATTACCTTTCAAAAAAATGTTTTAAGGCATTCAATGTCTCCATTAGGTGCCTTTGGTTACTGAGAGAAACCATTGACCATCAATATATTGATTATCAGCTAGTCTAATTAATAAATTGATTATTAATTACTCAAACACTGTGTCTCTGTCTCTAGGGTTTTTCATTTTAGGTAATATATCTATATATGCATGTGTGTGTGTGTGTATATATATATATGAATGTGTGTGTGAGAGAGAGAGAGAGAGAGAGAGAGAGAGAGAGAGAGAGAGAGAGAAAGAGGGAGGGAGAAATCTGGGGCTACTTCAACTACTACTTGGTATGGCTGGACAGGTCCCTAGAGGGTGCCTGACTAATGCTGTCCCTCAAGATACTAGAATTAGTTATGAAGGACTAGAGTTTCTAGTACAGTCACTCAGGAACTTCAGAATTTCTCTTTCCCTCCAATCAATTCATTTCAAGGCCTTGTGTCAATCTTTGGAACTGGAATTCTCAGTTCTCAAAGTTGGGGTCCTCTGTAATTAGACTACTTCAGTGTTGGACTGTCTGAGTCCTAGATGGGTGAAACAACAATGTTACTTGCAGCTACTTGTGGCTGTGTAAGGCCAATAACACCAGCACACAGGAGGGCTGCTAGCACAGGTTCTTTGATCTGCTTTTCTAAGGAAAGCAATTTTAAGGGATTTACAATCTCACTTTAATTAAACATACATGTATCATTCACTTAGTTCGGGGGAAAACTTCAGCACCCTGAACTTCAGAAAAAACACAAACAGAAATTACAAGAAAAAATTATATAAACAGAGCAAATAACACAAATAAGCAGACAGGGCTTCTGTTTGTCCATAGCAATACATACATAGTTACCAGAGAGAGAAGCACTAACATCTAGGTTTTCAAAGCCTGGGACGGGGTGGGGGGGTTGCTCCTTAATGGCTACCCTGAGTCTCCATACCAACACTCTTCAAACGAGTGAGCCCCCAAAGCAAAATACTAACCTCAGAGTATATATACAACTTCTTCAGGGTCAAAGAGCATCACAACCATGTGACTCAAACTGATACGACTTAGGCTTTCTTGTGACTTAAATAGGTAATCAAAGACTCTTGATTCAATTTTGATTTTGATTTTGAATGAAACAAAGGCAAGACTCAATCAAAGGCACTTGACTGCCTTAGTGCTTAGAAGCACTGCAAAAGAATAAATAGCAAAAGGTTCCACCCTGCTTGCCATTAAAATGGGCTTGTCATCTTATATATAGATAGCCCATGGAGAGGGGGCTCATTTTCTCATTCTCTTCAGTCAGTTAAAAATTACACACACACACACACCCCTCTCTTTTTCTGGCTGGTCAAAACTCCTATAATCTTTCACATTGTTTAAGGACACACACATACACACACACACACACACACAGAGAGATAGATAGATAGAGAGAGAGAGAGAGAGAGAGAGAGAGAGAGAGAGAGAGAGAGAGAGAGAGAGAGTTCTCTTACTGGATTTGCTTCTCCTTTTGAGACCAATGAGGTCACTAGTCAAAATCCTTCCTAAGCTCACAGCATGACTCCAGTTCTACATTTCGCTTTCTAAGTATCATTCCTTTCAGTCTTTTGCATAGGTAGAGGGAAGCAGATTAAACAGTTTCTGTAATGTACCTTGTCACTGTAACCTGTTGTCAGAGCAAATTAGTTAATTTCACATGGAAGTGGTTATCACAAGCATTTTTCTTGGGCTGTGCAGTGTGGGGGACAGGTCAGGTGGATTGTTTAGCACATAGTACTTTCAAAGTTGGCAAAATACATTCATTAGCTTTTTTGGTCTTCATAATATATTATTTTATAAATGAAGAAACAGACTCAGAGAGAGCAAATATTTGTTCACAGTTTTATAGCTGCAAATTGTAATTTGAACCAGGTTTCCCTTTCACCCCTCCCACGCACTCACCCACCCCTTTAAATCTCTGCTCATTCTAAGGTACATTGTTGCTTGTCAGGCTAATTTTGCTTCTAGCTAAGACTGTTTTCAACCATAGATATGTGCCCCATTTGTAGCAAAAGTCATTTAAATTCAACACACTTTTGTTAAGCACATACTATTTTGCTAGTAAAGGAATAAAGATGCAAAATACCTCTGTCCTTACCACAAGGAGCTTAGAGACATTTCACCCACTCCAAGTGGCTTTGTATCTCCCCTTTCTCCTTGGCCTCTAGGTGTCAGACTTCATCATTACAGTGACAGGGCTGCCTTACTTGAGTATCACACCATTCTCCAAATGTTTTCCTCCTGCTTATTCCCCATGAAAATATTCCAGTCCTATGCTTTATTCTCTCTTATTGCACAGTGTTTGACCACTATATATTTGACTTCTTTATTTTGTTGATCACATTACTAAGATGAACTACTGTATCTAAAAACTTAAACAAACTAAAAAAACCCCAAAACTCTCAGGCAGAAAAACGAAAAAAGGAACCTCTTTTAGCCTTGTTTTAAAATGGGAAATGATATCTTCTTAACCAATGAAAAACAAGTTAGGTGTGTTTTTTTTTGTGGGGGGGGGGCGGGACGGGAAGCAGGATGAGCATTCAGTTCTTTCACAAAGTCCTGCTCTCATTTTTGCTCACTATTTTACTTCTTAGCCTTTCTTTTTACTCTATTCCTGTTACCTTATCTTTATCTTTTCACATTCCTGATTTTACCCATTAAAATTCGCTCCCTTATGTTCTCCCCCCACACTCCTAATCTTATTCTATACACCCTTTTAAAGTTCCTCTCCCACCCTATCCCCCAGTTTTCTCACCTCTCTAGAAGTTGAGAAGACTTCTAAACCTCTTCAGTTTACACTTTGTTTCCTCTTCAACCCACATGAGAGTAAGGTTCCAACATTACCAGTCCCATTATGGCAAAGAGGTGATCCTGGATTCTTAAAGGCTATGCCAGTACAGCCAGAGCTCTACCAAGCTGGGAAGCCTTTGGGAATAACCTGGAACAGGGCAGAATCTATTTTCCAAAGAGGAAGAGGAGGAAGAGGAAGAAGAGGAGGAGGAGGAGAATAGCTAACATTTACATAGCGTGTATGTATTCTTTTGTAACATGTCTAATATAAGAATATATTTTGTGTTACTTCATATATATAATTGATATCAAATTGCTTGACTTCTCAAGGAGAGTGGGAGGGAAGGAAAAAAATTGGAACTCAATTTAAAAAAAAACTAAATGTTAAAAATGTTTTAGGGAGCAGAGCCAAGATGGCAGCTGGAAAGCAGGGACTTGTGTGAGCTCCCCACCCCAGGCAGCAAAATTGAGTATCTTGCTCCAAGGCAAAATATGGACTTTCAATAAAATAGAGGACTTTCAAGCTTTCTCAGTGGAAAGACCAGAGCTAAATAGAAAATTTGACTTTCAAACACAAGAATCAAGAGAAGCATGAAAAGGTAAACAAGAAAGAGAAACCATAAGGGACTTACTAAAGTTGAACTGTTTTGTTTACATTCTTACATGGAAAGATGATGTGTATAATTCATGAGACCTAAATATTAGGGTAGATGAAGGGAATATACATATATGTATATATAGACAGAGAGCACAGGGTGAGTTGAATATGAAGGGATGATATCTAAAAAAATAAAATCAAATTAAGGGATGAGAGAGGAATATATTGAGAGAGGGAGAAAGGGAGAGATAGAATGGGGTAAATTATCTCGCATAAAAGTGGCAAGAAAAAGCAGTTCTGTAGGAAGGGAAGAGGGGACAGGTGAGGAGGAATGAGTAAATCTTGCTCTCATCAGATTTGACATGAGGAGGGAATAACATACACACTCAATTGGGTATCTTACCCCACAGGAAAGAAGGAGGAAGGAGATAAAAAAGGGGGGATGATAGAAGGGAGGGCAGAGAGGGGGAGGAGGTAATCAAAAACAAACATTTTTGAAACGGGACAAGGTCAAGGGAGAAAACTGAATAAAGGGGGATAGGATAGGAAGGAGCAAAATTAGTCTTTCACAACATGATTATTGTGGAAGTGTTTTACATAATGATACATGTGTGGCCTATGTTGAATTGCTTGCCTTTTTGGGGAAGGGGGGTGGGCAGGGAAGAGGGGAGAGAATGTGGAACTCAAAGTTTTAAAAAAAGATGTTCAAAAAAAAGTTTTTACATGCAACTAGGAAATAAGATATACAGGCAATGGGGCATAGAAATTTATCTTGCCCTACAAGAAAGTAAGGGAAAAGGGGATTTGAGGGGAGTGGGGTGACAGAAGGGAAGGCTGGCTGGGGAATGGGGCAACCAGAATATATGTCATCTTGGAGTTGGGGGGGAGGGTAGAATTGGGGAGAAATTTTGTAATTCAAACTCTTGTGAAAATCATGCTGAAAACTAAAATATTAAATAAATAAATAAATAGATAGATAAATAGATAAATAAAATGTTTTACATGCAATTGGGAAATATTTAATGAAATAAGTAAACTTTTTTTTAAAGGTATAAATAGCTTTCCAAATTTTTTTGATAGAGTACTGGGTGTGTAACTAGGAAGATCTGATTTCAAATCCAGCCTCAGACACTTACTAATCATGTTACCCTGGGCAACTCACTTAATTTCTGTTTGCCTCAGTTTCTTCATCTATGAAATGTAGATAATAATCACACTTAGCTCCCAGAGTTGTTGTGAAGATCAAAGGAGGTAATATTTGAGAAATGAGACCTTTATCAGAGAAACTTGCTGCAATTTTTTTTCTCAGTTTCCTCTTTTACTTCTAATTTTGGCTATATTAGTTTTGTTTGTGCAAAAGCTTTTGAGTTTCATATAATCAAAATAATCTGCTTTACTTCCTATAGTTCCCTCTATCTCTTGACAAGTACATTTTTCCATGCTCCCCTAATTTACTTTTAACATGATCCTTTGTGTCTAGATCATTTATCCACTTTCACCTTATCTTGCTATATAGTGTAAGATGTTGGTCTATGTCTAGTTTATTCCAGACTGTCTTTTAATTTTCCCAGAAATTTTTGTCACATGGTAAGTCTTTCCCCCCCAAATTGGATCCCTGTGTTTATCAAACACTAAATCACTATAGCCATTTACTACTGTGTATTGTCTATCTAATATATTGTGCTGCTCCACCACTCTATTTCCTAACCAGCATTGACAGCTTTATTTCCACAGCATGGTTTCCTAACACTATTTAATTTTATGCTTTGAAAAACAAAACAATATTCTCAAAAATGAATGCATAAGCTTCACCAGACTGCTAAAGGTTTCATTGCACAAATAAATGTTAAGAATTCTTGTTTTAAACCACCTAAAATTTTTATCTTAATTTCTGATACTCTGGCCAATAAGTGAAGGTACTGAATTGTACCATTCTTGGTATTCTCAATATAAATGAAAAGAGAAAGAAGTTTCAGGTAAATAAAAGGAGGGCTCATAGTTACCCCTTTGAGGAAAAAATAAAGAAGTTGACAGAATTGAATTCATCATAACCAATGCAATAAAAATATTGTTTCATGGGACCATTATCTTATATTAAAACACTAAGTATTTGCTAAACAGACCATCCTGAAAATGAAGCTTACGTACTGAAATCTATTGTAGAAAGTGAAAAGGTAAAGAAATCCTAAGAACAAATTATTAAGAACATGTTGTAACATATAAAACAGTGCTGGAATACTTCAATGCAAAGGTAGATGAATATGGGGAAAATATGCCAAGAATAAGGAATGAAAGATGTAAAGATCTTTCTGATTCCACTGAAGTCACATACCTACATCTCATAAATCATTTCTTCAAGTAAAGTGTCTGAAGGCAATGGACATAGTAAGCACCAAATGATGTCAAAAAAATATAATTGACTGTATTTTAACAGACAGAGATCATTTGTTACTTATTTGAATACCATTTCTGAATGTATAGTCAGACCACTGACTTATTGGAACAAAAATCAAATTCAGTAGAAAGTTAGAAGAAAGAATAAAAGTGAATAACAGATATGACATGCAATTCAAACAATTCAAAACTGACATGCTAAAAAAAGTTGCTAGCAATGAAAATTGTAAATGAATGGAAGAAATGGCATAGATACTAGTTACATTAATTTCATGCAAATATTTAATAAACTAAATCCATTTGAATGAATTAATGAGTGAATAAAACATGCATTAAGAACTTGCTATATGCAAAGCACTCTCTTAAGTGCTGGGAAAACAAAGAGAAAAGAAAGGCAGTAGCTGCTCTCAAGGACATCTCATTCTAATGGGGGAAACGACACATATGGAAGATTTCAGCTGCAAGTCAGATGGAAAAGTCCCATGGTCCTTAGGGTGCAAAGGCAAGGCAGATGTTAATGCCACTTCTTTAATGTTGTTTCCATAGTAAGGAATCCAAAACAGACTTAAAAGCACCTTAGCACACATTTGATTTATTTGCCAAATATGAAGAAATGGCAGCTGAAAATAAGGATTTAAAACATAAGTCCATTTGTAAAATCTTTCAGGGAAAGATGGTGAAATATTATTAGGACTTTACTTACTAATTTTTTTTTTGCAAAGAGAAACAGTTTGAAGCAAGCTTAGTGAGAGATCCAATCAAGAAAAGTTATTTCAAGAGCATTTGAAGATGGAGATAGAAAGAGGACAACAAACAGACAAAAGAAGGAAAAGAGAGAGCAAATTTTTTATAGCAAAGTATTTTCACCATCATGAAGAGTAGAGTTACCTTGCTTGGATTTCTATATGATAGTTCTAGATGTGTTTACAGAAGAGAGAGAAATGCACTGGTAACAGGAAAAGTATCTGGATTAGACTAAGCTGACATTAAATGTTCTTAGTGGAGGTGCTATAATTTGGGGGTATTGAGTATTTGATTCCTCATGTGTTGAAGGAAGGAAAAATACTCCCCCAAAATATGGAAAAATATCTTGATCTTTATTGACCAAGAAAGAGGTGACTGAGAAGAAATCAATAATTATCAACCTATATGCCTATTTTTCTATCTATATACATAATGTTAATTTAGCATTTTTTATGCTTGTATTAATAGAGAACAGACAGGCTTTCACAAATGATATTCCACAGTAGGCCACATCTTTTCCATCTTAGAATTGACAGGTCATGTAGAAAATATTGGATGTTTATTGTTTAATTTATCAAAAGCTTTTGATTCAGAAAGCAAAATACCACCTTGAAGAATCTACTCCAATAATGAATTTCATATTTATTGAAAGCAGTATATTTATTGAAGGTCTACATTATGTACGGTACTAAATACATAATACCAGCAAAAGAAACAACCTTTACCTTCACAGGGTTTACACTGTACTAATTTGCTGCAACATATCTATTCATAAAAGAATATAGAATAGTACGTGAAAGAGACAAAGGAGGAGATCAGTCCAAGAGCTCCAAGAGAATGAAAAGTGCTAATAGTTGGGGGATTGGGAAAAGCTTCACAGGGCCAGGGTTATCTGAAGTGAAACTTGGCAAAAAGATTAAAAAGAATCCGAAAGGCAGAGGGAGTACATTCCAGGTCTAGATTATGACTTATGCAAATGTATTGAGTCAGAGGATGAAATGTCAAGCTTGGGGAGCAGTGAGTATTCTAATTTGGCTTAAATATATAATATGTGAATGGGAGCAAGGCTAGTGGGATAGATTGGCCATATATTGTGAAGAGCTTTATATGTTAATGTAGTAAGTAGCCACTGAAGTTTTTGGAGCAAGGGAGTAACAGGAGTCAGACCTAGACCTTAGGAATGTTAAAGTCCTAGCTATATTAAGGTTGGACTGAAGAAGGGAGGGACTGATGTCCAAGTAAAAGTTGATGATGAGCACTGGATTTAGGATATTGGCTTTCTGTATGGCGAAAAGGAGACAGATAAATCTATGACTTTATAATCTTGGCTTTAAGAGATGCTATAGCATTCCTTTCACCCAGCTATGAAACATTATCATCACAATTTACTCTTTTCTGTCTCTTCATAATCCTGAATATTCTCCTCTCAAAATATGTGATATTTTTCTCTTCTTTCTGATCAGACTTCCGATATCTTATTTCAAGTCCCCACCACCACTCATTCTTATGCCTTTAATAGCCTCTCAATTGGTCTTTATGTTTTCCATTCTTTCTCCTTTTCAATCCATTCTTTACAAAGCTGCTAAAAGTCATCTTCCTAATTCACAGAGCTGATCATGTCCAAAAGTGTCAGTTTCTTCCTGTTATCTCTAAGATAAACTCCTTAGTTTAACATCCTAGGCCCTCCATAAATATTGTTCCAATCTATGTCTGAAACAGTATTCCACACCACTCCCCATTCATTTTTTCTAATCCAGTTCTAGTCCAGAGGTTAGAAAACTATGACCCCCAAGACAAATCTGGCCTGCCACCTCTTTTTTTTTAGGCCCAAGCAAATTAAGAATCTTTTAAAATAAAGTTTTATTCTATATAAAATACAAATACCATTCTTAGGTCCTAAGAAGTACAAAAATAGGCAGCAGGCTGGATTTGGTTCTTAGGCTATTGTCTGCTGACTTCTGTCTAATCAAATTGGACTTATAGCCACTTTCCATGTTGAAATTGCCATGTTCTTCTTTGCCTTTCCACAAGTCCTCTTTTCCCACAATGCATTCTTTTCATATCCTCAATGTATAGACGTTTTCTTTTTTCATCAAAGCACAACTAAGGTGCCACCTCCTTCATGAAGAGTCCTGTGATCCTCCCAGCTGAAAGTTTTTTCTCCCTTCTCAGGGAGGATCTGAATTCAGATTTTTCTGACCATAATCCCAGAAATCTATCCATTGCAGTAGCTTGAGGACAGTGACCTTCATTTTTTTTTTGTCTCCATGACCCCATTTGCCTAGCACAAGGCCTGACATAGAGTAGGAAGGATGGAAACAAGCATGTATTAGAAACTATGAGCTAAGAACTGTGGTATACACTGGGGATAAAAATATAAGCCAAAAAAAGATCATGCTTACCTTCAAGGAACTTACATTGGATCTACAGCTACTTAACATGGAGGCATGGTTTTGAAGTCTGGAAATCAACAATAGGTCTAGGAGGGGAATGAAGGCTAGCTTGGATCACTCAATAGAATGGAGATCCCAGGAAGAACTCATCAATAGAAGAAGGAGATGGACTTTGCAGAAGGATATTAGAGACTGAATAGGCCACAGGGGTGTTGGATATTCCAGGGTGAGGAGACCCAAGAAAGTTCCAGAATGAAACAGAGGCATGGTTTGGAAATCTGGGAATCAGGAGCAAGAGCATGAGGGGAATAGGAGGTGCTTTAAAATCTTATTGATTGATAAAACTGATTGATGTCATAACTTTCTGATCATATTGAAAATTTCTCGAGAGGCAAAGACTCTTGTCCTTTCTTTTCAATGTGGCATTCTGAGCCTGCTGTTGCACCTTATCCCAGTATATGCTTAATAAATGTTTGTCGACCTGAATTGAATTGGTGCCCAAGTACCATCTGGTATTTTGTGCCTAAGTACACTTTCAGCGTCATTAGTTGAAGTACCAGTGGTAACAAGCAGTAGTTTATGTTCATAGCAATGTGCTAGCATAAACTCAGCAGTTAATAATGTGTGGCATTCTGGGAAAGCTTTGCTGTGGCATCAGTTCCAATGGCAAAAGATTCCTTTACCTCCTTAGACAATAAAATGGGTGCCTTTTGTGATAGAAATAGAATAACCCAAGGAAAATTTGAATCTCTTTCTTTGTTCTAGGATCATCAGACAATAGAATCATAACTGTTATATACCTTTCCTCACATGGAGTAACTGGGGGCACATTGCTTTGGTAGCCTAAATGGGTCACACACAAAAATTTTATTCCGCTTTTTCTCTTATTTTACTGAGATACTTGAAAAGTTTATCCTCAGTTGCTCCTCATGATCAGGGTAACATCATAATGTGTGTGGAAATCTAGGAAGAAAGGTCTCCAAAAAGCATTGGAAAAGGAATATTAGCAATCTCAAACTTATGGTTTAAATTTTAGACTACCTCTTAATGAGTGATGACTTTTCTGGTATTTGCTTTAGCTTCATCGATGGGGAGTAGTTGCAAAGCTTAGGTAAGGTCATGTTATATGAAGACATTTCCTTCAGCAAAAAGGGTAGTTGATTGATTGCAGTAGGCAATGAATATGATATGGTTGGGAAACAGTGAGTAGATCGGTTTGACTGGAGCTAAAGCTTCATGCAGTGGAAGGGTTCTTAACTAGGATTCATGGACCCTATATGAATATATGTCAGGAGTTCTGTGAAATTGACTATCTTTCAAAGGCTTCACTTTCACTAATCTCTGGTTTCCTTTGTAATCTATGCACTTTATTTTATTCATTTAAAATCATTCTTCTTAAAAGAGGTCCATAGGTTTCACTAGACTGAAAGACCCCCACTCTAGAACTTCTATTATAGAGAAATAGTAGGGAACGTTTTGGAAAAGCACATTTTGTAACTACTTTATTGTTACTTTATTCCTCTGACCCTAACTGGTAGATCTACTTAATGTCTCTTTTTAAAATAAATCCTGCTCCATATTCTGAAACTAATCGTGAACCCAGGGAGTTCAGATAAAAAGGTTTTCTCAGTGGTTTTCAGACTTTACCAGTAATCAAAAAATCATAGATTTAGAGGCACACTTTAAAGCCCATTGAGCCCAAATGCCTTTGAGGCATGTACATATCGGGAAACTGAGACTGAGAGAGATTATGTGACTTGACCAGTATCACATAGTTAACAAATGTCTGAAACACAATTTGAGCTCAGGTCTCTCTGACTTAAAGCCCACCTCTTCTATCCACTGTACCTTGAGTTATTCTTGTTGCCGGCCTTTGGTATTAAATTCATTTTTCATTTGGGCTTTTTCTCCGAGACCAAGACAACTCCAGAAATCTCTTTTAACCGAGGATATGGGTCTCTTAAGGAGTAAGGCCTTTTGTTAAGTGGGTCCTGGGAGTAGCTTGTCTCCGAGGAGTAACTTTGTCTGTGCGCATGTGTTGGAGCACGGATCTCTGGGTATATAAGATGGTCGGCGGCAGAACCGCATCCTTTTTCGGTTCCTGGCTTTCAAGATGACCAAGAAAAGGAGGAACAATGGGCGCGTCAAGAAGGGCAGCGGCCATGTGCAGCCCAGCCATTGCACCAACTGCTACCGCTGCGTGCGGAAGGACAAGGCCATCAGGAAATTTGTAATTCGCAACATCGTGGAAGCTGCGGCCGTCAGGGACATCTCCGAGGCCAGCGTCTTCGACTCCTAAGTGCTGCCCAAACTGTATGTGAAACTACATTACTCTGTGAGCTGCGCGATCCACAGCAAGGTAGTGAGGAATCGCTCCCATGAGGCTCGGAAGGATCGGACGCCCCCGCCCCGATTCAGACCTGCAGGTGCTGCCCCCAGACCCCCTCCAAAGCCCAGGTGAAGAGCTGTCCATCAACATTCCTGAACCGATCAGAGGAAAATAAAATGGTTGGTCTATCTTAAAAAAAAATTCATTTTTCAAGAGAAACTTGAACATTTTTCAAGTGTTTCTTGCCTTTGAAATACCCTTTTCTCTTACTATGGTTAGATTCCCGCCACTTATTGCTGGTTATTCAGGGGTTTTGCTTTGTTATTTATGCTGCCCCATCAGGAGATTAACACTTCATATCTTAGACTCTGTCTGATAGTTTGCCCCTGTCTCAATAGAACAATGGACAAGCCTTCATTAAAGATTCCTACTTATGTGCCAGTGTTGTGCTAAGTCTGGGGATACAAAGAAACACAAAAATAGGCTCCGCCCTCAAGAAGCTCTCCGTTTTATGGGAAGACAACACGTAAACAACCACACACAAGCAGGATATATACAGAACAAACTAGAGATAATTTCACAAAATATAGGCTTTTTTTATAATATACATTACTCTCACAAAATATAGGCTTATTTTGTCAATTGGTAGCATCTGATTTTTTTTATAATATACATTACTTTGTCTTTTTGTTATAAGGAAGCGGTCTCATGGTCTTAGATTTGGGAAGACTTGGGTTTGAGTCTTACACTAAGAGCATTTATTCTTCATCAGCATAGAAACCACTGACCTTGACACCTACTTTGCAAAAATCATTAGATGAGAGAGAAAACTACCAGAGAACACTGCTTCCTTCATTGCCCTTTCTCCAGTGGTCCCATTGCCCCAGGCCATGTGAACTCTTCTCCAGAAGAGTTTTTGTCTCAGGTGTCCAAGCTGATCCAGTTTGATCTATGGCATATGGTATTCATATCCAACTTATCCTCTTTCCCTGGTGTCATATTTCAGGACTCTTCTTCACACATACATTACTCTAAAATAATATGCCCTTGTCTTTGTTCCTATGTTTAGCCAGCTTCTCCTCGTCTAAAAATACACTGACATATTTGACTAAATCAGTGAGTAAAGTCATAAAGGATAAAGATTCTAATGATTAAATGCAACTAATCTATTTGGTTTATTTTTCTTCCTAGGGTCTCACAAAAGTGAATTGTGGCTCTAGTAAGCCATACCATAGCCCCACAAATTCCAAGAATTTTCATTCCTTGATTTTGGTTAGTTTCACTCACCTATTACTTCAAATTAAAAAGCCCTCACTAGCCTAACCAGCTCAGCGATGCTCCTTCTTTGACTAAGCCAAACACACTGAAGCAGGAGGTTGTTGTTGCTGCTTCGGCTGTTTATTGTTGTTGTCGATCCCTTGCCTCAGGCACAGGCTCTGCTTTAATACAGCTCCAACTGTCAGGGAGGTGGGGGAATTAAACCAAAAAGGGGGCTCCAGCAGGCAAAAAAGTGTGAGAGAGAAGGGAGTGGATGGAATCCAAGCTATAGGAATGAACTGGGGAGAAGAAGAAGACTGTGTTGAGGGCAGGGAGGTGGAAAGAGTGATGCAACCTGTGAAAGTCATCCAGGTTCCTATTCTGGACAGGGCAGAAGAGAGATATAAAAGTATTCAGGTATCTGTATATCTGAATCTCTTCAAAGACATGAGGCCAGAGATATGAACATGTCTCGATATTGATAAAATCTGATGGATTTCACAAAATGGAGGCTTTTAAAAATCAAATTATATTATGATAAGGTCTGAATTTCTTTCTTTCTGTGTGTGTGTGTGTGTGTGAGTGAGTGAGTGCATTTATGTAATTTTATCTTTTGGGGGCAGCTTGATAGTGCAGTGAGTAGAGCACTGGCCCTGGAGTCAGGAGGACTTGAGTTCAAATCCGACCTCAGACACTTGACACACCAGCTGTGTGACCTTGGGCAAGTCACATAACCCCAATGACTTTGCCTTCTCCCCTCCAAAAAAAAAATTAATTTTGTCTTTTCTTATAAGCTAGAGGCACAATTGCATAGTACATAGAAATCTGACCTTGGAGCATGGAAAACCTGAGTTCAAGTCCTCCCTCTGACACTTACTGGCTGTTTGACTCAGAGGTAAGTCATTTGAACCTCTCAGTGTTTTACATAATTCTCTAATAGTGTAAGTTGCAGAGAAGGTGCAAATCTGCATTGATAGAGGGAGTTACCAATACTAATAAAATCATAAATCTAGTCTGTTTCCCTATCCCTTAAAGAAGGGATACACAAATAAATACACAAATAAAATTATGTTTTGCCACAGGAGAGATGAAGAACTTGAAAACAATAGAGCCAACACCTAGGAAGGAAATCAAATGAGCAGCAATCAGTGTAAATTGGCAGGCATAAATTGGGATGATTCCCTAAACTAAAGATTCTATAGCCAGACACTAAATGAAAATAAAACAATTTTAAGCTGACCTGAAGTATCCAGACAATACACAACCACTGAGAGGAATTTGATTTTAGAAGACAGCATCAGACACGAGTTAGAGGGTTACAATCTGGTCAAAGTAGAGGAGAAAAAAGTTTAATTAAGCTATGATGAGTAACAATTACAAATAATTGGAATTGCCTAGGATTTGGCTTGCTTAAAAATTTTGATTTATAAGAATAGGCATGTTATTTGAATAAAGAGTTGTCTTATGGTAGATCATTTTTAAAATTATAAATCCATAAAAAATTCTCTCTTTTAATAGAAAGTCCCTTTTGGAACTTAGGCAAAGAAGATGCCTTATATGGTGGACCATTTGATTAACATCATTACTACTACCTACTGGGAGTATTCTCTAGTGAGAAGAAAAGTATCAGGGGTAAAAAACAAAATAACTTCTTGATAAGAATTTGCCAACCCAAAGTTGAAAATAACAGTAGAAGAAACTACTTATTTTAGGGAATATGCTACCTAAATTAGAAACTTAAGCCAATTGTTGTTTTCTATCAAACATATTCCCTCTTCCTAATTTTCTTCTTTAAATTTTAACATTTTCAAAAGTGCTATAGAGATGAAAGAAAAAATTTAAAGAACCTATTTGTATGAAAATATTTATAGCAGGTCTTTCTATGGTGGCAAAGAATTGAAAATTGAAGGAATGCCTATGAATTAAGGAATGGCTGAACATATGTGATGGAAAGAATGTGATGGAATATTATTGTGTTAGAAATAATGAAGGGAAAGGTTTCAGAAAAACCTGGAAAGACTTATATGAACAGATGCAAAGTGAAATGAGCAGTCAGGAGAAAATTTTACACAGTAACAGCAATATTGTAATGATGATCGACTATGAAAGACTTAACTACTATGATCAATACAATGATCCAAGATAATTCTGAAGGACTCATGATGAAAAAAATCTTTTCCATCTCCAAAGAGAGAGCTAATGAAGTCTCAATGTAAACTAAAGCACATTGATTTTCACTTTTTTAATTTTTCTTGCTCTTAAAAAAACATGGCAACTATAGAAATGTTTTGCATGACTTCACAAATATAATAGATATTATATTTCTTGTCTTCTCAGTGGGTGAGGGGGGAAGTGAAGAGGAAGAGAATTTGGAATGCAAAATTTAAAAATTGAACATTAAAAAAAGAAAGCACTCTGTAAATGACAAAGCTATATAAACATAAGCTATCTCAAGGGTTGTTGTGAGGAAATCTTTGTAAACTTCAAAGCACATAAATGCAAGCTATTATAATTAGACTTGTAAAATAGGCACTATTTCAGAGGTTTGTGGTTTTTTTTTCCCCTTCGGTTTATGAACTGTGAGAGAGAAAAATAGTTGAACTATTGAAAAGCAAGTGAGAATTGCCGAAGTATTGAATGTTAAAAATGAACTAAGTTAGTTGAAGGTTATGTTTAATTAAAAGCATCCAGATGGTGTTGCTGAGGTGTTATTTTTACTCATCACAAAACTGTCTACCTAATGACTTAGTTTCACTTTTAACACAATAACACAACAAACATTATTGAATCATTTCTTATTAGTGCCATCAAAATAAGCAGAACTCGTCAACTACAGAGTCCAAGAGAAATTAATAAATGTGTGTTTGAAGGGCTGAAAACTGCGGTGTTCTGCAGATTGAAATGTGAATATGGGTGTGTTTTCCTACATATACCATTTTACAAGAAATGTCATTTATGTTATGAGAGCAAGGAACTGCAACAAAGTTGCCATTTTATTTTGAGGTTAATACAGTAGAGATGAAACTGACGACTTGTAAATGTTTTCAATGAATCAGCTATGATAATTGATTTAGTCAGTGAAGCCATATGGAGCTTATGCTAAAAAGTGGCAAAGGCAAAATATATGAACAGAGTCAAGAAAAGTTTAAATAAATTTATGGGTTAGAGATACATGGCTGATTATCAAGGGATCTCACTATCTAATCTCATTAACCTCTTGAGATAGAGATATCTCTTAGAAGGAAACTACTCTCCCCAGCCCAACCATCCAGCTTCCACATAAATATCAGAACGTCACTGTTAAAAACTGAATATTGGTGTAAATTAATAGTGGCACTTTTTTGTTTATTTGTTTCTAAATAAATGCTATAGTTCTATAGCTTTCTAATAATGCCAAGAGAGCAGAATGAGAAATACTTGAGTTCAATTCTATCCTCTGGGACTTACTGACTTTGTGCTAGTCAAGTCCCTTAACATTTCAGTTTCTCAAGCAATTATTTAAAAGTGTAAGTTATACAGCAGTTAGTTGCTCAACTTCATTGAGGGAAGCTTCCTCACCTGAACACCGATTGGCCAGTATTCACCTTATTTGCTCAGTCTCAGGCCCACCATATCCCTTGCTACCCATCTCCATGTCAAGCTACTACATGTGTTTACTCCTTACCTCTTTCTAGTGTCCGCTTCTAGTTCTGAGATTAGTAATCAAATCAACAATATGATTTGTGGATAGGTCGTATCAGTCATTTGTCTTGTCTCTAATAATTATTCCTTCAGATATCCCTGTTAAATATGCTTCTCCCCGGCCACCACTTCTCTATCTGTGTTGTCTTCTCCTATTAGAATGTATGCTCGCTAGCTTATGTTAATATCCTTAGCATTGTCTTGTGCGTAGTAAGCATTATATAATGCTTTTTAATTCATTCATTCAATTGCAGGGGGAAAAAAACACTATGTAACATTGTGTCTCATTAACTTGCCATTATTTTTACTCTGTGTCCATGATTTTTTTTTCTGTTTTTAATTCTAATGGAATTGTTAAATTAATGATTGTCATACTAAATCCCATATTTAACAGGTATATTATTAAGAGCTATTTATTGAATATAGGAGACTAGTTCATTTAATAAACCTATTGTAATAAATAAAAATTTAACAATATGTAATATTGGTAAATGCTTTATTTCATTACTAATTCACAAATGGAAATATATAATACTTGTATTCCTATATACGAATACTGGCTACACGTTGAATAGAGTGGTAGCTTGATTAGCAAATTGACATGACAAACCTACAGAATTTTTGGCTAAAGCTGAAGGATACAACTTTAGTTTTATTAAATATTAATGAAGAGTTAATATGGCATTTTACAGAATAATGATGATTTATGATTGTTGTACCTGTATCCTTTAAAAATTAATGGGATAAACTTTAGAATAGAACCAAAAGATCATAGTATTTAGAAGTGGAAAGGAAATTAGAATTCATCTATTATTCTCATTCGTTTGTCAGATGAAGAAACTAGAAAAGTTAAATGACTTTTTCAAGGTTGTAGAATTATTATGTATTAAGAGACAGGCAAGATTTCAAGCCTAAGTCCTCTGAGTACAAATTCATTGTTCCTTTTTTATGCTTACTTGATATCATAACCAGTTAACAATATTTGACAAGTGCTCACTATGTACAGAGGACTATGTGAATTATAAATAAAATAAAAGGAGTTGTAACACGAATGTTACTAGCAGCTGCTGTGGAGGTGTAAGACTAACAACAAGACCAACAACACCAGCACACAGGAGGGCTGCTAGCACAGATTCTTTGATCTACTTTTCTAAGGAAAGCAACTTAAAGGGGTTTAAAATCTCACTTTAATTAAACATACATATATCATTCGCTTAGTTCAGGGGAAAAAGTTAACACCCTGAACTTCAGAGCAAATACAAATAGAAACTACAAACAGAGAAAATAACACAAATCAACAGACAGACTTCTGTCTGACCATAGCAATACATACATAGTTACCAGAGAGACAGAGAGAAGCATAAACATCTGGGTTTTCAAAGCTGGGGAGGGGGGCTTTTTAAGGACAAATCACAGAAGCAGTCTTCCAATGAGTGAGCCCCCCAGAGCAAAATGCTAACCTGAAAGTGTATATACACTTCTTCAAGGTCAGCCCACAGAGGGCATCACAACCATGTGATTCAAACTCATGTGACTTAGGCTTTCTTGTGACTTAAGCAGGTCATCAAAGACTCTTAATTAATCAAAGACTCTTGATTCAAACAAAGGCAAGTCTTAATCAAAGGGACTTGATTACTTTAGTGCTGAGAAGAACTAGAACTCTGAAAGACAAAAGAGCAAAACGAAGAGTTGCACATTGCTTGCCATTACAAGGAGTTAGCAGAATCATAGCTTATTGGAGGAACACTGGGTTTGGATTCCTGAAGACCTGAGTTCTAATCCTAGCTCTGTTTTTTGCTATCTGTACAAACATGGAAAAAAGTCACTTAACTACTTAATGTATTTCTCTAATTTTTAAAATGAGAGATCCTACCAAAGGGTCCCTAAGGTCCTTTTATCTCTAAAACTTCTGATCATTGATTTTGAAAAAAAATATAATTTAATATATGGGACAAGACAAGGAGAAATAGATACTGTGTATATGTAATAAGAATATGAATTTCTGTGAAATTTTACTAAATAAGCAGGAAGCTGGGAGAGAATGAAGGATAGAGGAGACTGTTGCAGTGAGCTGAATGTCAGGAAGCATCCTCTTCTTCCTATAATATTATTGTAAAAGTATATGGGTCCTCACAGGCCATCCAGTTCAGGCCTATTTCTAATACTCCCATCTTCTAAAGTTGTATGCTGGGATTCTATTTTCTCCTATCTGTCATCCATTATGAACACTACTCTAGGAAATAACATAAAGACTCAAGTTCCACCCCTTTCCTCCATACTCACTCCCAACCTTCTATGCATCTCTAAGCCAATGACTCTGTGAATCTTTTAGCAAATGGATACTTGGCCACTTAATGAAATAGATATAACTTTTCTTGGCGAGGAATGGCAGAATATTCAGTGAAGATTTGTAAGCATGTGGACATTCAAGGAAATGTCTAGTTCCACATAAATATAGTATCATAATAACAAAATATCTAAGTTAGAAAGTATCTTAGAATCTATGTAGTTAGGGCAGCTAGGTGGTGCAGTGAATAGAGCACCAACCCTGGAGTCGGGAGGACCTGGGTTCAAATCTGGCTATAGACCCTTGACACACTTACTAGCTGTGTGTCTTTGGGCAAATCACTTAACCCCAATTGCCCTACCTTCCCCCCTCCAAAAACAAAAAAAAACAAAACAAAACAAAGAATCTATGTAGTCAAATTCCCCTCATTTTATAAATGAAGAAACTGAGGCTTGGGGAGTTTGTGTTATTTGTGCAAGGTCACTTAGGTGGTGACTAACAGTCAGGTTTGAAATTTGGGTCTTGTGAATCCAGATTCAGTGCTCTGGTCACTGACAAAGAGCCCAAAAAGTAGGAGCGATATGACCCGAGCTATATCTTGCTATTAGGCCAACCTGAAAGAGTAAGCTTTAAGAACATCTTCCAAAAGAAAGTAAGAAGACCTACGTATGTCTTATCAATTTCCTTCCCATTATTTTTGGTCTAATCATGTCATTTGTATTTATCATCCTTCTTGCTAGAGTCTCTATAGCTTGGTTCTCAGCTCTTTGGAGGGGGAAATACTAATGTATTTCAGCTCTTCACAAGAAATGGAGATAGTGGATGTTTCTTGTTCAGTTGGGTCTGACTCTTTGTGACGCCATTTGTTGTTTTCCTGGCAAAGAAACTGGAGTGGTTTGTCACTCCTCCCTTTTAAGGGCAAAGTTAGTGTTGAACTAGGAAAATTAAAACGTATTAAAAAAAGAAATTCCTCCTTCAAAATCTAGTTACATGACCCATCACGTCCTCCAAGATGTAGTACAATGGCTGAAGCTTTTGGTTGGAGGGGTAGGAAGTATATATAGTCTTATATATAACAAGATGCTAATCAATAAAGAAAATACTACCAACATTATATAGCAGGCATAGCTGTTAAACGTGGGAAACAGAATGTACTTCAGAATTTCTGGGCCCAAGAGAGTGATTGCTTGTTGGAAAATGTCCCACAGACTCCAGTAAGACTGAATGCCTGAAGCCCTAGGTGACTGAATAATAGGAATACCATGGGAAAATTCTGGAAAAAGAAGGAACTGCTAAATGAGGTTTGAAAAAGTGTTTTTTTTTGTTATAATTGCAGCGTACAGGAGCCCAGGAGCCCCAGATTATTCTGGAGAACTCTCAAAGACAGAGAAATGATCTCTCAAGAATAGAAAGCAACATTATGCTGTAGGTGCAGTATTCAATCAAGCAGCAACACCAAGCATGCCTGCATTCTTGGCTTCTCTCTGCCTCATTTTGTAACCAGAAAAAGAGATTTTGATGAGAGATAGTACCTCATTTCAAAGGTATGAATCTTGAAGAATCTGCTCTTTTTAGGATCTTCTGGTAGGATAAAGGATGAGTTTTTAAAATATATTCATATACATGTAAATATGTATATATGTATATGTATATGCATACATACACATATACTTATATGTATTTTACTATTTTGCCTTCAACTTTTACCTAATTAAATATTGTAATATTTCATTGGATGCCTCCTGTCTGGTCAGTTAGTAAAATGCAAATGGATTTTACATGACTTTTAAACATTCTTAGGAAACTGGGTAAGGCCTCAAGCTAATTGAAGCAAATTCTAATTTTCTAAAATACGCCCATGTTGAATCAGTTTTATGGGAACCACAAAGAGTTGAAAAACTGGTTACAGTTAACAAAGAGTCAGGTTCCTGATATTCTCTGCATTCCATAGATAAGGGAACTGATATACAGGAGGCAAAGTGATTTGTTCAACGTTACAGATTGAGTTAGTAACAGAGCCAGGATGAAAATCCAAGTCTTCTCGTTCTATTCCAGGACCTTTTCCAACAGATTGTGAATAATAGAGGTCATACATTTATAATACAATTTTAGTTCTGGAGGAGACCTTAGATTATCTAGTCCAGCTTTTCACTTTATAGATGAACAAGATGAATCACAAAGAAGGAAAGAGTCTTGCTAAGTTTTTTGAGAGATGGAGCCTGTATTAGAATTCTGATTTCATTACTCCTAAGACTAGTGTTCTCTTCAGTTTGCTAATGTATTTTTTCAAGTCCAATTTACTTACAAGTATTTTTATTTTAGTGCAATGTTTTAATTTAAGTAATACATACAAATTCTGGTATTACTTCCTTTCTTTTCAATCAGATAAATATTAATAAGTGTGCCAAAATAAATACACAGGTCATTTTACAAACTGTGATTGACATGGAATCATATTAGAGAAATTGTTTCCTATTGTTCAAGGCTGATTCCCTTTCTTTAAGCTAGCATACAGATGTCTTCCAGTTCTCTTAATTTTCAGTGTTGGTTGGGATATAGTCACTGGTGACATGTGGCATGTGTCATAATTATACCTTTGAGAATTAACAGATGTTTCCACAGATATCCTTAGTGTTTTTGTGTGTGTGTGTGTATGTGTGTGTGTGTGTGTGTGTGTGTGTGTGTGTGTGTGTTTTGTATTTTACTATGCAGTGACACTGGATCCTGGGCCATTGCCAGTTATCTTGAATTTTGTCTTGTCCCTGGACTTCAATGATTTCAGAAGAGTAAGAGTGAGGCTGAAAACTTGTAACTCTGCCTCACTTAAAACCAATTCTTCCACAAGTCAAGACATCACCCCATGATGTCATTGGGTTTCTTGGAAAACAAAGCATGAACAACAAGTGGCTCTGTATGTAAACCTTTCTGTATAACTTAGTGAAAGGGAATATGTATAGCTATTAAATTTTTTTTGGAAATTTATAGACAGCTCCTAATTTAAAAAATATATATATTTTTGAATTACATTTTTACAAGGATTGAAATTATTTCAGGGTCATGCATATGGCAATAGGGAAATGCATGAACTTACCTCAGGGGTGAAGCACTGTGAAAACTGAAATACTACACAAATGTTATTCAGTTGTTTCAGTCACGTCCTAAACTTTTTGTGACCCCATCTGGGGTTTTCTTGGCAAAGATGCTGGAGTGTTTTGCCATTTTCTTCTCCAGCTCATTTTATAGACAAGGAAACTGAGGCAAATTGGGATAAATGACTTGCCCAGGATTACACAGCTTCCAAGCATCTGAGGTCACACTTGAACTCAGGTCTTCCTGACTCCAGGTCCAGCTTTCTATCCACTGTGTCTCCTAGCTGCCCCTACACAACTGTTAGGTTGTGAATTTACCATTACTGTTATTAGTGTACCTACTGTAACCTTTTCCTTCCTGTTTAATATGATTAGATATCCTGCTAGATATAGGATGGGTCTGAATTTTGGTTTGTATCAACCTATCTTTTTTCCTCTAGGAAAGAACCCCAAACTCAAGGTACCATCCCTTTTATTGTCATTTTCAAGAGTATAGGGAAGCTCAAAAGGTGTTTTTCAGTTGTTAGCGTTGACAGCTTTGTGACAGTGAATCACCATTATCCAAACTCTATCTATGAGCTGGGGGAGATAACTGAAGGGTCCAAAAACAAACTTTCCAAGGCACATACAAAATACAGAGGAACACAAACATACATAAAAAGCCATTCTTGGTACCCAGACCCTTAGAATAACTTCTCTCCCTTAAAGAAGTCTCACTTAGATCTCTTGCCTCTTTTTTGTATAAAAACAAAGAGCTCTGCAGATAAAATATGTAGAGTCTGTTTAGCCCATGAATTCTGCCTTTTCCTCTCTCCTTTTCCTACTGGGGGCAGCGAGCTGGCATTGTGGATAGGATGCTAGGAAGACAACTTCCTGACTTCAAATCGGGCCTCAGACACTTACTGGCTATGTGACCCTGGGAAAATCACATAACCCTATTTACCTCGGTTTCCTCATCCGTAAAATGTTCTGGAGAAGGAAATGGCAAACCACTCCCGTATCTTTGCTGAGAAAACCCAGCTGAGGTCACAAAGAGTCAAACATGACTGAAACAACAGGAAGATGACAAAGAACTTTTCCTGTCAGAGATGTTGGCAGCTATGGCAGTTATTTCCCCCATAACTCAAAAGTTTTGTCTTCTTTACTATGTTTATTATATTCAGGCTTCTAATCTTATCCCAATCCCCTTCCCTACCCTGGGAAAGGAAGGAGTGGATCTGGTAGGGGAAAGGGGGATGACTATGGTATGCAAGGCCTCCTTCTACCTTTTGGAGTGGTTAATAATGTAACTGTAATAACTTTTCTGTGTCTTTGATTTAAAAAAAAATACAATTAAAGGTTTGCATCTTGCATCTAACTGATGGCCTGTCCATTATTCTATGAACATTCTTATGAGTCTTTCTTTCTGGTCTTCTTTTGAACAATAGGTTTTTTTCTATTAATTAACAAATGGATATTTCTTAAGTGCCCTATCATATGCCAGGTAGGACAATGCTAGCCACATATCAGTATATGCAAAAAAAAGATACAAAATAAATTCAAAATGAGCCACTAGGAGGTCAGTGGGTCTGAAAGGCTTTGTATAGGAGTTAGCACTTGGGCTAAGCCGTAAAGAAAGCTGGGAATTCTAAGACACAGAGGGATCGAAGGAGTTCATTTGAGATTTGAGGGTAGCCTAACTCAAAGTAGGATCATTTTCTGTGAAGAATCTTAAGAATGCTTGTTTGTCTAGATTGTAGAATGAATGAAGGGAAGTAATGAATAATATTAGATGTGTAGGTGGCAGCTAGGTTGTGAAGGGCTTTACATGTTAAACAAAAATGTTTTTTTGATCCTAGAGGCAATAGGGAGCCACTGGAGCTTATTGAGCAGGGGGGCAACATGATGAAATATATGCTTTAAGAATTTCACTTTGGCAGCTGTGTCACGAATGACAGAAAGACAAAATGTGAGGCAGACAAAGGAATTAGTTAGCTATCACAGTAGTTAATATATGCACATATGGAGAACTACACTTTCTATAGGGAATATCTCTTCTTTTTGTTTTATTCTACACATCTTTCATGGCAGATGTCAACATCTCGGGCAAGCATACAACTTCATGTTTTATGCTTGACTTGAAAATTTCTATTAAGGACCTTTGTATGGTCTTAGCTTGTATTGGAGGTCAACCTTTGAAGATACATTTTCCACTACTGAGTTGAATGTTATTTTTTTAGTAAACGAACGGTAAGCACAGATTGCCTTTTCTATGTATTTTTCAGCCAATTGTGTAACAAATGATCCCTTAACATGCTCCATTTTACCCCCTTGAAGTAGCTTGCTACTCTCTAGGCAGTTTGACTAGAGATGTGATGAAACCAGCTCTAACAGGTTTAGTGATGATTATTAGATTTTTAGTGAGCATTTGTAGGTCAGAAATTGGCAAATGCTACAGATTAGGGCTTGATGTACTGTCTTGTTGATTGTCTTGACTTAAGAAACTGATGTAAAATTTTAATAATGTATATTAAACTTAAAATTGTGTTCTGCATACATTTTTTCTTTCCCAGAGAGCTGGTTGTTAAACACTTAGCAATATAATCCTGATGGGAATTCCCAATGACTCATCATATTAGTTCTGAACTTAGTATGGACATCTTATGTATCTTAGCTCTATTGCACCTCAGAAATCCCAAACTTAAGTGATCCACCATTATCATAGATTACAAATGCTCATAACTACACTTGGTAAATAACTAGATTAAGATGAAAAGTTTGGTCTAAAATGTATCAATGGGAGTTTTCTTTTTCTAAAGGAGAACTTTAATATTAAAATGTATTCATATCAATTATTGCCACCTAAGACAACAAATTGTAGAGCAGGTGCTTATCTATATTGATAGAGAGAGCTTTCTTGCCAGGAGTTCCCTATACCAAAAAAAGTTACAGGTTCTAGAAGGCCACATGTGGCCTTGAGGTTACAGGTTCTCCACCACAGATCTAGACCAATCAATGGTTAAGCAAGTATCATTTCTACAACATACCAATAGGTAGCCAAATACCAACCACATCTCAACTTCTGCCGCACTAAAGACTCAATGAATAGGAACCAATTACCTTCCAAGGCAGCTTATTCTACTTTTGGTGCAGTGTATAGAAAGCCCTGGACCTGGAGTGAGAAAGCTTCATCTTCTTGAGTTCAATTTTTGCCTCAAATGCTTATTAGTGTGTCCTTGGGCAAGTCACTTAACCCTGTTTTCCCCAGTTCCTCATCTGTTTAAAAAGAAAAATGAGCTGGAGAAAGAAATGGCAAACCACTTTTAAAAGATACTCTTTGGCAAGAAAACTATACAATAGGATGAAAGGAATGTTATAGACAAATTTACCTAATAGGGTCATGAAGAGTTGGATACAACTGAAAAATGACCAAACTGACAATAATAAATTGTTTCCTTATAGTCAATTAAAAATCTATCTCTTACAACATCTTCCCCTTGTTCCTTGTTCTGCTATCTGAGGACAAAGTGGAACAAATCTAATACGCCCTCCACACGACAGTTCTTCAAAAACCTGACAAATTAGAAAATGCTTCCTCTCTCTCGCCACAAATCCTCCCTTCTCTATTCTAAAGGCCCTAACCTTCTTTGATCGATCTTTGTGGTTGTTGTGGTTTGGAGTCCTTCACTGTGCCGGGTTGTCCTTCTCTGGACACTCTCAAGTTTAACAATAGCCTTCTTAAATTGTGGCAGCAGAATAGAACATAGCCCTGTAGATGTGGCATGGCCAGCTTAGAATGCAGCAAGATTCTTATCTTCTGTGTCATAAAACACTAGCAGGGGGACTGAAGAGAGAGAACTGCAAAGTCCTATGTTGGAGGTTAAAATAACAGCAAATAGCTGCAGCATTGTAAGACGTGAAGAAGACACCAGAATTTTAAAGGCTTGTCAGCTTAGTAAGAATCAATAGTGAGACAGGGTAGCCATAAAAGTTAATGTGAATTTAGGCTACATTAAGAAAAGAATGATCAGGCAAGGCATGGTCAGGAGTATACTGAAATCCTTGCTATCAGGGAGTCTGAGGTGGGTGGATCGCTTGAGCTCAGGAGTTCTGAGCTGCAGTAAACTTAGCCGTTCTAGTGTTTGCATTAAATCCCATAGCAATATGGTAAGCCCTTCAAAGTGGTGACCATCTGGTTGTCTAGGGAGGGGTAAATCAGCCTCTGTAAGAAATGGAGCAGGTCAGGAGTAGAGCACCGGCCCTGGAATCAGGAGGACCTGAGTTCAAATCCAGTCTCAGACACTTGACACATTTACTAGCTGTGTGACCTTGGGCAAGTCACTTAATCCCAATTGCCCTGCCTTCCCTCCTTCAAAAAAAAAACCAACAACCAGAAATGGAGCAGGTCAAAACTCCTGTGCTTTTCAGTAGTGAAATAAAGCCTGTGAAAGACCACTGATGTTCCAGCCTGGGAAAGATAGAGAGACTGAGTCTAAAAAAAAATGATGTAAGGTAATTATCTCTACATACATATCCATTGTATCCTATCATAACCATATCATAACCACTATTTTTGGTACTGTGTTAAATTCTTGGACAAAAATTAAGGAATTGACAAACTGGAGAGTCTACAAAGGAGGACCACCTGGTACTGTGGGCAAAGCACTGAACCAAAGCTCAATTCCTAACTTGGCCATTTATTACCTGTGTTACATTAAACAATTTACTTATGTTCTCTAGTCCTCCTTTTCCTAATCAGTACATCAGATGACCTTTAAAGTCCCTTCTAACTCATGCTAGGTGATTTGGGACACTATTAGAATTGATCCATGTTTTTTACCAATTTTGATCATTTTGGATTTTGATGCTATTATCCAATCTGCTTAGTAAGTCCTTCCAGTTTTGCTATTCTGCACATTATATAAGCAGTTCATCTAATGCCTATGCTGAGGTCAGTAATATAAATGTCCAGTTGCAAAAGGCCAAGGGCAGGTCCTTATGACATGGCACTTGTTCCTCCAAGTTTATATCTATCCATTAACGACCACCCTTTGTGTCAGCTCATCAAATATGGCCTCAGACTTATTAGTTGTGTGACCCTGGGCAAATAACTTAATCCTGTTTGCCTCAGTTTTTTCATCTGAAAAGTGAGCTAGAGAAGGAAATGGCAAACCACTCCGGTATCTTTGCCAAAAAAAAAACCAACCCTAGATGGGGTCAAAAAAAAATCAGACACAATTGAAAATGACTGAAATATCCATCTAATTGTGTTAGCATTGTACTATTATCATGCCCAGACATCTTTGTGTTGTGTAAAACCAACTCATGAGAATCTTGGTTAAATGATTTGCTTTAAATTAGATAAACTTGTCTATAACATTCATTTCATCCTACTGTATAGTTATTCTGACAAAAGCAAAAATGAAGTAATTCTGATATCACCTGTTCCGTATGAAAGCATGTAAACTTTGTGATCAACATTCCTTTTTTACTCTTCTGTATTTTCCACAAATACATTAACAGGATATAATAATAAAGTATAAGAAATTCTGTTAGATTCTGTCTTTTCACATCTCGAAAGTTCTCTGTGAAGCCGTCCGTCGGTGTTGTAAACATCTGTACACTGTAGCAAACAGCATGAGAATGTTAATGGTCTTTGATTAGGAGCCTGTTAACTATTAACTCCTGTTAATAATCTGGTCTAGATTTTGATAGGAATTGAATTCAAGCTTGCTGCCTTATACTTTGCAGCCAGACCTTGAAACTCCTGAAAAAACCAAAACAATACCAAACCCTTCTTATACCACCACAGATCAGCATCTGCTTGGCAACTAATAATTTTTAGGAGTTGTGTAGGGACACTAAGGGGTTAAATGGTTTTCTAGGATATTAAGAAGCAGGTCTTTCTGAGAATAAGGCCAACTGTATTCACTACACCATGGTGTCTCTCATATCTGAATTACCATAGCTGTAGCAAAAAAAAAAAGTCTATGTAACTAAACTAAAAGACTGAAGCTTGAGTAAGTACTTTGATACTTTGCCCTTTTATGCACTGGCGAAACAATTCAGCATTCCTCTACAATGGGACTGAGATAAAATGAAAAGCGATAGATATTTAAGGTCACAAGAAATTTGCAAGTAAAGAAGACACTACCTGGGGATAAAGAGAACTATACCTCTGCTCCCTATTCTGCAGAATATTCTAAATGATTACTACGATGACATAATCACATGCTTTAAGGAAACTATACCATAAAAAGATGTGAAGATACAGACATGGAGCAGTGAGAACTATTGAGGTCGGTTGTTAAGATAGAATAGCTCATGTAAAATATGAATTTTTTGGTACCCAGAGGCAAGGTCAAATCTACTGTAGTACACTTAACCAAAAGAAGTTCTCAGCTTGCAGCCTATCGGCCATGACTGCATCTCTGTCAGATTTCTCATTGGAACCTACGGTTCCTGCTGCTACACTTTGTCAGCCAGATGACCTCTGGTTATTATGCTATGTTGTTTTCAGATCAGATAACAGTGTGCACTCATTTTAAGTTTCCCTGCTATAGGGATGCATCAGAGGAAAACTGACTATATCTTGGCTTCTAATCAAAGCCTACTAACATTCTCATGTGGCATGCTGTTTAGTACAATGTACAGATTTTTATAACACTGAAGGATGGCTTCATAGAGAACTTTCGAAATGTGAAACGACAAAATGTAATGGAATTTCTTGTACTTTATCATTATATCATATCATAGAAACTAAGAATAAATGTATGGTACTCAAATATGTGTTTTAAATTGTATTTGTCTCTACCATAAGTTTTACTTCATGTCTTTAGGTGTATGTTTTATATACTTGTATGTGCATATATATGTATATACATAGACACATGCAATTCTTTGAGAAACAGCAATGTAGTAGTGGATGGAGAGCAGGCTTTAGCATCAGGAACAGTGAGCTTCAAATATCTCCTTTTCATACCTTAACTGTATAATTTCTTAGGGTACTAAGAAACTCTAGGAAACATATTGCAAAAAGTTGCCAGTCTACATTGGCAGGGTAAGTTCCTCATTGCAAGCTTTCTGCATTGATTAAAAAAACAACAACCACCTTACACTTATATAATGCTTTAGGTTAGCAAAAATGATATATATATATATATATATATATATATATAAAATCTAATTTTGAAAAAAATCTACAAAATTAGGATTATATGCTATTATAACATCATGTAACACAGGCTATACACACATATATGCTATATATAGAGAGACAGACAGACAGAAAGATACAGAAACAGAAAGAGAGAGTGTACTTTTTTTGTTTTTTGTATATCCAAATGTAATCTTCTTTGTAATAAGTTTCTGCTATATTTATATACCAGTTACCTATGAGTACAAATATCTGAAATCTAGTAGTGGATATATACAAGCTTACTAGCTATGAAACTTTGGGCAAATCACCTAGGTTTTCTGAGTCTCTATTTCCTAGTCTATAAAATAGGAGTGCATGGATGGTCTATTTAACTGGGTTGTTTTTGTTTTAATTTTTTAAAAATTTGTTTATTTATTTTTGGTTTTCAATATTCACTTCCATAAGCTTTAAATTTTCTCCACCTTCCTCTCCTCTCCCATCCCCAGGATGGTGAGCAATCCGCTGTAGGCTCTACATATACATTCCTATTAAACATATTTTCATGTTAGTCATGTGGTGTAGAAGAATTAGAATGAATGAAAGGAACCATGAGAAACAAAAAACAAAACAGAACAAAAAAAGAGAGCAAATACTATCCTTCGATCTGCATTCAGACTCCATAGATCTTTCTCTGGATGTGGATGGCATTTTCCATCATGAGTCTTTTAGAACTGTTTTATATCCTTGCATTGCTGAGAAGAGATAAGTCTATCAGTCAGTCATCGCACACTGTGGCTGTTACTATAGCACAATAATATTCCATTACACTCATATACTACAACTCCTTCAGCAATTCCCGAATTGATGGGCATCCCCTCAATTTCCAGTTCTTGACTACCACAAATAGAACTGCTACAAATATTTTTGTACATGTTGGTCCTTTTTCCATTTTTATGATCTCTTTGGGATATAACCCCAGAAGTGGTATTGCTGGGTCAAAGGGTATGTGCATTTTTGTAGCCCTTTGGGCATAGTTCCAAATTGCCCTCCAGAATGGTGGATCAGTTCACAACTTTACCAACAATGAATTAGTGTTCCAATTTTCCCACATCTTCTTTAGCATTTACCATTTCCCTGTTTTGTCATGTTAGCCAATCTGATAGTTGTAATGTGGTACCTCAGAGTTGTTTTGATTTGCATTTCTCTAATCATTAGCAATTTAGAGCATTTTTATATGATTATAAATAGCTTTAATTTCTCCCTCTGAAAACTGCTTATTCATATCCTTTGACCATTTATCAGTTGGGGAATGACTTGTATTCTTATAAAGTTGACTCAGTTCTCTATACATTTTAGAAATGAGGCCTTTATCAGAGTTTTCTCCTTCCCTTCTAATCTTGGTTGCATTGGCTTTGTTTGTACAAAAAACTTTTCAATTTAATATAATCAAAATTATCCATTTTGCATTTCATAATGTTCTCTATCTCTTGTTTGGTCATAAATTCCTCCATTTTCCATAAATCTGAAAAGTGAACTATTCCTTGCTCTCCTAATCTGCTTATAGTATCAGCCTTTATATCTAAATTGTATACCTATTTGGACTTTATTTTGGTATGCAATGTAAGACATTGGTCCATGCCCAATTTCTGCCATACTATTTTCCAGTTTTCCTGGCAGTTTTTATCAAATAGTAAGATGTTATCCCAGAAGCCAGGGTCTTTGTGTTCATCAAATAATAGATTACTATAGTCATTGACTACCATGTCTTAAGTATCTAACGTATTCCACTGATCCACCCCTCTATTTCTTAGTCAGTACCAAGTAGTTTTGATGACTGCTGCTTTATAATACAATTTAAGATCTGGTATGGTTAGGCCACCTTCGCTAGCATTTCTTTTCATTAATTCCCTTGATAATCTGGACCTTTTGTTCTTCCAGATGAATTTTGTTATTATTTTTTCTAGCTCTATAAAATAATTTTGGTAGTTTTATTGGTATGGCACTGAATAAGTAAATTAGTTTAGGTAGAATTGTCATTTTTATTATATATTAGTTTGGCCTACCCATGATGTTTATCCATTTATTTAGATCTGATTTTATTTGTGTGAAAAGTGTTTTGTAATTGTGTTCATGTAGTTCCTGGGTTTGTTTTGGCAGGCAGACTCCCACCTATTTTATAATGTCTACAGTAACTTTAAATGGAATTTCTCTTTCTATCTCTTGCTGTTGGGCTTTGTTAGCAATATATAGAAATGCCAATCATTTATGTGGGTTTATTTTATATCCTGCAACTTTGTTAAAGTTGTTTACTATGTCAAGTAGTTTTTTTTTAACTTGGTTCTCTAGGATTCTCTAAGTATATCATCATATCATCTGCAAAGAGTGATAATTGAGTTTCATCTTTGCCCATTCTAATTCCTTCAATTTCTTTTTCTTCTCTTATTGATAAAGCTAACGTTTCTAGTACAATATTGAATAACAGTGGTGATAATGGACATCCCTGTTTCACCCCTGATCTTATTGGAAATGCTTCTAGCTTATTCTCATTACATGTATTGCTTGCTGGGTATAGGTAGATGCTATTTATCATTTCAAGTAAGGCTCCATTTATTCCTATGCTCTCTGGTGTTTTTTAATAGGAATGGGTATTGGATTTTATAAAAAGCTTTTCCTGTGTCTATTGAGATAATCATGTGGTTTCTGTTAGTTTTGTTATTGATATGATCAATAATGATGATAGTTTTCCTAATATTGAACCAGCCTTGCATTCCTGGTATAAATCCTACCTAATCAAAGTATATTATTCTCATGATAATTTGCTGTAATCTTTTTGCTAATGTTTTATTTAAAATTTTCGCATCTATAGTCATTAGGGAAATTGGCCTATAATTTTCTTTCTCTGTTTTGATACTTCCTACTTTAGGTATCAGTATCATATTTGCATCATAAAAAGAATTTGGTAGGACTCCTTCTTCACCTATTTTCTCAAATAGTCTATATAGTATTGGAACTAATTGTTCTTTAAATGTTTGATAGAATTTACCTGTGAACCCATTTGGCCCTGGAGATTTTTTTCCTTGGGAGTTCATTGATGAATTGTTCAAATTGTTCAATTTCTTTTTCTGAGATGGAGTTATTTAAGTATCTTACTTCCTCTTCTGTTAATCTGGGCAATTTGTATAAAACTTCCCCTAAGAACTACTTTCACTGCATCCCATAAATTTTGATATGTTGTATCATTATTGTCATTCTCTTGAATAAAGTTATTGATTGCTTCCATGATTTGTTGTTTGACCCACCCATTCTTTAGGATTAGATTATTTACTTTTCACTTAATTTTTAGATTATCTTTCCATGGCCCTTTATTACATATAATTTATATTGCATCATGATCTGAAAAGGATGAATTTAATATTTTTGCCTTTCTGCATTGGACTGTGAGGTTTTTAATGCCCTAGTACATGGTCAGTTTTTGTGTTTGTACTATGTACATCTGAGAAAAGGGTATAATCCTTACTATCCCCATTCAGTTTTCTCCAGAGGTCTACCCTATCTACATTTTTAAAAATTCTATTTACCTCCTTAACTTTTTTCCCATTTATTTTGAGGTTAGATTTATTAAGTTCAGAGAGGGGGAGGTTGTAGTATAGTTTTGCTGTCTATTTCTTCTTGTGACTCCATTAACTTCTCCTCCAAGCTATACCACTTGGAGCATTTGTGTTTAGTATTGATATTACTTCATCGTCTGTGGTGCCTTTTAGCAGGATATAGTTTTCTTCCTTATCTCTTTAAATTAGATCTATTTTTGCTTTTGCTTTGTCTGATATTAGGATTGCTACCCCTGCCTTTTTTGCTTCGGCTGAAGTATAATACATTCTATACTAGTCTTTTATGTTTATATAATATTAATTAAGTTGGGACTTTTTTTTTACTGTTTTAGAATGCTAAATTAATTAAGTGTCTTTGATTGAGCCTTACTAGGTGCAAAGCCTCAGGCCCAAACCCATAATTACTAGGTGCTACGCATATGTGGGCATGAAGCCCTCAGGGTCATAAGGGGAGTTGCTAAGACCAGAGACAATAGTAGGCACCTAAGTTCTGGTTGCTCAGATGAATTTTGATGATGTCCAGAGACTGTATAAAATGAGAGAACAAAGCTATTTGCTTGAGGTTCTCACTCCTGGAGGAGTGTTGGTGTGGGACTCTGGGCAGCTGCTCTAAGAGCCTCCTGCCTCATCAACCCACTTGTTGATGGTTTCTTGGTAACTATGAATTGTATTTGGTCTGTTTATAATGTATGTTTGTAATTTGTTTGTATTTTCTCTGAAGTTCAGCATGCTGGCTTTTTCCCTTGAACTAAGTGAATGATATTTGTATGTTGGACTGAAATAAGATTGTTAACCCCCTAACATTACTTTCCTTAGTAGAGCAGATCAAAAGAACTTGTGCTGGCAGCATTCTTGTTTTTGGGCTTGGGTTGGTCTTTCATTCCCAC